>NC_052075.1:59913364-60225802 GCF_015852505.1 Tachyglossus aculeatus
ATAGTAAGCGCTTAATAAATGTCACTGTTATTATTACTATTTCTCCCTTCAAAGCCCTACTGAGAGCTCACCTCCTCCAGGAGGCCTTCCAGACTGAGCCCCCTCCTTCATCTCCCCCTCCTCACCTCCTTCCCCTCCCCACAGCACCTGCATATATGTATATATGTTTGTACGTATTTATTACTCTATTTTATTTGTACATATTTATTCTATTTATTTTATTGTGTTAATATGTTTTGTTTTGTTGTCTGTCTCCCCTTTCTAGACTGCGAGCCCGCTGTTGGTTAGGGACCGTTTCTATATGTTGCCAACTTGTACTTCCCAAGCGCTTAGTACAGTGCTCCGCACACAGTAAGCGCTCAATAAATACGATTGAATGAATGAGTAGTAAACGCTTGGGAGACTACAATACAGCAATAAGCCGTCCACATTTCTCACATTTATTTCTGTTCATGTCTGTCTCTCCCACTAGACTGTGAGCTCGTTGTGGGCAACGGAATGTGACTGTTACGTCGTACTCGTGGCTCAATGGAAAGAGCACGGGCTGTGGAGTCAGAGGTCATGGGTTCAAATCCCGGCTCCGCCAATTGTCAGCTGTGTGACTTTGGGCAAGTCACTTCACTTCTCTGGGCCTCAGTTAACTCATCTGTAAAAAGGGGATTAAGACTTTGAGCCCCCCGGGGGACAACCTGATTACCTTGTAACCTCCCCAGCGCTTAGAACAGTGCTTTGCACATAGTAAGCGCTTAACAAATACCATCATCATTATTATTATTCTCTGGGCCTCAGTTCCCTCATCTGTAAAATGGGGATTAATCAATCAATCAATCAATCGTATTTATTGAGTGCTTACTGTGTGCAGAGCACTGTACTAAGCGCTTCGGAAGTACAAGTTGACAACATATAGAGACAGTCCCTACCCAACAGTGGGCTCACAGTCTAAAAGGGGGAGACAGAGAACAAAACCAAACATACTAACAAAATAAAATAAATAGAATAGATATGTACAAGTAAAATAAATAGAGTAATAAATATGTACAAACATATATACATATATACAGGTGCTGTGGGGAAGGGAAGAAGGTAAGATGGGGGGATGGAGAGGGGGATGAGGGGGAGAGGAAGGAAGGGGCTCAGTCTGAGAAGGCCTCCTGGAGGAGGTGAGCTCTCAGTAGGGCATTGAAGGGAGGAAGAGAGCTAGCTTGGCGGATGGGCAGAGGGAGGGCATTCCAGGCCCGGGGGATGACGTGGGCCGGGGGTCGATGGCGGGACAGGCGAGAATGAGGTACGGTGAGGAGATTAGCGGCAGAGGAGCGGAGGGTGCGGGGTGGGCTGTAAGACTGTGAGCCCCCTGTGGGACAACCTGATCACCTTGTAACCTTCCCAGCGCTTAGAACGGTGATTTGCACATAGTAAGCGCTTATTAAATGTCATTATTATTATTATTACTCTCCCAAGCGCTTAATATAGTGCTCTGCACACAATGAGCGCTCAATAAATACGATTGATTGAATGGATGCATCACACACCCCAGGAGCCCTGACGCTGTCCCCGCCCTCTCCCGACAGCTAGGCCCGCCAGGGTCCCGCCTCTCCAGGCGGCTCCTCGTCGTGGTCCCCGGGGCCCGACCCCCCCACCAAAATAAGGGGAGCTCTCGGAGCGAACAGAGGCGCCCCCTGCTGGTCTAGGGAGGGGGGACGAGCGACGGACGGACGGTCGCAGGAGGAGGAGGAGGAGGAGGAGGGGGAGAAGGCGCTACCATTGAAAACGCGCTGGGGGCGGGGGGGGTGAGGCCGTACCATTTCAAACGCCGTGGGGGGGCCCGCTACTATTTAAAGCGCAGGTGGGGACGGTTCTACTATTTAAAGCACGGGTGGGGGGCGGTGAGGCTCTACTATTTAAAGAGAGGGGGCGAGGGGATTTGACCTTAGGTCCTCTGAAGCCAAGGCCCGGGCTCTTTCCACTAGGCCTTACTGCTTCTCATCCAGCTCTGGCCTTGCTCAGTCAGTCGATTGTATGTATTGAGTACTTTCTGTGTGCAGATCACTGTACTAAGCGCTTGGGAGAGCGCAATACAATGGAGTTGATAGATGCCCACAGCGAGCTTACAGTTTAGCGGAGGAGACAGGTATCAGTGGGAATAAACTACAGATCAATCAATCAATCAATCGTATTTATTGAGCACTTACTGTGTGCAGAGCACTGTATTAAGCTCTTGGGAAGTCCAAGTTGGCAACATATAGAGGCAGTCCCTACCCAACAGTGGGCTCACAGTCTAAAATGGGGAGATGGAGAACAAAACCAAACATACTAACAAAATAAAATAAATAGAATAGATATGTACAAATAAAATAAATAAATAGAGTAATAAATATGTACAAACATATATACATATATACAGGTGCTGTGGGGAAGGGAAGGAGGTAAGATGGGGGGATGGAGAGGGGGAAGAGGAAGGAAGGGGCTCAGTCTGGGAAAGCCTCCTGGAGGAGGTGAGCTCTCAGTAGGGCCTTGAAGGGAGGAAGAGAGCTAGCTTGGCAGATGGGCAGAGGGAGGGCATTCCAGGCCTGGGGGATGACGTGGGCCGGGGGTCGACGGTGGGACAGGCGAGAATGAGGTACGGTGAGGAGATTAGCGGCAGAGGAGCGGAGGGTGCAGGGTGGGCTGGAGAAGGAGAGAAGGGAGGTGAGGTAGGAGGGGGCAAGGTGATGGACAGCCTTGAAGCCCAGGGTGAGGAGAGATACAGACGGAAGTGCTGTGGGGCTGGGGGATGGGGTAAACGGAGCAAGTCAGAGCAATGTAGAAGGGAGTAAGAGAAAAGGAAATGAGGGCTTAGTCAGGGAAAGCCTAATAATAATAATAATCTCTTATTTGTTAAGGGCTTTACTGTGTGCCAGGCTCTGTATTAAGTGCTGGGGTGGATACAAGCAAATTGGGTTGGATACAGTCCCTGTCCCACGTGGGGCTCACATTCCCTATCCCTATTTTGCAGATGAGGTAACTGATCCCCATTTTACAGATGAGGGAACTGAGGCACACAGAAGTGAAGTGACCTGCTGAAGGTCACACAGCAGACAAGTAGTGGAGCTGGGATTAGAACCCATGACCTTCTGGCTCCCAGGCCCGTGCTCTATCCACTGTGCCATTCTGCTTTCCCAGTTCATCTTGGAGGAGATATGCCTTCAGTAAGATTTTGATGGTGGGGAGAGTAATTGTCTGACGACTATAAAGAGGAAGGGCATTCCAGGCCAGAGGCAGGATGTGGGTCAGAGGTCAACAGTGAGAGAGACAAGATTGAGGTATAATGAGTAGGTTGGCATTTAGACTTGATTTCCAGTACCAGGCTCTGCCAATCAATCAATTAATAATAATTATTGAACTCCTATTGTGTAATAATAATTATGGTATTTGTTAAGCATTAACTATGTGCCAGGAACCGTACTAAGCATTGGGTCCTCTACTAATCACTTGGTAGAATGTGTGAATACACACACACACACAGTTGCCCATGTTTGAGGAAGACACTACTAATGGTGAATGTGTGGCGGAAAAGGCTATTGAAAGCTCTGCTACCCTGGGCACACAAAAAGGCTGTCTCATATGTTATCATGTTTAATGTTGTCAGTTCCTGGCACAGTTTTCCCTTTTGCCTCCTTGCCTCATGTTCCTTATGAAGTTTTTGCCTGAAAACAACCATTCCCTTCTGGCTAGCAGTGCGTCACACTGGACTCTCCTCAGCAGTTGATTTCAAGTTTGTAGCTGAGATGAATCACTGTCTGAGGCTTTTTTCTTATTTATTTATTTTTATAATTATTATTTAATGGCAATTTGTTAAGCGCTAACTCTGTGTCAGGCACTGTTTTAAGTGATGGGATAGATACAAGCTAATCAGTTTGGACACAGTCCCTGTTCCACACGGGGCTCATACTCCTAATCACCATTAGGAGTGAGGAAACTGAAGCACAGAGAAGTGAAGTGACTTGCCCAAGGTCACACTCTGAATGAGTGACAGAGCCAGGATTAAAACCCAGGTTCTTCTCACTTCCAGGCCCATGCTCTATCCACTAAGCCACACTGCTTCTCATGGCCTTAAAATATTTTCTCTGTCCTCCTTCCACTCAGTTTCTCCGTTTTGGTTCTTCATACCAGCAGATGTTTGGGTCTTTAGCTGTCCGCTCATTCTTCTCCCGTGCTCCACTCATTGTAGCTGTGTTAAGGTGAACAGAGCTTCGATGCTGGGAGACCAAATGACATTCCGGGGCAGTTTTTATTTGATGTTGAGCCTGGCCCATGAATGATGCTGACGGAACTGGCCAAGTTTCCAGATGTGGCTTCTTTGGGTGGTCCAGGTCTCCCTTCTTGGCCAGGGCAGAGATTGGACCAGCGTTCAGCTCTCTAGAGCTGGGCTAGTTAGTTTGGGCTGGGCCTGATTCCACAATTCCCTCACCCTCTGTTTGACAGTCTTCCAGAGGATGGGTGGGACTTCCCGGTTTGGTTTTCAACTTCCCTTTCTATCACTGCATCGTCATTCAGTGTGCTGCCTCCGTAATCGAATTCTATCCCAGCTCTTAGGTCTAGGGAAGGAGTGCTGTCTAGTAGAAAGAGTACGGGCCTGGGAGCCAGGGGACCTGGGTTTTAATCAATCGTATTTATTGAGCGCTTACTATGTGCAGAGCACTGTACTAAGCGCTTGGGAAGTACAAATTGGCAACATATAGAGACAGTCCCTACCCAACAGTGGGCTCACAGTCTAATCCCTGCTCTGCCACTTGTCTGCCATGTGACCTTGGGCAAATCATCTAGCTTCTCTGTGACTCAGTTCTCTCATCTGTAAAATGGGGATTCGATGATTGTCCTCCCTGCTATTTAGTTTTTAATGGTATTTGTTAAGCACTTACTATGCGCCAGGCACTGTATTAAGCACTGGGGTAGATACAAGCTAATCAGGTTGGGCAGAGTTCATTTTCTACATGGGGCTCACAGTTAGCCCCCATTTTACAGATGAGGGATCTAAGGCACAGAGAAGCAAAATGACTTTTTCAGGGTCATACAGCAGACAGGTAGCAGAGCTGGGATTAGAACCCAGATCCTTCTGACTCTAAGGCCTATGCTCTATCACTAGGCCATGCTGCTTCTCAGACTATTGAGAAGTCCGCTACTTAGACTGTGAACCCCATGTGGGACCTGATTATCTTATATCTACTAGAGTGTTTAGCATATAGTAAGCACCTAACCACTGTCACACTTATTATTTGGCTGTCAATGTTAATTTTTGGGTGTGTATGCCTAGCTTTCTCCCTGCAGGCTGGCTGAGACTTCACCTCAGGTTTATTTAGACTTATCGCCAGTCTGTTTCATCTGACTGATTCATTGACGTAGTTTGCAGTCATTTATATGCTTGGAAGAGCATGCCAGACCAAACCACTAAGTGTACTGGGATTCTACTATGTCCAGAGCCCTATACTGGGCACCAGTGTGTGCAAAGCGCTACACTTGGAGGACTACATCAGTTGGCTCTGTACCAGGTGCCTGCCATGTGTGCCTGCCATGTGCCTCAGCACCAGATTATATCAACAGGCATTGTACTGAGTGCCTTTTGTGGGAAAGGCACTGGCCTGGGCACACGCTGTCACTGTCAATCATAGTCACGTGCTCTGTGACATGCACTGCCAGTGCTCCGCACACTGCCACCTATGCAGTGTTTCACACTGCCACTCACACACGCGCTGTCAGCGTCTCACATATCGTCACGCTCAACAGCTGCACAGAGTGTCATGTACACTGTCACTCACAGTGTCTCACACACACCGACACTGACCCCCTCCTGTCTCACCGATCTCCCTTTCAGCCATGTCTCTGGGGTGGGTGTAGGGGAGGGTCCCATGCGGTGAGATGGGGGACGGCCCCCCACAAGCAGCTGGGAGGGGAAGGCAGGCAGGCAGGCAGGCACCTGGGCCGCCCCCCCTGCTGTGGTCAGTCCCGCATCGCGCCCTGCGATCGGATGCAGCACACCTTGCGTCACCGGGGGTCTGTTTCCATGACGACAGCAGGGCAGGCTGGAGCGTTACCATGGAAACAGCAGAGTCGACCGAGCGGCCAGGTAGCTTCGGGGAGAGGAAGTGTAGTGGGCGCCCTCTCCCTTCCCCCGGGACTCACCCAACCCACCCGGCCTCCTGCGTGCAGGGCACTGCTCTGCACTGGGCTGGGCGCCTACTATGGGTCCTGGGCGTCGTCAAGGTCCTACTGAGAGCTCACCTCCTCCAGGAGGCCTTCCCAGACTGAGCCCCTTCCTTCTTCTCCCCCTCGTCCATCCCTCCCATCTTACCTCCTTCCCTTCCCCACAGCACCTGTCTATATGTATATATATTTGTACGTATTTATTACTCTATTTTACTTGTACATATCCATTCTATTTATTTTATTTTGTTATAATATGTTTGGTTTTGTTCTCTGTCTCCCCCTTCTAGACTGTGAGCCCACTGTTGGGTAGGGACTGTCTCTATATGTTGCCAACTTGGACTTCCCAAGCGCTTAGTACAGTGCTCTGCACACAGTAATCACTCAATAAATACGATTGATTGATTAATTGACTGCGTGCAGAGCGTGGTGCTGGGCGTCCATTGCACGCAGAGCGCTGTACAGCGCTTAGAACAGTGCTTTGCACATAGTAAGCGCTTAACAAATGCCATCATTATTATTATTATTACTGGACGCTTGGGAAATGACAGTAAAGCGAGAAACGAAGTCCCTGCCCTCAAGCATCTTCCCCGTCCAAGGGAAAGGCAGAGCTGCTCAGTTTGGGGGGCAGCCAGGAGACAGCAGTGTGGGAGCGCGGGTTCCCCCCGAACCCCGGGTCCCCCCGGATCCTCCGGGTCGCGACGCCGCGCAGGGACCGGGAGGCTGGGGGGCTCCGCTGGGTGGGCTCCGCCATCCTCGGCCCTTCTCACCCATGAGCTTAGTGTGGGCTTCGCCGTCGGTGGGCCCCCGAAGCCAAGAAATGCCGTAGATTCATGATCGTTTGAGCGACCCCGACTCCTTCTTATCATCCCCCTCCACACCAGGGTCCCTCTGTGCTAGCCTCCTGGAGGGCAGAGGGTCCATGCCACCCTCATTCATTCATTCATTCAATCGTATTTATTGAGCACTTACTGTGTGCAGAGCACTGTACTAAGGGCTTGGGAAGTACAAGTTGGCAACATATAGAGACGGTCCCTACCCAACAGCGGGCTCACAGTCGAAGGGGGAGACAGACAACAAAACAAAACATATTAACAAAATAAAATAAATAGAATAGTAAATATGTACAAGTTAGAGTAATAAATCTGTACTAACATATATACAGGTGCTGTGGGGAGGGGAAGGAGGTAGGGCTGGGGGATAGGAGGGGGAGAGGAAGGAGGGGGCTCAGTCTGGGAAGGCCTCCTGGAGGAGGTGAGCTCTCAGTAGGGCTTTGAAGGGAGGAAGACAGCTAGCTTGACGGATGTGCGGAGGGAGGGCATTCCAGGCTGGGGCAGGACGTGGGCCAGGGGTCGACGGCGGGACAGGCGAGAACGAGCCACAGTGAGGAGGTTAGCGGCAGAGGAGCGGAGGGTGCAGGCTGGGCTGGAGAAGGAAAGAAAGGAGGTAAGGTAGGAGGGGGCGAGGTGATGGAGAGCCTTGAAGCCGAGAGTGAGGAGTTTTTGCCTGATGTGTAGGTTGACTGGTAGCCACTGAAGATTTTTGAGGAGGGGAGTAACAGGCCCAGAGTGTTTCTGCACAAAGATGATCCGGGCAGCAGCGTGAAGTATAGATTGAAGTGGGGAGAGACAGGAGGATGGGAGATCAGAGAGGAGGCTGATGCAGTAATCCAGTTTGGGGAGCAAACTTCCTTCCTCCCGCCGTGGGCTGGAAGAAGTCTATGCAGGTGGGGGGGGGGGGCCCGTCCTTGTCAGCCCCGTGCCCCCCCTTTGTACTTTGCCTGCTGATCTCTCGGTGGCAGCCGCCTGCCCTCCGGCCCTGTCCCGCCCCCGCCCATGCCTGGCCGAGAGAGGTCACCGACCCCGCCGGCCACCCCTGCCATGGCCCCAGCCCCAGAGCCCCAGCCGCATGGCCCACGGGGGGGGGGGACGGTGGGAGGACGGGGCCCAGTACGGACCAGAACGGGGACGGCGTCCGGTCCGGCCCGGCCTAGTCCGCCCGAGCCCCATCCGCGCTCCGCAGACCTGCCCGCCTCCCACCCGGCCTGAACCATGCTCGCCCTGGCCCTGGGCCTGGCCCTGGGGCTGCTGCTGCTGCCACCACGGCCGGCCCCGGCCCAGGACCCAGCCCAGGACCCGGCCCCGGACTCCGCCGACCCGGCTCCAGCTCCGGCCCCGGCCCCGCAGCAGTGTGCGGTGTGTGCGGGCTCGGGGCCCGGGCTGGGGCGGTCCGGGGAGCGGGCCCAGCTGCTGGCCCTGGCCCGGCACACCATCCTTAGCAAACTGCGCCTGCAACAGCGGCCCCCGCTGCCCCGGCCCGTGCCTGGCGCTGCCCTGCAGGAAGCTCTGAGGAGGCTCAGCCACAGGGGCGGGCCGGGGGCAGGCCCGGGGGGCACCCAGGGGAACAACCAGTGGGGCCCCGGGGCCCTGGAGCCCGAGTATGAGATCATCAGCTTCGCTTCAGAGCAGGGTGAGTTGGGGCCGGGGGAGGGAAGAGGAGTTGGGTCCTGCAGATGGGGGCGAGGAAGGGCAGGTGGGCAGAGGAGTGCGGGGGAGACCGCGGGCCCATGGGCAGGATGAGTCCTCAGAGCTGGCGAGAGGCCAACCTGGCCGGTTGCCCACAGAGGGGGCAGATGTGGCTTAGGCACATGGCCTGGGTCTGGGGCCCCGGGAAGGGAGGGGGCCTCTCTGGGGGCTCAAGGCCAGGCTGGGCCAGGGTGGGGGAAGGTCCCAGCCGGGGCCAGAGTCTTCCAGGAAAAGGTCAGGGGTCATTATCATCCTACCCCTGCATCTCAGCCACCTGGTCAGCCCAAGACCCCGTATCATTGCCAGGCGTAGCCGCCGCGGCCCCTGACCCACTGTCGTGGGATTTTCCACAAGTGCTGTTTGCCTGCTGCTGGCTCCCAACCAGGAATTGGGAGGTCAAAGTTCAAATGCCAGCCAGGCTGGAGGGATCAGGCCCCTTAGCGCTGGGGCGGAGGAACCCCTGGCTGAGGGGGGAGGCTAGGCAGGGGGTCTCCTCCGAGGGGAAGGGGCACCATGGCCGCCGCTATGACAAGCGATGGATCGATAGTATGTATCGATCGCTCGCCGTGCGCGGAGTTCAGGTTGCTGGGCCGACTGAGTCGGGGACTGCAGGCAGGGGCGGCGGCGGGCTGGTGGGGCGGAGGCAGGCCCAGACCTCAGTGGGGACCTCATAGGGAAAGGTAGGGGCAAGCGCCGGGGAACAGAGATGATGCAGGGGAGGGTCTCTGTGCCTGGAGAGGCCCCCGGGGGTTCAGGGTGGGTAGACGGAGAGGCTGAATATAATAATGATCACACATCATAGTAATAATCATAATCATAATTGTTAAGTGCTTATTGTATGTCAAGCGCTGGGGTAGATGCAATATATTTTGTATTCCATTTATTTTATTTTGTTAATATGTTTTGTTTTGTTCTCTGTCTCCCCCTTCTAGACTGTGAGCCCACTGTTGGGTAGGGACCGTCTCTAGATGTTGCCAACTTGTACTTCCCAAGCGCTGAATACAGCGCTCTGCACACAGTAAGCACTCAAGAAATACGATTGAATGAATGAATGAATGAATGAATAAAACTCACACCAGTCACAGTCACTGTCCTTCATAGGGCTCACAGACTAAGGGGGAGGAAGAATACGTATTTAATCCCCAGTTTACAGATGAGGAAACTGAGGACTAGAAAAGTTGTGACTTGTCCAAGATCACAAAGCAAGGAAGTGGCAGCCTTGGGACCAGCACTCAGGACTCCTGACTCCCAGTCAGCGTGGCTCAGTGGAAAGAGCATGGACCTGGGAGTGAGAGGTCATGGGTTCTAATCCCAGAGCCACCACATGTCTGCTGTGTGCCCTTGGGCAAGTCACTTAACTTCTCTGAGCCTCAGTTACCTCATCTGTAAAATGGGGATTGTGAGCCCCACTTGGGACAACCTGATCACCTTGTATCACCCCAGCGCTTAGAACAGTGCTTTGCACATAGTAAGCGCTTAACAAATGCCATCATTATTATTATTATTCCCACTAGACCACACTGCTTCTCAGCATGGAGAGAGGGTGGGGAGGCTAGGGTAGGGTGAAGCCACGGTCCTGGGTCCCTTTTCATTGTCCATTTACCCCCACTCTTTTGGAGAGTTCATTCACCTCCACGACTTCAACCACCACCTTTATGTGGATGACTCCCAAATCTATCTCTCCAGCCCTTTTCTCTCTCCTTCTCTGCAGTCTCACATTTATTCCTGCCTTCAGGACAACTCTCCTTGGACGTCCAGCCGACACCTTACATTTTACGTGTCCGCAACTGAATTCCTCATCTTCCCACCCAAACCCACTCCTTCCCTCGACTTGCCCTTCACCGTAAACACCACCACCATCCTAGAGAAGCAGCGTGGCTCAGTGGAAAGAGCCTGGGCTTGAGAGTCAGAGGTCATGGGTTCTAATCCCGCCTCTGCCACTTGTCAGCTGTGTGACCTTGGGCAAGTGACTTCACTTCTCTAGGCTTCAGTTACCTCATCAGTAAAATGGGGATAAAGACTGTGAGCCCCATGTGGGACAACCTGATTCCCTTGTATCCCCGCACCCCACACAGTGCTCAGAACAGTGCTTGACACATAGTAAGCGCTTAACAAAAGCCATAAGTATTTTTATTATCCTCCCTATCTCACAGACCTGCAACCTTGGAATTATCCTCGATTCATCTCCCCTAGAATCTGCATATTCAGTCTGTCACTAAATCCTGTTGGTTCTATTTTCACTACATCTCTAGGATTCTCCTCTTCCTCTCCAACCAAACTGGTACCACGCTGTCCCAGACCCTTGTCACTTCCCATCACGCTTACTGTCTCAGCCT
This sequence comes from Tachyglossus aculeatus, assembly GCF_015852505.1. Taxonomy (NCBI): domain Eukaryota; kingdom Metazoa; phylum Chordata; class Mammalia; order Monotremata; family Tachyglossidae; genus Tachyglossus; species Tachyglossus aculeatus. The sequence goes on from NC_052075.1 coordinate 59,924,403, forward strand.
CCTCACCGACCTCATTGCCTCCAGCTTTTCCAGGCCAAACCTGCACACTTTTCTCTGCTGCCTATTTTGTTTTTCTGGTCTCTCCTGGATGACCCCTCAAACCAACCATGTTCAAAGCCAAATTCTTCATCTTCCCACCCAAACCCTGGCCTCACCAGGTCTTTCCCATCCCTGTAGATGACACCACCGTCATCCCTCTTTCGCAAGCCTGTAATCTAGGCCTTATCCTCGATTCATGTCTTTCATGCAACCCACATATTTATTCTGTCACCAAATCCCGCCCATTCCACCTTCATAATGTCACTAAAATCTGCCCTTTCCTCTCCATTTAGATCGTTACTATGCTGATCCAAGCACTTTTTTACATCCCGCCATGACTACAACATCTGCCTCCTCGCTGACCTCACTACTTCCTGTCTCTCCCCACTCCAATCCATACTATCCTCTCCGGCCCGGTTCATTTTATAAAATAAAACCCATTCAGTTCACATCTCCCCACTCCTCAGGGACTTCGGGTGGCTGCCCACCAGCTTCTCATCAAACAGAAACTCCTCATCAACCGCTTTAAACTGTTCAGTCAGCTCACCCCCTCCTACATCACTTGCCTGATTTCCTTCTCCGCCCAGCCTGGCCACTTTGCTTCTGTAGCTCAGCTTTGCTCATTGGGCCTAGATCTTGTCTCTCTTGTCACCAATCCCTTTCCCACATCCTGCCTCGGACCTGTAGCTCCCTCCCTGTCCATGTACGCCAGATGGGCACTCTTCCCGCTTTCAAAGTCTCACCGAAACCACATCTCTGCTGAGAGGCCTTCCCCGGCTAAACTCTCGTTTCCTCACTTCCTCTCCCTTCTGTGTTGCTTATGTCCTTGGATATGTCCCCTTTAAGCACTGGATATTCACCCAACCCTCAACCCCATAGCCCTTCTGTACACTTCTGTAATTTGCTTCAATTAATGTCTTTCTCCTTCTCTAGACTGTAAGCTCTTTGTGGGCAGGGAATGTGTCTACCAACTCTGTTGTACTCTCCCAAGTGCTTAGTACGGTGCTGTGGACACAGTAAGCCTTCTTTGAATACCATCGATTGATTGATCATGAACCTCCTGCTCAACCCTTCCTCCCCCCAACCAATCTACCTGGAACTTCCTCCCCCTTCATAATAATATTAACAAAAATTATGGTAGTTGTAAAGCCCATACTTTGTGTCAAGCCTTATTCTAGAAACTAGTTAAGGAGGTCAGACAAAGTCCCTGCCCCACATGTGTCTCACAGTCAAAATAGGAGGGATATCAGTTCTTGAATCCCCATTTTACGTATGAGGAAATTGAGGCACAGGGAACTTGAGTGACTTGTCCAAGGACACACAGCAGCCAAGAGGCAGATCCGGGTTTAGAATGCAGATCCTTTGACTCCTGGGCTCTTTCTACTAGGCCTCGCTGCTTCAGTCTCCCCATCTTCAAAGCCCTGCTGAAATTCCATCTGCCCCACCCTCCCCTGACTAATCTCTCATCTCCCAACCGTATTCTTCCTCCCTTCTGTGCCATCTATGCACTTGAGTCTGTGCCCCCTAAGCGTTTTGATAGCCACCCCGGCCCCACCACACCTTTGTCCATGTTGCCCTACTCTGCTGCTTCCCCCGTCTGTATTTTCTTTGAATGTCTGTCTCACCGGCTATGCTGCCAGCTCCTTGAGGGCATAGATTCATTCAATCATATTTATCGGGTGCTTACTGTGTGCAGAGCACTGTACTAAGCGCTTGGAAGAGTATACCAATAAACAGCCACATTCCCTGCCCACAATGATCTTACGGTCTAGAGGGTCTAGGGATCATGCCAACCAGCTCTCTCGTAGTCTCCCAAATGCTTTGTAGTGTGCTCCTCACCTGGTAAGTGTTCAACGAGTCCCACCGTTGGTTGGGGCAGTGTCAGGGACGAGGATCAGGGCACGTGGCCAGGCCCTCCCTGAGACCCGTGCCCCCCCCCCGTTGCAGGTCCAGCCGCCAGCCCCCAGCCCCGCCTGGATTTGCAGTTCTCCCCAGGGCGGGGTCCGGCTGGCGACGATGTGGAGATCTTGGAGCTGACGCTCAGCATCTTCCTGGCCCTGCCGGCCAACGGCTCGGGCACCGCCCGGCTGCGGCTGCTGAGCCCACCTCGGCCGGGTGCCAACCTCTCCCTGGCCGCCGAGCAGCTCCTGCAGGTGAGCCGCAGTGGGTGGCACCGGCTGAGCCTGGGCCCCCCTGGGCGGGACGCCTGGGGACAGGGCCTCCTGATGGTCCAGGTGGAGGTGGTGGGCTCCACGGTCCAGGCAGATGGCGACCACCGGCCCTTCGTGGTGGCGCGGGCGCGGGCCGGCCGGCAGCGGCGAGCACGGCGCCAGGCCCCGGACTGTAAGCCGGGTGCCAGGATGTGCTGCCGACACGAGTTCTTCGTGGACTTCCGGGAGCTGGGCTGGGGCGGCTGGATCCTGCAGCCCGAGGGCTACACCATGAACTACTGTGCCGGGCAGTGCCCGCTGCACCTGGCCGGAAGCCCGGGCATCGCCGCCTCCTTCCACGCCGCCCTGCTCAGTCTGCTCAAGGCCAACCAGGCCCCCGCACCCGCGACCTCCTCCTGCTGCGTGCCCACCGCCTGGCGGCCCCTCTCCCTGCTCTACCTGGACCCCAGCGGCAGCGTGGTCAAGGCCGACGTACCCGACATGGTAGTGGAGGCCTGTGGCTGCAGCTAATCCAGCCAGGGGTGGGCCCGGACCCCCCCGAGCCCAGGCTTTCACACCATCCCCACCATGTCCTCTCCCCCCGGCCACCCCTATTCTTGGCTTCTCTCTCGGCCGTGGCCAGGGCCCTCTTCCCACAATAGGAAGCAGACAGATGCCCACCTGCACTTGTCCCAGTTCCTCCCAAGGTCCCCCCGCCTCCCGCTAGGCTAGGACCCTCTATGTCCAACCTCCCTTCCCGGAAGAAGAGGAAGTGGCAAGCGTTCTGCGTCTCCAATAAATGCTAAATTCCCCCATTTTGCTGCCTGCCAAAGGTATTAATCGAAGAGACATGGATGGATGGATGGATGGATGGCAGGATGAGTGGATTGAAGCATGGATGGGTAGATGGATGGATGTGGGTGGGTGGGTGGAGGAGTGGATGAGTGGACAGGGAGATAGATGGGTGGGTGGAAGGAGGACACATGAGTGTGTGGTTAGATGACTAGGTGATTAGATGAGGGTAGCAGGGAGACAGCAACGTGGGTGTAGGGAGGGTAGATGGTGGATAGGTGAATGGCTAGACGGGTAGATGGACGGGTGGACATAAGAGTGGTTGGATGGCTGTGTGGGTGGCTACCTTCTCATGGAGGGTGTGAGGGTGGGAGTGAAGTATGACTCGGTGATAAATGGCTTTACTGTTACTGTTGCTGGTCCCAACAGAGACGCTGGTAGAGTTGGTGGGGGAGGGAGGGAGGGAAGTATTAGTTGGCGATAAATGGTTTTATCCTGTTGCTGGGACAGTTGTGGAGGCTGGTGTCTCCTGGCTGGTTGGCTGCCTGGCCTGATTCTGAATGGTAAAACACACCAACTGGCCAGGCCCAGACCACCGGGAGCTCTCACAGGCAGAAAATTCCTGATATGGGAATCTGAAAACCAATAACCTCCACTCCCCTCTCTTGGCTGTCTTTGACCCCTCCTCTACCCCATCTGGACTACCTCAGCTTCTAACCCACCACTGTGCCTGAAGACTGTGACTTATACTGTGAGCCTGACGTGGGCTGTCAGATGATCTTGTATCTACCCCAGTGCTCAGAACAGTGCTTGACTACTGCATCAGCCTCCCCACCGACCTCCCTTCCTCCGGTCTCTCCCCTTTCTATTCCATACTCCACTCTGCTACCTAAAAAATTTCAGTTCATATCTCTCCACTTCTCACCAACCTAACGGAAACTCCTTATCGTCAGCTTTAATCCGTCCCTCCTACCATACCTTGCTAAATCTCCTACTACAACCCAGTCTGCAAACTCTGCTTCTGTAATGCCAATCTACTCTCTGTACCTCAATCTCATCTCTCCCACACAAACACTTTGTCCACACCCTCCCTCAGGCCTGCAACTCCCTCCCTTCCATATCCGGCAGACCACCACTCTCCTAACCTTCAAAGCCCTCCTAAAATCCCATCTCCTATAAAAGGCCTTCCCCTACTAAGCCCACATTTCTCCTCTTCACCCTCCCCTCTGCGTCGACTGTGACTTGACTGTGTGCCCCCCATTTTTAAGCACTTACTATGTACTAGGCACCGTACTTAAGTGCTGGGGCAGACACTACCTAATCAGTTTGGACACAGTCCATGTCCCACGTGGGGTTTCCAGACTAAGCATTTTGACAGTCATCCCATATCCACAGCACTTACACTCTCTTGTTTCCCCTTCCTACTATTTCAGCTTCCTCACTGAACCTCCCTGCCGCCTATCTCTTCCCTACTCCAGTCCATACTTCACTTTACTGCCCGGATCATTTTTCTACAAAACCACTCAGTCCATATTTCCCCATTCAAGAACTTCCAGTGGTTGCCCATCCAATCAATCAATCAATCAAATTTATTGAACACTGTACTAAACACTTGGGAGACTATGATACAAAAGAATTAGCAGACACATTCCCTGCCCGTCATGAGCACACAGTCTAGTTTACATTAAACAGAAACTCCCTACCATTGGCTTTAAAGCACTCAATTACCATGCTCCCTCCTACTTCACCTCCCTGATTTCCTACTACAACACTGTCCTCACACGTCGCTTGTCTCACATCAACCTACTCTCTACACCTCCACCTTGTCCTTTTGACCACCATCCCCTCGCCCACATCCTGGCTCTGGCCTAGAACTCCCTCCCTTTTCATATCTGACAGACAATCACTCACCACACCTTCAAATCTTTATTAAAAGCATATCTCCTCCAAGAGGGCTTCTCTGATGGAAGTCCTCATTTCCACTGCTCCCTCTCCCTTCCATATTGCCCTTACACTTGGATTGTTTTGTCAACCCCCCAGAACTTATATACATGTCCATGATTTGCTGATTTATCATAATGTGTATCTCCCACTCCAGACCATAAGCTCCTTGTGGGCAGGGAACGAACGTGTCTATCAACTCTCCCAAGTGCTTAGTACAGTGCTTTGCACACAGTAAGTGATGAGTAAATACAATGGATTGATTGAAGTGCTTAACAATACGATGCTGATGATAGTGGTGGTGGTGATGATATGATGATGACTAAAACTCTATGTTGCCCTCTCCCCATCTCCTGGACTTCAATGGGGGGAAGGAGGAGGGGGGCCTCAGGCGTTTCTGGGAAAAGGGGATGTTATGAGCCCTGGATTTTGGATGCTGGATTGATTGATAGATGGTAAATTGCCTGAATGATTATTGATGGAGATGGGGTGATATTGACTGATGGATTGACAGAGGAGCGTAATCATGGCCAAGGCCTCGGGGAGGGATGGACCAATAGACAGACAGAGAATGTGCTCGAGGGGGTGAGAGGTCCAGATGGGGGAGCAAGTAGATGAGTGCCCCTCCAACAGTTAACCCCAGAGGCCTGCCTGGAAGAGGGTCTAAACTGGGGTAGAGCAGGTGGGGGCAACAGTGGGGGCCTATGTGGAGGTAGGGTCCTTCCTCCTGCGTGGCCCAGGCCAGGGGTCAATAGTGACCGGCCCCCAAGGCCACACTTGCGCAAAGTCAGGAAGAGGGGAAGCCAGATGTGGAAACGTGGGCAGGTTTGTGTTTGTTCAGCCGATCGGGTCTTGTCTGCCTGACCTGGGGAGGAGGGGGACTGGGAGTCTCGGCCAGTGGGGGAGCCAGGACCAGGGGCTGGGGTGGGCAGAGAGGGTCCCTCTCCTGCGACTCCTCTTTCCACTCCCCTTTACAACCTGGAGGTGGGCCACCCACGGCCTTCTCCACTCTGGACCAGCCCCCCACCCAGCGTGTCCAGGCTCGGTGGACTCTCGGCCCCCAGGGTGTGGCCCAAGCTGCGGGGGCTGAGGTATTTATAGAGGAGAGAATTTCCTGCCAAGTGACTGGAACTGATTAAAGACAAAACCCAGCTGGCACAGGGGCCCCAAGCCGGGCATGGCTGGCATGCACAGGCAACTGAGTCTGCATCAGGGGCAACAGGTGCGGCCTGCCCTAATGGCCCCCTCTGCTGCCTCCCTCTCCCAGGCCATCAACAGTGGAATCAGGGACAGACAGGAGGGGTGGACTGAGCTGGACTTGGGCGGGGGATGTGGGGTAGTTAGGGTGGTTGGGCTGGGCCAGACTGAGGCTGAGTTGGGTGTGACTGGGTGGGGGTGGGCTGGGGCTGGGCTGGATTGAGGCTGAGCTGGGCAGAAATTGGGGGGCAGAGGGCTGAGGCTGGGGCCGGACTGGATGGGGTGGGCTGAGGCTGGGCTGGACTGAGGCTGGGGCTGGGCTGGACGGGGATGGGCTGAGGCTGGACTGGGGTGCAAGGGTACCCGATGCCCGGTACCCAATGCCACGCAGACTCTCCCCACCGCATCAGCTGTCAGCCCCGGACCGGGACCCTGCAATCCCTCCCCCGCCGCCCCGGACTGACCAGGCCCCGAAGGGGGTGGAGGAGGTGTCGGGGGGTGGTCAGTCGAGGTGCCCAAGGATGGACTCTGCCCGGGTTCCCGCTTGCATCACCCGCCCCCGCCCCCCGGTAACTGCAGGCTTTCCCAGACTCCCCCCACCCTCTGTGTGTCCGTGCCAGGCTGGACTCTGGGCGGCCAGCGCAGCAGGGTCGGGGGGGGGGGCTGACCCCCCCACTTCCTCCGTGCCAGTGCCCCCGGCCCCGGGACCAGCCCGGATCTCAGGCTTCTCCGCCGGGACTGGGCTCGCTGGAGCGGACCTCCCCGCACCCCGCACGGCCCACCTCGCCGGGGAAGTGGGAGAGGCGAGGTTGGGGGGCGCTGGAGGGGGGCGGTCAGAGGGACCTTCCTGTCCTCTCTCAGGGTCGTGAAATCGCCCAGCGTCTTGCATCATCTCCCCCCCTCCCGCCCCCGGCAGGGCAATCGTGGGCCGAGGGGCGGGACTGAGGGTCGATTGACCCCCCCCCCCCCCCCGGGCCGCGGAGCGCCGGGGGTCTAAAGGCCGGGGCCGCTCCGGGCCGGGGATCAGAAGCCCCGGGTGCTGCCTGGGCGCCAGGGAGCCCGGCTCCAAGCGCGCGCTCTCGGTGCCCGCTCGGTGCCCACTCGGCCGCTCGACGCCCGGCTCCGCACGCGCTCGGCGGCCGTTCCGTGCCAACGCTCGGTGCCCCCTCGGTGTCCGCTGGGGGCCTGGCTCGGCGCCCGCTCGGTGCCCCGTTCCGTGCCAGCTCGGTGTCGCCCGGGCGCCTGGCTTGCGCGCCCGCTCGGTATCCGCTGGGCGCTTGGCTCGGTGCCCGCTCGGTGCCCGCTGGGCGCCTGGCTCGGCGCCCGCTCGGTGCCCGCCCGGTGGCCCACTCCCATGGGAACCGTGGGCTCTTGGCATCCCCTGGCGCTGGCACTGGGGCTGGGGCTGGCGCTGGGGCTGGCGCCGGCGGCGGCCCCGGCCCCGGGGCGCGGGCCGAGGCGGGCCGCCGAGCCCCCGTGCCCATCCTGCGGCTTGGCCCCGCTGGCCCCCAGCCTAGAGCGGGCTCTGCTCCTGGAACTGGCGAAACAGCAGATCTTGCGGGGCCTGCGGCTGGCCGCGCCCCCCCGCGCCCCGCGCCCCGCCGCCCCGCGAGGCCCTGGCCGTCGCCCTGCGCCGACTGCGAAGCCACCCGGAGCCGCAGGAGCGCGGAGCCGAGACCATCAGCTTTGCCGAGACCGGTGAGGAGAGGCGGAGGCAGACCCGAGAGCCCGGCGGTCGGGGCGTGGGGCGGCGCTGGGGAACAGTCCGGAGCCCTTAGTCCCCTGAGCAGCAGTCGGGTTCCCCAGCCTCGCCCGGCTCCCAGCCGCGCCCTGAGTTGGTCTCTCTCCCTCTCCCTCCCTCTCCTCCTCCCTCTCTTCCTCTCCCCCCTCCCACTCCCTCTCCCTCTCTTCCTCTCCCTCTCTCCCCCTTTCCCACTCTCCGTCTCCCTCTCTTCGTCCCTCCCTCCTTCCCACTCTCCCTCTCCCTCCCTCCATCTCTGTCCCTTTTCCCACTCTTCCTCTCCCTCTGTCCGTCGTCTCCCTCTCCCACTGCCCCTCCCCGCCCCATCTGTTTTTCCCCAGACGCGGCGGGCGGCTCCTCGCCGTCCTCCCGGCCGGCCTGTGGGACGGCGCTGACCTTTGCCCTGTCGAGCCCGGGCGGGCGGCGCGCCCAGCTGCTGCAGGCGCGGCTGTGGCTGTACCTGCGGCCCCTGGGCCCCCGGCGGCCGGGCCCCCCCGCTGCGGGTCTTCCTGCGGGGCCCGTCGGGTCGCACCTTGCTGGCCGAGCGGCGGCCCGGCTCGCCCGGCTGGCACGGGCTGCCCCTGCGGGTCCGCCGGCTCGGGGGGGCGGCGGCGGCGGCGGCGCCCGGAGGCCGGCGGCGGCTGGAGCTGGAGCTGGACTGCGGCTCCCCCGGGCCCCTGCGGCTGGACACGGCCGGCGGCCGGAGGCCCTTCCTGGTGAGCCGGGCGGGGCCGGGCCACCGAGGCGGGCCGGGGGGCCGGAGCCGGCGGCGGGTGCCCGCCTGCGCCCCGGGCTCGGACCTCTGCTGCCGCCGCGACCGCTTCGTGGATTTCCGGGAGCTGGGCTGGGGCGGCTGGATCCTGCAGCCCGAGGGCTACACCATGAACTACTGCGCCGGCCAGTGCCCGCTGCACCTGGCCGGCAGCCCGGGCATCGCCGCCTCCTTCCACGCCGCCCTGCTCAGCCTGCTCAAGGCCAACCAGGCCCCCGCGCCCGCCGCCCAGTCCTGCTGCGTGCCCACCGCCCGCCGGCCCCTCTCCCTGCTCTACCTGGACCCCAGCGGCAGCGTGGTCAAGGCCGACGTGCCCGACATGGTGGTGGATGCCTGCGGCTGCAGCTAGGGGTGGGCACGGAAGGGGGGCGCCGGCCGGGAGACACCCCCCCCCCCCTCCAAGTTCCAGGAACGCCAGGGGTGGCCCCGGAGCGGAGTGGGGGCAGATGGAGGGCACAGATGAACCGAGGGGACTCCCTGGGGGTCGGTCGGGCCCCCAACCCTACCTCCCCACCCCCGTGACTGAGGGGCCGGGCCCCGTGAGTGGTTTATTTTCTTAATAAAAATGAAAAAACTCGAGAAGGGGCGACCATCCCGGTTGCTACGGGCCGAGGGGTGACGGGAGGAAGTCGTGGACCGTGGGGGGAGGATGGGGGCTGCCGGCGCATGGGGGCTTTTAGACTGTGAGCCCACCGTTGGGTAGGGACTGTCTCTATATGTTGCCAACTTGGACTTCCCAAGCGCTTGGTACAGTGCTCTGCACACGGTAAGGGCTCAATAGATACGATTGTTGATGATGATGGGAGCTGTGTGGGGGGGTGGGGGGCACATAGAGGGCTGAGTGTTGGGGGGGATATAGGCAGTTGGGTGTGGAAGGATGTGGACAGAGTGGGTGGGGGGATGTGGACAGTGGGGTGTGTGGGGATTTGGACAGTTGGGTGTAGGGGGATATGGATATTGGGGTGTGAGGAGGTGTAGACAGTGGGATGGGAGGGGATGTGGATAGTGGGGTGTGGGGAGGTGTAGACAGTGGGATGGGAGGAGATGTGGTCAGTGGGGTGGGGGGGGTTGTGGATAGCAGGGTGCAGGGGTCCCAGAGGGACTCACTGCCCTCGGGATGAGCTTCAGGTCAGGATGCATGTGACGTGCAGGGGGTGTCATCGCACCCCGCTACCTGCCTGCCTGCCCGGCTCTGTGTCTCTCCATCCTGTGATGTCACCTGGGTCTCCTTGTAGCCACCCCACCAATCAATCAGTCAATCAGTGGTGTTTACTGAACTCTTAACTATGTGCAGAGCACTGTACTAAGTGCTCGGGAGAGCGCAACAGGATTAGTGGACACGTTCCCTGTCCATAACGAACTTACAGTCTAGAGGGGTAGGCAGACGTTATTAATATGAATCGATAAGTAATTTATAATGTATAAATATATGGGCCTAAGTACTGAGGGGTTGGGGAATGGGGTGAATATCAGCTGTTAAAGGTCACGGCCCCCGGGGACTCTGATGTCACGTATGTCTCCTTGGGGCCACCCCACCAACCACCTCGGGGAGCCCCTATAATGGGGGAAGGGGCAAGGGGACATGCCCCAGGATCCTGCTGTGACCTTTGTCCTCACCCACATCTCTCCAATCTGTGACCATAGTAAGCAGCCACCAGCTGCCCTGCAGCATGGCTTAGTTGAAAGAGCACGGGCTTGAGAGTCAGAGGTTGTGGGTTCTATTTCCGGCGCCGCCACTTGTCAGCTGGGTGACTTTGGGTGAGTCACTTAACTTCTCTGTGCCTCAGTTATGTCATCTGTAAAATGGGAATTAAGACTATGAGTCCCACCTGGGACAACCTGGTACTCTCCCCCAGCGCTTGGCACATATTAAGCACTTAACAAATACCATCACCATTATTATTAGTATTATTATTATCTCATCCCACTCACACATTGACATTGTGTGTGTGTGTCACTGTCTCCGAGTTCCACCTGGGACAACCTGGTAATCTCCCCCAGTGCTTGGCACATATTCAGTGCTTAACAAATACCATCACCATTATTATTATTATTATTATTATTATTATTATTATTATTATTATTTATCCCACTCACACATTGACATCGTGTGTGCGTGTCACTGTCACCGAGACTCTGTCTCTCCATCCATCAATCTCTGGGTCTGTCTGCCCCCTCCTGGAGGACACTTCATTTTCAATGGCTGCTCCGGTAGACTGTGAGCCCACTGTTGGGTAGGGACCGTCTCTATATGTTGCCAACTTGGACTTCCCAAGCGCTTAGTACAGTGCTCTGCACCCAGTAAGCGCTCAATAAATACGATTGACTGATTGATTGCCCCGGCCGTGTGTCACCTCCAGCTTGGAGACTAGCCAGAACATTCATTCATTCATTCAATCGCATTTATTGAGCACTTACTGTGTGCAGAGCACCGAGGCTAGTGACCAGGCTGGGCAGGGGCAGGGGTGCGGAGAAGAAAGTGCCCAACCTCTGGAGTCTAGACCAAGAAAGACCCCCATGTCCTCTTTGAAGCAGTGTGGCCTTGTGGAGGACCTCGAGCCTGGGAGTCGTAAGACCTGAGTTCTAATCCCAGCTCCACCAACCGGTCAGTCAATCGTATTGATCAAGTGCTTACAGTATGCAGAGCACTGAACTAAGCGCTTGGGAGAGTACAATATAACAGTATGATGGACACATTTCCTGCCCATAATGAGCTTACAGTCTAGAGGAGGAAACAGATGTTAATACAAATAAATAAAATTACAGATATGTAAATAAGTGCTGGGGGGCTGGGGGGAATGGATAAATGGGCCAAATGGGGAAACGCCTCACGACTGGCTTTAAAGCACTCAGTCACCTTGCCCCCTCCTACACGATCTCGCTTCTCTCCTACTACAACCCAGCCTGCACACTTCACTCCTCTAATGCTAACCTTCACACTGTACCTCTATCTCTTCTATCTCACCAATGACTCCTCTCCCACTTCCTCCCTCTGGCCTGGAATGCCCCCCCTCCGATGGACAATTACTCCCCCCCCGCCCCCGCCTCAAAACCCTACTGAAGGCAAATCTCCTCCAAGAGGCCTTCCTTGTCTAATCCCCCGTTTCCTCCTCTCCCACTCCCTTCTGAGACTCCCTGACTTGGTTCCTTTATTCATGCCCCCTCTCAGCCCCACAGCACTTAGGTACTATTAATGTTTGTCTCCCCCTCTAGACAGTAACCTCGTGGTGGGTGGGGAATGTGTCTGCTTATCAATATCATATATATCAATATATCCCCCTTCTAGACTGTGAGCCCGGTGTTGGGTAGGGACCGTCTCTATATGTTGCCAACTTGTACTTCCCAAGCGCTTAGTATAGTGCTCTGCACACAGTAAGCGCTCAATAAATACAATTGAATGAATGAATGCTCAATAAACATGATTGAATTAATGAATGGATGAATGGAAGGCCTTTTGGAGGAGATGTGCCTTCAATAAGGCTTTGAAGGAGTGGAGAGGAATTATCTGTCAGATAGGAAGAGGGAGGGCATTCCAGGCCAGAGGTAGGACGTGGACAAAAGGTCGGCGGCAAGATAGATGAGATTGAAGTACGGAGAGAAGGTTGGCATTAGAGGAGCGAAGTGTGTGGGCTGGGTTGTAAGTAGGAGAATAGCGAGGTGAGGTAGAAGGGGACAACATGATTCAGTGCTTTGCTGCCATTGGTAAGGAGTTTCCATTTGATGTAGAGGTGGATGGGCAACCACGGGGGTTTCTTGAGGAGTGGGGAAACGTGTCCTGAACGTTTTTGTAGAAGAACGATCCGGGCAGCAGAGTGATGAATGGACTGGAGTGGGGAGAGACAGGAGGTAGGGAGGTCAGAAAGGAGGCTGATACACTCATCACAGCAGGATAGGATAAGCGATGATTGTATTAAAATGATAGCAGTTTGGATGGAGAGGAAAGGGCAGATTTTGGTGATAATAATGGCATTTATTAAGCACTTACTCTGTGCAAAGCACTGTTCTAAGCGCTGGGGAGGTTACAAGGTGATCAGGTTGTCACACGAGGGGCTCACAGTCTCAATCCCCATTTTACAGATGAGATAACTGAGGCACAGAGAAGTTGTGATGTTATGAAGGTTGAATGGACAAGATTTATTGACGGATTGACTATATGGGCTGAATGAGAGAGAAGCAGGAGGAAATGTGAGACTGCAGAGAGGGAGAGAGATCAGAGATCAGAGGAGTTGTAGATTTGGGAATCACCCGCACAGAAGTGGTAGTTGAAGCCATGTGAGTGAATGAGTTCTCCAAGGGAGTGTGTGTAGATGGAGACTAGAAAGGGCCCCAGAACTGAATCTTGAGGGATCCCCACAGTTAGGGGATTTGAGGCAGAGGAGAAACCCTCAAAAGAGGCTGAGAATGGGTGGCCAGAGAAATAGGAGGAGAACCAGGAGAAGACAGCGTCACTGAAGCTGAGATTGGATAACGTTTTCAGGAGAAGGGGATGGGAGACAGTGTCAGAGGCAGCCGAGAGGTCGAGGAGGATTAGGGTGGAGAAGAGGCTGATGGATTTGTCAAGAAGGAGATCACTGGTGACCCTTGAGAGGACGGTTTCAGCAGAGTGAAGGGGCAGAAGCTAGATCGAAGGGGGTCGAGGAGAGAATTGGAGGAGAGGAATTTGAGACCGTTTGTATAGACAACTCGCTCAAGGAGTTTGGAGAGGAATGATAGGAAGAAGATGAGATGAAAACTAGAAGGAGCCTTGGGGTCAAGGGAGGGTTTTTTTTTTTTTAGGATAGGGGAGACATAGACGTGTTTGAAAGCAGTGGGAAGAAGCCATTGGTGAATGAACGGTTGAAGACAGTGGTTAGAGAGGGAAGAAGGGAAGGGGCAAGTGTTTTGATAAGGTGCAATGAGATGGGTTTGGATGCGCAGGTGGAGGGGGTGGATTTTGAGAGAAGGCAGGAGATCTCCTCTTGAGATACTACTGGGAAAGATGGGAGAGTTGAAGAAGGGGCAGGAGAGTGGGGAGGGACAGGGGAGGGACAGGGGAGATTTAGGGAGATCATGCCCAGTGGTTTCAATTTTCTCAATAACGGAGGGTGACCAGGTCACTGGGGGGACCAGGGACGGGAGGAGCCGAGGGGTGGGGGGCCAGGGGGTTTGAGGAGGGAATTGAATGTCTGGAACAACTGGCCAGGGCAATAGGCATGGGTGTCAATAAGGGTGGAGAAATAATTTTGTCTGGCAGAAGAGAGGGCAGAGTTAAAGCACGTGCAGATAAATTTGAAATGGATGAGGTCAGCCTGATATTTAGATTTCCACCAGCAGCGCTCTGTGGCTCGTGCACAGGAGTGAAGGAAGCCGACTGTGGAGGTGATCCAAGGCTGTGGGTTAGTGGTACGAGATCAACGAAAGGATAGGAGAGCAAGTGAGTCGAGTTCAGTAGAGAGGGTGGTGTCGAGAATGTCAATTTGGTCGTCAAGGGAGGTAGTTTGGGTCTGGAGGCTAAATGGGGCATGATGACTTGAGAAAATTGGATGGGGTCAAAAGATTGGAGGTCTCTGTGGGGGAACAACACAGATCTGCGCTATCTTCTCTGCTGCTGACTTTGGACAAGCCACTTAACCTCTCAGTTACCTCATCTATAAAATGGAGATTAAGACTGTGAGCCCCATGTGGGTCTATCCTAGTGCTTAATAGAGTGCTCGACACATAGCAGGCACTTAACAAATACCATTAAAAAAAAAGCCACCGAGAGAGTGTACCCAGCTCCAATCCAGTCCAGTCCAATTCAGCCCAGTCCAAGCTGGCCCTTTGCCCAATACTGCCTCCCCTCCCTTCCCCCATCTTCCTTTCCTTCCTCCCCCTCCCCAGGGGACCTGGCTGAGAACTAGAGATGGCATTTCTGATTAGTTCCTCAGTCTATCTTTCTTGCTCTCCCTCTCTGTCTCTGTCTCTCTCTCTCTCAGAGCCACCATCACCTCTTTTCTCTCCTTGCTTGATTGACTGCCCTGTTTTCCCATTTGTAAGTGTCTGCACCAACCTCAATCATGGACCCCCTGAGAGCCTCCCCCTGCCCCCCAGCTGACACTGTCCCGTCGCACACTCTGACCCCGGCTCATCACTGTCTGATCATTTCTTCAACTCCAGCGCCTTATGGGGGCAAAAGCAAAAACTCCACCAGTTGTGGTGATGGTAAGCCCCACTATTCCTCATTTCCCACTCCCTTCTGCATTGCCCTGACTTGCTCCCTTTGCTCTTCCCCTCTCCCAGCCCCAAGGAACTTATGTCCATATCTATAATTTTATTTATCTGCATTGATGTCAGTCTCCCCGGCTCATGACTGTAAGCTCACTGGGGGCAGGGAATGTCACTGTTTATTGTATTGTACTTTCCCAAGCGTTTAGTATGGTGCTCTGCACACAGTAAGTGCTCAATAAACTCAGTTGAATGAATGAATGATGATCCAAGGAAAGGCTTTGTGGGTGCACAATGTGGCCATGCCCCAGGCCTCCACATTGCCCCTTTTCAGGCCCACAACCACACACTCCCCCACTCCCCGTCAGTGATATCTTCTAATTAGGTTGGCTACTCATGTCCTGGCAGTTGTGGAGAGGGAGGGGGTAGTTCCTGGATTAAAAGAATGAGTTTGAATCTTCTTAATCCAGTAACAGAAGAGGGCCATGTCCAGCATGGAGAGGGGCTGGGAGTTGGGGAACTGGGGGAAGACAAGGGACTAGGAAGGCCAGACCCCACCCTCCACCATCAATGAAGTTGGAATGAGAGAGAGAGAGAGAGAGAGAGAGAGAGAGAGATCACTCACTGAACTTTGATCTTGTTTCTCAATCATCAATCGCATTTATTGAGCCGTTACTTTATGCGGGGCACTGTACTAAGCTCTAGAGAGACTATGATATAGCAAAGTTGGTAGACACGTTCCCTGACCACAATGAGTTTACCGTCTTGGGACTATCTCGCTGCTGACCCCTTGCTCACATCTTCCCTCTGCCCTGGGACTCCCTTCCCCTTCACATCCGACAGACCACCACTCTCCCCACCTACAAAGCCTTACTGAAGGCCCATCTCTTCCAAGAGGCCTTCCCTGACTAAGCCCTCATCCCCCCCAATTCCTATATCCCTCTTTTGCGTCACCCTTGTCCTTGGGGTCTGCGCCCTTTAATTAGTCAATATTCACCCCACGCTCAGCCTCTCTCAGCCTTTTACGTTCGTGTCCTTAATTTATTTTCATGACTGTCTCCCGCTGTAGACTGTGAGCTCCTTATGGGCATGGACCATGTCTCCCAGCTCTGTTGGAATTGTCTCCCAAGCGCTCAGTACAGTGTTCCGCATATGGTAAGCGCTCAATAAATATCATCGATTGATGGATTGAGAGGTGAGCAATTTGGGGGTCACCCCGCTCCTCCCGGGGTCACCTCCTCCCCCGGGGCGAATGAGGGGGGTGGGGGCCCCGAGTTGTTGCGGTTCAGGGGTCGGGGAAGAGGCTGTCCGAAGTCCGTCAGCAGCAGCTCGACCAGCTGGCTGGGGTAGAGGGCGGCGGTGGGCGGCGGGGTCTGCGGCCTCCTGCCTCCGGCCGCAGGAGCGTCTTGCCCGAATACGATCCCCCAGATTCAGCGGGCGTCATACGGTTCTGGGTCCGGGCTCGAACGACCACCCCTGCTGGGGGCAGGGCCCCTCCGCGTCACACTTGGGGGGACCCCCTGCCGGAGCCCCCGGTCTCCCGTCCGCGCGGGTCCCCCCGGCCCCGTCCCCCTCCCCCCCCCCCCACCACCTGCGCAGGTGCTCCAGGAGGAAGCGCCAGCGTGTTCCCTGTTGGTTGGTGGCATGGAGGCCAGGACCTGTCGGAGCTGGGCCAGGCGGTCCGCTGCTAGGGAGGCCTGGGTGGGAGACGAAGGAGGAGAGGAGAGGAGAGGTGAGTGCAAAGAAAGGAGCCCCCTCCGGCTCCCCCGCCCCGCTACCGAAGCTCCGCGCCCCTCTCCACCCCCCTGGTAACCCGAGGGCTTCGCGGCAGGGCAGGCAGCAGGCGGCCCCGGGGATCAGGGGCTGCGGCAGCCTCCCGCAGGAACAGCTTCAGGGCCCCCGTCACCACGTGGATGTCCTCCCACTCGTCACGGTCCAGGTCCAAAACCGGGCCCTCTGCACGGGTGCACCGGGGCCGGCCAGCTCGCGGGGGGCGGGTGGAAGGGGGAAGGGGCGAGGACAGCGGAGAGGGCCAGGGGGAGTGGGAGCAGAGGGAGGGGGCCCGCGGGGCCGGGGAGCAGAGGGAGGGGGTCCGCGGGGCCGGTTGGAATTGGAACCTTGTCCCGCCTTTTCAGGGAACACGTAGCGCCCGTCCGAGGTGACCGCTCGCTCTGCCGGAAACGGAGGAGAGGTCGGTGACGGGAGCGGAGGGGCCCCCCCTGCCCCCCGATCCACGGCTCCCAGACCCTCCCCTCCACGATCCCAGCGCCCCCAAAGCCCCTACCTCTGTCCACCAGGAATCGCAGTTTCTGGATCACCGCCAGGTTCCCGCTCACCCGATAAATCCCGTCCACATCCAGGCCTGGGGGCGGGGGGGGGGGCGGTCACGGGAGTAACTGGGAGGGGAGGGACCCCGGGGGGAACGGGGAAACCGGAGGAAGAAGTCTGTGGTGCCAGGATAGGGCCTGGTGGGGAGGGAGACCCTTGGGAAGAAGCACTTTGGAGAGAGGCAGGACCCTGGGGGGGGGGGGGGGGGGGAGGGTCGAGGCGCGTCGAGGGTCCCGGGGCCGCGGGCACCTCTTCTTGTCCCACGGCGGGCGACGCAGAGCCGCACGAAGTTGGGCACCGTGCCCCCCTTCCCGCTGGCACAGCGCCTCCAGGGAGCAGCCAAACACCTGGTCTGGGGTCGGGGCGCTCAGTAAGAACGGCGACGTGGGCTCCCCTGGGCCACCCCGCTCATCCCTCTCCTCCCCGTCCCAAACCTTCGAGCCCTCCCCTCCCCTCACTCAGGATCTCCTCCGACCTCCTTGGCTCTCCCCTCCCGAGCCCCCACCTCGGATCTCCCCTCCGGCCCAGGTAGGCGCCCCCTTCCCTCCCCCCTCCCCCCTCCCCCAGCCCTCACCTCGGAGGAGGCCCGCGCTCCTGCAGGCTCCGCAGTGGCGGTCTCTTGGCAATGAGTCGCTTCAATTTATTCCGGACTTGACTCCGGCCTGGGGCCCGGAGGCGAGGGTCAGGGAGACCCCGGCGCTGGCGTCCGGGATCCCCTCCCGTCCTCTGGCCCTCCCACAGAATGCCCCGCCCCGCATTTCCCAGGGCCCCGGCCCCCGGTCCCGGTCCCGGCCCTCACCCGGGCCCCTCCAGCTCCCCCGGCTCCGCGCCCCCGGCCACTCCGGGGGCCGTTCCGGGCCCGGCTCCAGCTCGTCGTCCTCTTCAGCCCCGCTCAGCTCGGCCGGCCCCGCTCCGGACAGCCGTAGCTCTACGGGGTTTTCCCGCTCCTGGGGGCCAGGGAGGCCCACCGGGCGGGGTGAGCTCGCCCGGCCCCGGCCCCCGTACCCCCCGCACCCCCCGGCCCCGCTCGCCTCCACCCGTGCCCGGCCCATCCACCCCGCCGTCCGTTCCCCTCACCAGCCGGGTGATGACCGCTCGCAGGGGCCACTTTCCAGTCTCGGACCTCCGCCTCGTTATCGGGACTGCAACAGAACTCGTGTCCCGGCACCGTCCGCCACCTGGGGGCCGGGGGGTGCGGGATGAGGGACCGTGCGGGGGGCCCCGGGGCCCGGCCCCGGCGGCTCTGGAGGAGGGGGGGGGGGTGTGTGGGGTGTGTTTTTTAGACTGTGAGCCCACTGTTGGGTAGGGACTGTCTCTATATGTTGCCAACTTGTACTTCCCAAGTGCTTAGTACAGTGCTCTGCACACAGTAAGCGCTCAATAACTACGATTTATTGATTGATTCATTGATTGTTGGGAGGGGTACAGGTGGGGGATGCCTCACGTGCAGCACATTCCTGCGACTGGTCAGGGTGTCAGGCCGGGACCCCCAAGGCGGCTCCTCTGAGAATCCACGCTGCTCTCCGGCCGGCTGCGGGCGGGGCCCTGGACCGGGCGAGGGCGAGCGAATGCGCCTCCGGCAGCGGCCTCCACCGGAGCCCAAGCCGCCCTCGCCCGGCAGACCCCCCTCATCCCACATCGTCCCCTTTCCCACACGACCCCACCCCCAGAAGCCCCTCCGCCCCGCGCCCCATCACCCACAGGGCTGGGGAGGAAGCCGGGGCATCCCTATAGAAGACCAGACTGTTCCCCGCTAAGACCACCCAGGCCGTCGTCCAGTTCTTCCTGAGAGGTATGGACAAAGCGCGGGGGTGCACCGGAGTGGGACCCAAGTCCCGCCCCGCCCCCCGTCCCCGTTCCCCGGGGGCCCCCGCACTTGAGTTTGCGCCCCCCCTTCAGCGATCTTGGTCTTGTTGAGGCTTCCCGACTTCTCCACCGTCCTGCGGGGAGAAATGGACCAGGATGGAGTAACCCCGAGGCCTGCCCACTCGGTCTGCCCGCGGTCCGGGCGCCCTGGGCACGGCGTGGCAAGGGGGCGTGGGCACTCACGGTGGGGGTCGTCCAGGACCTGGGGAAGGGGGTCGCTGACCTGAGGAGTCTGGGCAAAGGCCCACGGGAACCTGAGCTGAGGACCAGTCCTGGGGGACGAGAGGGGAGACGGGAGGGGCTTCACGGGGCCTGGCGGCTCGAGAAGACGATTCACAACGCGGGATGGTCCGGGGATCCGGTGGGGGCGGGCACGGGGGGGGGGGGCTGGGGTCGCGGGAAGCAAGAGCTCCTAGGGGGAGGCTCACAACGACCGGAGCGTGGGGGGGTCCCGGGAGGGTCACAGTTTTGGACGGAAGGGGCTCCGGGCCCTGGGGGATTACGGTGTGGGGAGAGCCCTCGCGGGGAGGGTGGGAGTGGGGGCCGCGCGATGGTTGCATCTAACCTGAAGGGTAGACGAGTCCGCGGAGCTGTGGGGCATCGGCCCTTGTTGGGGTCCCCACGCCGGACTGGGGGGGCGGCGGCGCCGTCCGCCTCCCTTCGGCGGGGGGCTGGCGGTTCTTCCATGGAGGCTTGAGGCCCTGAGGGAGGGGCAGCAGACTCTTGCATGAACCCCCTCTCCCTCCCCCCACCCCACCCCCCGAGACTCTGAGCATCCTCAAATGCATCCTCGATCTCTGAAACGTCCCCCGAACGGACTCCCCGTCCCCGGGGTCCAGTTCTGCCTTCCTCCTCCTCCTCCTCCTCCTCCTCTGCTCCCGGGGAGCCGGGGCTTACTGAGTCCCGCGCCCTTCCGGGGAGGCTTCCACGTGCGCCGTCCAGTCTGCGAGTGGGACGTAGAAAAGGGCGGGCCGAGGCGGGATCCAGGAGCAGGTCCCAGCTGCCCAGCCGTTGCAGGGGCGGGTGGACGGACTCGGCGGGGCCTGCGGGCCCGGGGGGCGGGGAGCGAGGGCCGCCGTGCAGCTCTACCAGGTTACAGTACCGGGGGAAGGCGGAGGCCTGGGCGGGGCCATGGGGGCCGGAGATGGCGGACCGACGGCCGGCCGGACAGACGGGACAGACAGTCAGCCGGGGGGCTGCCACAGCCCGACACCCAGTCCTGCCCCCCCGGGGGGTTGGCCCACCCCCTGGCCTGACCACGGCCCCTAGCTCCTGTCCCCATTCCCCCCCAGCCCAGACCCCGCGGCCTGTCCCGCCCCTATCATCATCAATCGTATTTATTGAGCGCTTACTATGTGCAGAGCACTGTACTAAGCGCTTGGGAAGTACAAATTGGCAACATATAGGGATAGTCCCTACCCAACAGTGGGCTCACAGTCTATCCCCCCCCCCGGCTCCCCCTCCCGCCGGCCAGCCCCTGCGCCCCCTTCCTCCGTCCTAACCGCCCTTGAGCTCTGCGTCCCCCTCGGGCCTACTCACGGCCCCAGCCCTCCCCCTCCCAGCTCCACCCCCCTCCCCTCTCCTGCCCGCCCCCCAATGCTCCTGTCATCACCGCCTTCTTATTCCCCCTTCCCCCCCCCACCTGGCCGTCCCCTCGCCCCGAACCCCAGCCGCTCTATCCTCCCCCCGGCCCCGTCTACCCGGCCTCCGGGCCCCTGATTCCGGCCTGCCCCGGCTCCACCCTCCGGCTCCAGCCTGGGGTCTCCCCGGGAGTCCGGCCGTTGAGCCCCGGGCCCCCTTCCTCCCCTGCCCTGCCCCTCTCCGCCCTCGCTTCCTGTTGCACACTTCCCTCCCCCACCCCCCGCCCACAGGAAAGGGGAACAAGCGGAGAGGGGTCCGGAGGTTCCGCGCCCCATTCCCGGCTCTGCCTCTTCCCCGCCACCGCCGGGACCCCCCCCCCCCCCCATCCGAGAGGGGGGTCGAGGAGACCTAACCCCAGGCTAGGGGAGGAATAACGGGGCTGAGGTCCTGGAAAAGATGGGTGAGGGAGAGCTGGGGCAGCAGGGAGATGGGCTGAGACCTCAGGTGGGGACACGGGTGGGTGGGAGTGAGGGGAGACTCAGGCGGGGACACGGGGTGGTGGCGGTGAGGGAGAGCTGAGGCAGCAGGGAGATGGGCTGAGACCTCAGGCGGGGAGGCGGGGGGGGGGGGGGGGGGAAGGGAGACCTCAGGCGGGGACACGGGGTGGTGGCGGTGAGGGAGAGCTGAGGCAGCAGGGAGATGGGCTGAGACCTCAGGTGGGGAGGCGGGGGTGGGGTGGGGAAGGGGAGACCTCAGGCGGGGACACGAGGTGGTGGGGTGAGGGAGAGCTGGGGCAATCAGGAAGATGGGCTGATACCCCTCGGGCGGGGAGGCGGGTGTGTGTGTGGGGGGGGACCTCAGGCGGGGACACGGGGGGGGGGGGGAGGGAGACCTGGGGTAGCAGGGAGATGGACTGAGACCTCAGGCGGGGAGGCGGGTATGCGGGGGAGACCTCAGGCGGGGACACGGGTGAGTGGGGGCGAGGGAGACCTGGGGCACCAGGGAGATGGACTGAGACCTCAGGCGGGGGAGGCGGGTACGTGGGGGGAGACCTCGGGCGGGGGACACGGTGTGGGTGGGAGTGAGGGAGAGCTGGGGCAGCAGGGAGATGGGCTGAGACCTCAGGCGGGGAGGCGAGTGTGTGTGGGGGAGACCTCAGGCGGGGACACGGGTGGGTGGGGGGCTAGGGAGAGCTGGGGCAGCAGGGAGATGGACTGAGACCTCAGGCGGGGGGGGGGGTATGTGGGGGAGACCTCGGGCGGGGACACGGGTGGGGTGGGAGTGAGGGAGAGCTGGGGCAGCAAGGAGATGGGCTGAGACCACAGGCGGGGAGGTGGGTATGTGGGGGAGACCTCGGGCGGGGACACGGGTGGGTGGGGGTGAGGGAGAACTGGGGCAGCAGGGAGATGGGCTGAGACCTCAGGCGGGGAGGCGGGTATGTGGGGGAGACCTCGGGCGGCGACACGGGTGGGTGGGGGCGGGGGAGAGCTGGGGCAGCAAGGAGATGGGCTGAGACCTCAGGCGGGGAGGCGGGGAGGTGGCGGAAGAGGTTGAGCAGCCGCGGTCCGGGACCCGGGAAGGAAGGGTGCTGCGGGATCTCACCCACCCCGTGGGAGCCAGGCGCGGTCAGTCCATCGTTCTGAGGCCAGGGCTGGAGTGGACAGCCGGGGCCGGGGCCGGGGCCGGGGCCGGGGCCGGGGGATGCACGAGCCCCGGGGGCGGAGGCCTCGCGGGACGGAGTCCGGTCCAGCTCCTCCAGCGATCGGTGGATCACCTCGGGCTCTGGAGGCGAGGTTGGGGTTGGGGGGGGCCCGAGGTCAGAGCTAACCCACCGGTCCGGTCCCGGTTCCGTGTCCCCCGTCCCCGAACCCTCTCCTAAGCTGCCGGGGGCTGAGCAGACTCACGGAGCGGGGACCGGGCGAGGTGAGCCGGGGTCAGGGAGCAGCGTTGAGGGCGGGGCGGCGGGGCGCCCGGCCCGGACACTTCCACCACGTAGGCGGCGGGCACGAAGAGCGTGCGGTCGGGCCGGGCCACCCCCGGCCTCCGCACCAGCCACCAGTCCGCGTTGGTCTTGCGCAGCAGGTGGAAGTGGTCCCCCTCGGCCAGCGCCACCGGTTGCCCCTCCGACCCCACGTAGCTGTAGGCGTACAGGGCTCGGAGCTCCGTCCCTCGCCTCCACCGCCCGGGAAGCATGGCCCAGGCCACCGGACACCTGCCCGCCGGGGACGGGACGCCTGGGGCCCGGGCGGGGCTGAGAGGATGGAGCGGGGGCCAGGGGGACGGGCCTGGAGGGAAGGAGGCAGGAGCTGGGTCAGGGGTAAGGGCTGGAATTGGGGTAGGGGGAGATGGAGCAGGAGGGGCTCAGATGGGGGGCGGGCCCTGCGGGGGTTTGGGGGGGCCCGTAGGGAGATTTCCACCCGGGGTGGAAATCCCGGGGGCTCCAGCTGCTCTGAGTAGGGGTGGCTGGGAAAGTCGGGGCCCCGGGATGGGGCCGGGAAAGGCTGGGAAGGAGGGAGGGCAGGGCCGCCAGAAGTCAGCACCCCCTCACAGCGGGAGAGACGGACACAGAAATAGGGGCAGGCACGGAGAGAGGGTCAGAGACGCAGAGAGCGAGACAGAAACACAAAGACGGAGAGACCCAGATCAACTCCCCCTCGACTGCAGTTTCCGTTATACTCACCTCAGCCTTGGGGCCACCGACTTCCTGTGTCACATGCAGACCCAGCCCGGGGAGACAAAGGCACACAGTCACATCTACGAAGATACCACTCTCCTCCTTGGACCGACACACACACACACCTCTAGAGGCACCCACCCTCCTCCATCGTCTGGGTCCCCCTACGCCCCTACAACTTCCTCCCCGGACACACAATCACACAAACACAGACGCTCAACATGTCCCGGGACAGAGAGTCACCAACGCCTAGACATACAAACCCACTCCCCAGACACACAGTCGGGCAGCTCTCCCTTCCCACTCCTACCCCCGCCCACTGCGCAAGGAGGCAGCCGCATCCAGGCCCGACCACACATGCAGTGCTCTGCACACAGTAAGCGCTCAATAAATACGACTGAATGAAGGCCCACAGGCTGCAGCCTCGCTGATCTCCCGCCTTCACCTTTCAGCAGCAGTTTCGTGACGTCAGAGACCCCCCTCCCCGGGACATGTGACCGGAGGCTGGGCGACCAGGGTCCCTGAGTCCCAACTCAGAGTGTAGACAACTCCCCCACGGAGTGACAGCTCTAGGTTGGCTCCCTCAGCCTCGGGGAGAAGAAGCACATCCTCATTTCTACCTCCGTCTTACTCCTTGCCCCAAACCGCTGGGGCCGGCTGGGCGGCTTTGAGCAAGTCACTGGGGCTTTCTTCTGAACCTCAGTGACCCTCTCCATGAACTGAGGATCCTTTATTACCACCCACCGCCACTTCCATACCCACCCCATCTTCGTCCTTCCCTACCTGCCTCTGCCTCCCTCTCCTCTCTGCCTTCTTTTCCCGGGGGGCCAGCGGGGCCTGGGAATAGTAATAATAATAATGGCATTTATTAAGTGCTTACTATGTGCAAAGCACTGTTCTAAGCGCTGGGGAGGTTACAAGGTGATCAGGTTGTCCCTCGGGGGACTCACAGTCTTCACCTCCTCCAGGAGGCCTTCCCAGACTGAGCCCCCTCCTTTTTCTCCCCCTCGTCCCCCTCTCCATCCCCACCATCTTACCTCCTTCCCTTCCCCACAGCACCTGTATATATGTATATATGTTTGTACATATTTATTACTCTATTTATTTTACTTGTACATATCTATTCTATTTATTTTATTTTGTTAGTATGTTTGGTTTTGTTCCCTGTCTCCCCCTTTTAGACTGTGAGCCCACTGTTGGGTAGGGACTGACTCTATATGTTGCCAACTTGTACTTCCCAAGTGCTTAGTACAGTGCTCTGCACACAGTAAGCGCTCAATAAATACGATTGATTGATTGATTCATCCCCATTTTACAGATGAGGGAACTGAGGCCCAGAGAAGTTAAGTGACTTGACCAAAGTCACACAGCTGACAATTGGCGGAGGCGGGATATGAACCCATGACCTCTGACTCCAAAGCCCGAGCAGTTCTCCACTGAGCCACGCTGCTTCTCAGTGTAGGGAAGGGCTGGGTAGGGGGGGCCTGGGCTGAGAGACTGGAGCAGAGGGGACAGGGGTGGGCTGGCCGGGGGTGGATGAGAGGGTGGGGAGGAGGGTAGGATTCACCCCATTCTCAGCTCCATAGCACTTCTGTACATATCTATAAATTATGTATTATCATTTATTTATATTCAGTCTATCTTCCCTGCTAGACTGCAAGCTTATTATGGGCAAGGAACATACCTCCTTCCCTACCTCTGCCCTACCTCCTTCCCCTCCCCACAGCACTTGTATATATATTTGTACAGATTTATTACTCTATTTTACTTCTACACATTTACTGTTCTATTTAGTTTGTTAATGATGTGCATACAGCTTTGATTCTATTTGTTCTGATGACTTTGACACCTGTCTACATGTTTTGTTTTGTTGTCTGTCTCCCCCTTCTAGACTGTGAGCCCGTTGTTGGGTAGGGACCGTCTCTAGATGTTGCCGACTTGTACTTCCCAAGCGCTTAATACAGTGCTCTGCACACAGTAAGCATTGCCAACTTGTACTTCCCAAGTGCTTAGTACAGTGCTCTGCACACAGTAAGCGCTCAATAAATACGATTGAATGAATGAATGAAAGGAACAGGTCTACCAACTCTGTTGCATCGCACTCATCCAAGCGTATAGTACAGTGCTCTGTACCCACTGAGCACTCGAGAAATGCCATTGATTAATTGATTGATTGATTTCCACCCCCGCACCTCCACCCCCTCACACACACACACCCCCTGCCAAATTGGGAGGAAAAAGTGAAAGATAAGCACTGTGAAAGCACTTTGGAAAAAAAAGGGATGTTGAAGTTTCCAAGTAGATTATAATTATGTGATTCATTCATCCATTCATTCAATCAGAGCACTGTACTAAGTGTTTGGGAGAGTACAGTACAACAATAAACAGACGCATTCCTTGCCCACAGTGAGCTTGCAGTCTAGGTGGGGGGGGGTTGTCAGAACACCCCGTGACATAATCTTACAGGCAGTAGTGGGGTAGTGCCTGGTGATACCCTTCTCTTGACCCCCTCGCTAACACACAGGCGTGCATGTGTGTGCGTGTGCACGCATACACACACACACACACACACACACATCATTGTCCCATTCCTATGTATGTATATAACATCATTGGTCAGCCCTTCACGCTGACTCAAGGCCATGCTGAGCCTGAAATTTTACTCTGCTCCTAGCTAAAGACTTTACTACTTTTTTGTGTATTATTTTGAGTATTTGATGCTGTGTTTTAGTGCATTATTGTTTCATCACTTCTTATGTGTCTCTCAAGGCTCCATTCCCCCCAACACTTTTAGACTGGGAACTCTTTGAGGGCCAGGGGTCGAAGCTATTTTCTGCCCTTGTATTATTAATACATTACTTACATTAATTCATTAATAATAACGACAACAACTGTTGAGGACCAGGGATCGAGCCTATTTTCTACTTTTAATGTATAACTAATACATTAATTATGTTAATTCATTAATAATAATAATAATAATAATTTTGGTGTTGCTTAAGTGCTTACTCTGTGCCAGGGGTGGATACAAGCAAATCGGATTGGACATAGTCCCCGTCCTACGTGGGGTTCAAAGACTCAATCCCCATTTTACAGATGAGGTAATTGAGGCCCAGAGAAGTGAAGTGACTTGTGACAAGGTCACAGGGCAGATAAGTGGCAGAGTGGGGATTAGAGCCCAAGACCTTCTGACCCCCAGGTCTGTGCTCTAGCCACTACACCACGCTGTTTCCCATGCACTTAGTAAACGCTTCATAAGTACTATTGAGAAGCAGCGAGGTTCAGTGGAAAGAGCCCAGGCTTGGGAGTCAGAGATCATGGGTTCTAATCCCGGCTCTGCCACTTATCGGCTGTGTGACTTTGGGCAAGTCACTTAACTTCTCTGTGCCTCAGTTACCCCGTCTGTAAAATGGGGATTAAGATTGTAAGCCCCATGTGGGACAACCTGATCACCTTGTATCCCCCCAGTGCTTAGAACAGTGCTTTGCTCGTAGTAAGCGCTTAACAAATACCATCATCATTATTATTATTACTATTGGAAAGAGCCCGGGCTTTGGAGTCAGAGGTCATGGGTTCAAATCCCGCCTCCGCCACTTGTCAGCTGTGTGACTTTGGGCAAGCCACTTCACTTCTCTGGGCCTCAGTTCCCTCATCCGGAAAATGGGGATTAAGACTGTGAGCCCCACGTGGGACAATCTCATCACCTTGTTTCCCCCCCCCCGCCCCAGCGCTTAGAACGGTGCTTTGCACATAGTAAGCGCTTAATAAATGCCATCATCATTATTATTGTTATTATTACTGTTATTACTGAGACTATTATTCAGGGAGTCTGAGGTCTTGGGGTGCTTGACTTGGTGTCGCCATGGGCACCAGGCGGGGGGAGGCGGGGCAAAGGAGCGCAGAGGGCGGCCCGGCCCCTCCTCGGGGCCTCCCTGGTTTCCGGGACTCCCCGTTCCGGCGTCTCCGCGCGCGCATGGCATTGTGGGCTTCGAAGTCCCCGTGGCGGCAGGGGCCGAGGAGGCGGCGGGCCGCAGAACTACGACTCCCGGCGGGCCCCGCGGCGCCGGGCCCCGCGCGCCACCGCTCCCCGCGCGCCGCTCCGGGCCGCTCCCCCAGCCTTGCCTTGCCCTGCCCGGCCGGGGCTCGTTGCATCAGCGGCTGGTGGCGGCGGGATGCGGCTGTTCGTCAGCGAGGGCGCCCCGGGGAACCTGCCCGTGCTGGCGGCGGCCGGGCGGGCCGGACACACTGGCCTAAGCGTCTGCACCGTGGGCCCCGACGGTAAGGCTCGGCAGCCTCCCCCCCCGCCCCCCGGGACAGGGTCTCTACCCTCACCTCGCCTCCCCTCCCCGCCGGGGCAGGGTCTCCGCCCTCCGCCTCCCCTCCCCCCGGGGCAGGGTCTCTGCCCCCCCCCCAACCCCCCTCTCCCGGGACAGGGTCTCTGCCCCCCCCGCCTCCCCTCTCCCCGGGACAGGGTCTCCGCCTTCCGCCTCCCCCCCCCCCGGGACAGGGTCTCTGCCCCCCCCGACTCCCCTTCCCCCGGGGCAGGGTCTCCGCCCTCCGCCTCCCCTCCCCCCGGGGCAGGGTCTCTGCCCCACCCCCCCCGACTTCCCCTTCCCCCGGGACAGGGGTCTCTGTCCCCCGCCTCCCCTCTTCCCGGGACAGGGTCTCTGCCCCGCCCCCCCCCCGACTCCCCTCCCCGCGGGACAGGGGTCTCTGCCCCCGCGACTCCCCTTCCCCCGGGGCAGGGTCTCCGCCCTCCGCCTCCCCTCCTCCCGGGGCAGGGTCTCTGCCCCCCCCCCCCGACTCCCCTCCCCCCGGGACAGGGTCTCTGTCCCCCGCCTCCCCTCTTCCCGGGACAGGGGTCTCTGCCCCCGCGACTCCCCCTTCCCCCGGGGCAGGGTCTCCGCCCTCCGCCTCCCCTCCCCCCGGGGCAGGGTCTCTGCCCCCCCCCCCCCGACTCCCCTCCCCCCGGGACAGGGTCTCTGTCCCCCGCCTCCCCTCTTCCCGGGACAGGGTCTCTGCCCCCGCGACTCCCCTTCCCCCGGGGCAGGGTCTCCGCCCTCCGCCTCCCCTCCTCCCGGGGCAGGGTCTCTGCCCCCCCCCCGACTCCCCTCTCCCCCGGACAGGGTCTCGGCCCCCCCCCCCGACTCCCCTCCCCCCGGAACAGGGTCCCTGCCCCCCGCCTCCCCTCCCTCCGGGACAGGGTCTCTGCCCCCCCCCCCCCCGACTCCCCTCCCCCCGGAACAGGGTCCCTGCCCCCCGGCCTCCCCTCCCTCCGGGACAGGGTCTCCGCCCTCCGCCTCCCCTCCCTCCGGGGGACAGGGTTCTCCGCCCTCCGCCTCCCCTCCCCCTCCGGGACAGGGTCTCCCGCCCTCCGCCTCCCCCTCCCTCTGGGACAGAGTCTCCGCCCCCCGACTCCCCTCTCCCTAGGACAGGGTCTCCGCCCCCCCCCCCGACTCCCCTCTCCCCAGGACAGAGTCTCTGCTTCCACCTCTCCTCTCTGGGCACAGGGTCTCCATCCCCGCTCCCCCTCAACCCCCGGGCCGGCCAGGGTCTCTGTCCCCGTGCTGCTGTGGTCCGCCCCGTCCCCTTGGCCCCCCTTGGCCGTCCCCTTGCCATCCCCTACTGAGCCCCCCTTTTCCCTCTCCTCCTCCCCACACCCCCCCGCCCTACCTCCTTCCCCTCCCCACAGCACCTGTATATATGTTTGTACAGATTTGTTACTCTGTTTTACTTGTACATATTTACCATTCTATTTATTTTGTTAATGATGTGTATCTAGCTTTACTTCTATTTGTTCCGATGACTTGACACCTGTCCACATGTTTTGTTGTCTGTCTCCCCATTCTAGACTGTGAGCCCGTTGTTGGGTAGGGACTGTCTCTGTATGTCGCCAACTTGGACTTCCCAAGCGCTTAGTACAGTGCAGAGGCACACAGTAAGCGCTCAATAAATGCGATTGAATCCCCCTGTCCCCGTGTCGTCGACAGAGCGTGTGGTCCCGTTCCTGTCTGGCGTGCAGGTGCCGGCCCTCCAGCTGGATGGGGGGGGGATTTCTCTTCTCCACCAACGCCATCTGCCGGTCAGTGCGGGCGCCGCCGCCGGTCCCCTCCGACCCCTTTTGTGGGGGGGCGGGGGGGGGGGGTCATTCGTTCATTCAATCGTATTTATTGAGCGCCTACTGTGTGCACAGCACTGGACTAAGCGCTTGGGAAGTCCACGTTGGCAACATATAGAGACGGTCCCTACCCAACAGCGGGCTCACAGTCTAGAGGTCTTGTTCTCTGTCTCCCCCTTTCAGACTGTGAGCCTGCTGTTGGGTAGGGACCGTCTCTATATGTTGCCAACTTGGACTTCCAAGCGCTTAGTACAGTGCTCTGCACACAGTAAGCGCTCAGTAAATACGATTGATTGATAGAAGGGGGAGACGCCGGTGGGGATGGGGAGGCTGGCTCTGTGCTATAGTGCTATCACCCTCCTTTCACTCTCCTTCTCCCCACACTACGCGCTCTACTGCAGGTATTTCTTCCTGTTGTCTGGCTGGGAGCAAGATGACCTTACTCAGCAGTGGCTGGAGTGGGAGACCACAGAGCTGCAGGTGGGTTGGGTGAGGAAGACCTCCCCCCCCCCCTCACTCTCTCAGATGTAGAGGGAGGAGGAGGCCCAGCCTGATGGAGAGAAGGTAGACAGAGAGCGTGTGTGTGCACGCGTGTGTACGTGCACATCCAGTGCTGAGTCGGAGGGGACCCAGTAAAGGCCCTTGGGGTCTGCCAGTCCATTGGAGAGACGAACAAACACTGCAGAGTTGGGAGCATCAAATCCAGGAAGACTTCCTGGAGGAGGAGGGGGAGCCTGGCAAGGGCAGGAGAGTCAGATCCCTGCTGGGTGGGAACCTGGGCAGCTGTAGCCCCGGGGGAAGGGGTTGAGGGTGTTTGGGCACCCCCGGCTGCTGCGTCTCTGAGTATGCCCCATCCTCCCCCACCAGCCGGCCCTGTCTGCTTCCCTATCTGCGTTGGTGCTGCACGGTTGCCAGGGAGAGAAGGTCCTGCAGCCCATGCGCAGGGTCCTGGCACACATCGACCACAGCCTGAGCCGCCGCAGCCGCCCCTTCTTGTCTGGGGTGAGCTGGGCTGGCGGGGGCCAGAGGGGGGCTGGTGTTGTGGTGGGGTTGGGAGCCTCACTCTTCTTTCCATCTCAGGATGAGGAGTCCCTGGCAGACATTGTCCTGTGGGGGACCCTGTATCCACTGCTCCAAGACCCGGCCTATCTCCCCGGTGAGCTGGGGGCCCCGGCGCGGTGGGGACGGGGGGCAGGGGGATTCCGGCCTGCTGACGACCACCCCCGCCCCATCCCCATAGATGAACTGAGCGCGCTGCGGACCTGGTTCCAGACGCTGAGCAGCCAGGAGGCATGCCGGCGGGCTGTGGAGGCTGGCGCTCCCCCGGGGGCGGGGCCCAGGCCCTAACGCCCGCACCTGCAGCGCCAACCGCGGCCCCGGACCTCCCCATGACCCACCCGCCAGGACCGAGCCTGGAGGTTGGGCTGACGGGGGTGGGAGCCGGGGGGTGGGGATTGGGGAGGATGCCACTCGGGAGGGACCCCCACACACACCAACTAAGGCTCCGGGCCCTTCAGGAGGAGGCGTTTGCCACACACAGCCTGTCTGAGGAGGAGATCGCCATGGCTGCGGCGGCATGGGAGAAAGGAGTGGATGCTCTGCCCCAGCCGCGCCCCCCCCAGCACCCTGTGTGAGTGGTTGGCAGGGGAGGGGAGGGAGCCAGCCGTTGGCGTGCAGGGGGCGGAGTGATGCCTCTCGGCCTCCGGCGAGTCCCTGGAGCCATGCACCCCTGCCACAGGCTGCCAGTGCCCGGCGAGAGGAATGTGCTCATCACCAGTGCCCTCCCGTACGTCAACAACGTGCCCCACCTGGGCAATATCATCGGCTGCGTGCTCAGCGCTGACGTCTTTGCCCGGTCAGTTGGTGCATGGGGGGAGTTGGCGGGGGGCGGGGGGGCGGGGGGAGTGGTCCGCGGCGCCCCTGACCTGGTCCCGCACAGATACGCCCGCCTGCGCCAGTGGAATACGCTGTACGTGTGTGGGACGGACGAGTACGGAACGGCCACTGAGACCAAGGCCATGGAGGAGGGCTTGAGCCCCCAGCAGATCTGCGACAAATACCACGCCCTGCACGCTGCCATCTACCGCTGGTTCGCCATCTCCTTCGACCACTTCGGCCGCACCACCACCCCCCAGCAGACCACGTACGGGGCCCAGGGGCAGGCGGGCGCGTGCCTTGGGGCCGACAGCTGTGGGCAGGGGCCTGGACCCAGGGGATTTGGAGGAGGAGGCAGACGTGGCTGTTTTAGAAAGACGATCCGGGCAGCAGAGCAAAGTATGGATCGGAGAGTGGGGAGGTCAACGGGGAGGCAGCTTCAGTCAGTAGTAGAGGCAGGCTGGGACCAGGGCCGGGACCTGCGTGGTGGTAGCTTGCGGGGAGGAGGAAAGGGTGGATTCTGGGGGCACTGCAGAGGAAGAACCGACGGGGGCTGGTAACTGACAGGACGTGGGGGTTGAAGGAGAAGGAGGAATGAAGGTTAATGCCCATGGAGTGGGCATATAATAATAATAATGGCATTTGTTAAGCGCTTACTATGTGCAAAGCACTGTTCTAAGCGCTGGGGGGGATACCAGGTGATCGGGTTGTCCCGCATGGGGCTCACAGTTATCATCCCCATTTTACAGATGAGGTAACTGAAGCTCCGAGAAGTTAAGTGACTTGCCCAAGGTCACACAACAGACATGTGGTGGAGCTGGGGATCGAACCCATGACCTCTGGCTCCAAAGCCCGTGCTCTTTCCACTGAGCCACGCTGCTTCTCCATGAGTGGGCATAGAGCCTCGAGGGGTTCCACTGGGGACGATGTGCTGGGCTACACGTTTGGGTATCAAACCGGAAAGTGATAATAATTAGGGTATTTGTTAGGTGCCTAATGTGTGCCAAGCGTTATTTTACGTGCTGGGGTAGATCCAGGTTAATCAGGTTGTCCCACACAGGGTTCGCAGGGTAAGTAGGAGAGACGACAGGTATTGAGTCCCTACTTTTCTAGATGAGGAAACTGAGGCCCAGAGAAGTGATTTGCCCAAGGTCACCCAGCAGGCAAGTGGCAGAGCCAAGATCAGAGCCCAGGTCTTTTGACTCCCGGGCCTGGGTTCTTTCCCCTAGGCCACGCTGTTCCTCAAGCGCCTGGCTAAGGGGAGCTTACGCTCTGAAAGGGCAGATAAGCGGGTATACAAGTCCTGACCCACCAGAGTACCTAGTGGAACACATGCCTGTGTAGTGAGGCCGGGTGGAAGTGGGGAACTGAGGAAGGAAGGTGGGTGGGGAGCTGCCTGCTGCCACAGACCCGCGGGAGACAGGTTGGAGGAAAGGGGCTTGTAGGTGGGCTCTGAATCAGGGGAGCACCATGGTCCGAGGGAGGCCCGAGCCGGGGGAACAGCCTGGGCGAGTCATGACAGGAGAGCGGGGGTGGGACCCAAGCTCAGCGGAGGCTGCGCCCCATCCACCCGTCCCTCCCCCCCATCACAGGATCGCCCAGGACATCTTCCAGCGGCTGCTGTCCCGGGGCTTCTTGCATACGGCCACGGTGGCCCAGCTGCGCTGTGAGCGCTGTGCCCGCTTCCTGGCTGACCGCTTCGTGGAGGGGGTCTGCCCCTTCTGTGGCTACGAGGAGGCGCGGGGGGACCAGTGCGACAAGTGCGGGAAACTCATCAATGCTGTGGAGCTCAAGGTGGGCGGGGACGGGGACAACTGGACCCTCCCCCGGACACCTTCACGGTGTGGAGGCAACACAGGGTGTGGGGCGGGGATGACTGGATCCACATACTGATACCACCCTGGGGTGCGGGGTCGGCCGGACCCTCACGATGACACCATCGTGGTGTGCGGGGGTGGCAGCGATTGGACCCACAAACAGACACTGTTGTCACGGTGTGCCGAGGCAGCATGGGTTGCGGGGCGGGGACAGCTGGACCCACACAGACACCATCCCGGGGCCCGGGGGAGACCTGGCCACGACCCGATCCTGGCCCCGTTGATGGGGAGGCAGGATGCAGGCAAATGTGCCCAATTGGGGCAGACAGGAATTGGAGCTGAGGTGGAGCGTGGCATTCCTGGCAGTAGACCTTAAGGGAGAGGCAGCGGGGTGTGGACCGAGCATGGCCCAGGCATCCTCAGGGGTGTGGGGCGGTGTCACTGGGGGCTCGGCTGCTCACCCCCCTACTCTTCTGCTCCCAGAAACCGCAGTGCAAGATCTGCCGCTCTACCCCCGACGTGAAATCCTCCCGCCACCTGTTCCTCGATCTGCCTCAGGTGAGTGCTCCCCCCTCCCACCTCCCCACTCCCCTCTCCCCTGCTCCCCAGGCCCTGACCCTCTCCTCCGGCAGCTGGAGAAGCAGCTGGAGCCGTGGCTGGCCAAGACCCTGGCTAGCGGCGATTGGACCCCCAATGCCCGCTTCATCACTCGCTCCTGGCTGCGCGATGGGCTGAAACCCCGCTGCATCACCCGGGACCTGCAGTGGGGCACCCCTGTGCCTTTGGAGGACTTCCAGAATAAGGTGAGCCGCGGGCCGGCGCAGGGGGAGGGGGCGGGGAGGTGCCCCCAGCCCACTCTCCTGGTTGACAGCCACTCCTCTCCCCAGGTGTTCTACGTCTGGTTTGACGCCCCCATAGGCTACCTATCCATCACGGCCACCTACACTGACCAGTGGGAACGCTGGTGGAAGAACCCGGAGCAGGTGGACCCGGGCGGCCGGAGGCGAGGGGGGCTCTGGGTTGGACGCTCCGGAAGACTGCCTCTTGAGGGTCCCTCTCCCCTTCCCGGCCCCCCAGGTGGAGCTCTACCAGTTCATGGCCAAGGACAACGTTCCTTTCCACAGCGTCGTCTTCCCCTGCTCGCTGCTGGGGGCCGAGGACAACTACACGCTGGTGAACCACCTCGTCGCCACGGGTGGGTGTGAGGCGGTGCCGGCGGCGAGGAGGAGGGTGGCCCAGGGGAGGGGTTCCGGGCGGGATGAGGTGAAGGGCCCTGACCCCCGGCCCCCCCCCATGCTGCTCCCAGAATACCTGAACTACGAGGACGGGAAGTTCTCCAAGAGCCGGGGCGTGGGGGTGTTTGGGGACATGGCGCAGGGCACGGGCATCCCCGCCGACATCTGGCGCTTCTACCTCCTCTTCGTGCGGCCCGAGGGCCAGGACAGTGCCTTCTCCTGGGCCGACCTGCAGCTCAAGAACAACTCAGAGCTGCTCAACAACCTGGGCAACTTCATCAACAGGTGGGCGGCCGGTGGGGATGGGATGGGGGGCAACGGAGCTGGTGGGGCCGGGACCTGGGGATGGGGGAAGGCGGGGAGCAGGGCTGGTCCTGAGCCCCCGGCCCCTCCCCGCCCCCAGGGCTGGATCCTTTGTCTGCAAATTCTTCGGGGGCCGTGTGCCAGAAATGGAGCTCAACGGTGATGACCGGCGGCTACTGGCCCAGGTGGCCCTAGAGCTGCGGCAATACCACCAGCTGCTGGAGCGGGTTCGGTAAGGGGGCCGAGGGTAGGGGGAGAAAAGAGGGAGGCCACAAGTTGGGGGCCCGAGCCTGACACATCCCATTACCCATCCCCCGCCGGCCAGGATCCGGGACGCGTTGCGCTGCATCCTCACTGTCTCGCGCCACGGCAACCAGTACATCCAGGTGAACGAGCCGTGGAAGCTGGTCCGCGGCAGCACGGCTGACAGGTGAGGCCCCGATCTCGTCACCTCGGCTCCCCAGGAGCTGCCCTGGCCCCTACCTGAGCAGGGCCAGAGTCCAGCCTCACTCGCTCCCCTGCTCTACCCAGGCAGCGAGCGGGCACCGTGACCGGGGTCTCGGTCAACATCGCCGCGCTGTTGTCGGGGATGCTGCACCCCTATATGCCCACGGTCAGTGCCACCATCCAGGCCCAGCTGCAGCTGCCACCACCCGCTTGCGGCATCCTACCCGACACCTTCTTGCGCCTGCTGCCCCCCGGCCACGCCATCGGCACGGTGGGTGCGCACCCCTCCCCCACTGCCCCCCCGGGGGTGGGTCCACCCGTTCCAATGGGCCAAGGAGCTCACATCCCCATCCGGCCTGTCTCCAGGTCACCCCCCTGTTCCAGAAACTGGAGTCGGACCAGATTGAAAATCTGAGGCAGCGCTTTAGTGGAGGACAGGTGAGTGCCCGGGCCCCTGTTTAGCCTTGGCCACAGCAGGTGGGCGGGGTGGGGAGGGAGAGTTCATGCTTGTCACCTTCAAACCCCTATGGATTGGACTTTTGCTTCTGGCTGCTTAGCAACCTGTGGGGCCACTGCCCCCCTCCTCACCTCACACTGAGGAAAAGGGCTTTGTCCCCTGCTCCTCTCTCCAGCCCCGGTGTCCGCAGTGACCTTTCTCTGTCTAGGGTAAAGCGCCAGACCCTGGAGCTCCAGCCACAGACCTGCAGGTACCTGACGAGCAGCAGGCCCAGGTACTGGCTGAGGAAGTGAGCAAGCAGGTACCAACCAGTGTTACCCGTCGGGGGCCGGGAGGAGGAAGGGGTTCCCCCCTCGGCTTCAGCTCTAGCCCCCACTCTCCACGGGTCTCTCCCCGTCTAGGGAAACCTCGTGCGGGAGCTTAAGGCCCAGAAGGCAGAGAAGGCCCAGGTGGCAGCTGCGGTGTCCAAGCTGCTGGAGCTGAAGAAGCTGCTGGCCTTGGCGCAGGGGGAGGAACCGCACCAGGGGCCCCGGGCCAAGTGAGGGAAGCTGGGTCGGGACTCAGGGTCCATCACTTTACTAATAAAAGTTTCCATGCACGTGGCCCGCTCTGTCAGTCTGTCCGTCCGTCGTCGGTCAGGGGGGTCTGTCAAATGTCCGTCAGGGAGGCAGGCTGACCACGCGTGCGATCAGGGCCCTGCGAGCGCGCTCCACCTCAGCGCTCAGCCACTCGATCTCCCGCTTCAGCCGCGCGTTCTCCTCCAGCAGCCACGCCACCGTGCCGGGGCCGCCCTGCGCCTCCCGCTGCCGCCGTGGCCAGCGCCGCCGCCGCCGCCTGGAGCCCTGCCCCTCCGGCTCCTGCTGCTTCTCCTCCTCCTCCTCCTGCTGCTGTCGTTGCCGCCACCGCCACCCAGGGCTCCCCTCCTCTCCAGCAGCCGCCGGCGGTGGGGAAGGGTCGTCGCGACCCGCGCGGGTGCTCTGGGCGTCCTGCCGGGCGGTGGAGGGCCCGGGGTCAGTGTTGGTGCTACTGCTGGGACCGGGCTCCGCTGCTGCTGCCGCCGCCCAGGCCAGGGGGGACACGTCCACGGTGGTGAGGGGCTGCCGCTCAACCTGGTGGGGAGGAGGAGACAGGAGGGGTGATCGGGGTTCGGCCAGACCGGGCCCATTCCCACATCCCGCGGCTCCGCACCTGCTCAGCTCCGGAGGGAGGGGCGGGTCGGGTCCCGGCCTCGTCGCTGGACAGCAGCTCCTGCAGATCCTCGTACCAGGCCTCCAGCTCCCAGCCGGCCAGCGGCCCCAGCGGCGAGGGGAAGGGCAGCGGCTCGGCCGCCATGGCCGGGCAAGGAGCGGGGCTGGCTCCGGGGACCGCCTGGCTCTCCGTGACCCCTCAGGTGTGATGGTGGATGAAGACGCACTTTCTCGGGGAATCCTAAGATGCGGAAGGGCCGGCGGTCAGGGGGAACTCTACAGCCCACCCCGCACCCTCGGCTCCTCTGCCTCTAATCTCCTCACCGTACCTCGTTCTCGCCTGTCCCGCCATCGACCCCCGGCCGACATCCTCCCCCGGGCCTGGAATGCCCTCCCTCTGCCCATCCACCAAGCTAGCTTGCTTCCTCCCTTCAAGGCCCTACTGAGAGCTCACCTCCTCCAGGAGGCCTTCCCAGACTGAGCCCCTTCCTTCCTCTCCCCCTCGTCCCCCTCTCCATCTCCCCCATCTTACCTCCTTCCCTTCCCCAGAGCACCTGTATATATGTATATATGTTTATACATATTACTGTATTTATTTTACTTGTACATATCTATTCTATTTATTTTATTTTGTTAGTATGTTTGGTTTTATTCTTTGTCTCCCCCTTTAAGACCGTGAGCCCACTGTTGGATAGGGAGTGTCTCTATATGTTGCCAACTTGTACTTCCCAAGCGCTTAGTACAGTGGTCTGCACACAGTAAGCGCTCAATACGATTGATTGATTGATTGATTGACCCCCGGCCCACGTCATCCCCCGGGCCTGGAATGCCCTCCCTCTGCCCATCCGCCAAGTTAGCTCTCTTCCTCCCTTCAAGGCCCTACTGAGAGCTCACCTCCTCCAGGAGGCCTTCCCAGACCGAGCCCCTTCCTTCCTCTCCCCCTCCCCATGCCCCCCATCTTACCTCCTTCCCTTCCCCACAGCACCTGTATATATATATATATATGTACATATTTATTACTCTATTTTACTTGTACATATCTATTTTATTTTGTTAGTATGTTTGGTTTTGTTCTCTGTCTCCCCCTTTTAGACTGTGAGCCCACTGTTGGGTAGGGACTGTCTATGTTGCCAACTTGGGACTTCCCAAGCGCTTAGTCCAGTGCTCTGCACACAGTAAGCGCTCAATAAATACGATTGATTGCTATCTATTCTATTTATTTTCTTTTGTTAGTATGTTTGGTTGCGTTCTCCGTCTCCCCCTTTTAGACTGTGAGCCCACTGTTGGGTAGGGACCGTCTCTCTATGTTGCCAACTTGGCCTTCCCAAGCGCTTCGTCCAGTGCTCTGCACCCAGTAAGCGCTCAATAAATACGATTGATTGATATCTATTCTTTTTCTTTTGTTAGTATGGTTGCGTTCTCCGTCTCCCCCTTTTAGACTGTGAGCCCACGGTTGGGTAGGGACCGTCTCTCTATGTTGCCAACTTGGCCTTCCCAAGCGCTTCGTCCAGTGCTCTGCAAACAGTAAGCGCTCAATAAATACGACCGATTGATTGACTGACTGATTGAACCCGCCCCACCGGGCCCCGGGGGAAGCGGCTTTCGTCAGCGAGGAGGGCCGGGACCCCGGGGGCCCGGCCTGATGCAACCAGCGCGCGTTTCGCGACTCCAAGTCGGACCGTCTCTCTAGGTTGCCAACTTGCGCCTCCCAAGCGCTTAGTCCAGTGCTGTGCACACAGTAAGCGCTCAATAAATACGACTGATGATGGATTGATCGATTGGGCACAAACTCTCGGTCCAACTCGCCTTGCTGCGCAGGTCCCGGTCGCGGCTGCGATTGCGGCTGTGGGTTTGGCTCGGCCTCGGGCCCCAACTCATCGTCACCATCGTCCGTCCCCTCCGGCGCCGTCCTCCGCACTGAAGGAGTCTGCGCGCGCCGCGCCCCCCGGACGCCTTTTAAAGCCTCCGTTTGACGGACAGCGCCGTCGGCCAATCAGCGGGCGGCACGCCGGCCGAGGCCCCGCCCCCCCTCGACCCCGCCCCTCGGAAGCGTCCAAGTGTCGCGACGGGGGCGCCGAAGCGGCCTCGGGTCACAAGACCCCGGGCTCGGTGGGGGGGGAGGAGGTGGGTGGGTATATATAATAATAATGATAATAATGGCATTTATTAAGCGCCTACTATGTGCAAAGCACTGTTCTAAGCGCTGGGGAGATTACAAGGTGGTCAGGTTGTCCCAAGGGGCTCACAGTCTTCATCCCCATTTTACAGATGAGGGAACTGAGGCCCAGAGAAGTTAAGTGACTTGCCCAAAGTCACACAGCTGACAAGTGGCGGGGCCGGCATTTGAACCACTGAACTCCGACTCCAAAGCCCGGGCTCTTTCCATTGAGCCACGCTGCTTCTCCATTTGTATATATGTTTGTAAACATTTATTTTACTTGGGCATGTTTATTCTACCGTACCGTACCTCATTTTCGCCTGTCCCGCCATCGACCCCACCCCCCCCGGCCCACGTCATCCCCCGGGCCTGGAATGCCCTCCCTGAGCCCACTGTTGGGTAGAGACTGTCTCTACATAATAATAATAATAATAATGGCATTTATTAAGCGCTTACTATGTGCAAAGCACTGTTCTAAGCGCTGGGGAGATTACATGGTGATCAGGTTGTCCCAAGGGGCTCACAGTCTTCATCCCCATTTTAGAGATGAGGTAACTGAGGCCCAGAGAAGTGAAGTGACTTGCCCAAAGTCACACAGCTGACAAGTGGCGGGGCCGGGAGTTGAACCACCGACCTCCGTCTCCAAAGCCCGGGCTCTTTCCATTGAGCCACGCTGCTTCTCCATATGTATATACGTATATATGTTTGTAAACATTTATTTTACTTGGACATGTTTATTCTACCGTACCGTACCTCGTTCTCACCTGTCCCGCCATCGACCCCTGCCCCCCGGCCCACGTCATCCCCCGGGCCTGGAATGCCCTCCCTGAGCCCACTGTTGGGTAGGGACTGTCTCTACATGTTGCCAACTTGTACTTCCCAAGCGCTTAGTACAGTGCTCTGCACACAGTAAGT
Organism: Tachyglossus aculeatus; assembly: GCF_015852505.1. Classification (NCBI taxonomy): domain Eukaryota; kingdom Metazoa; phylum Chordata; class Mammalia; order Monotremata; family Tachyglossidae; genus Tachyglossus; species Tachyglossus aculeatus. The sequence continues at coordinate 59,964,179 of NC_052075.1, forward strand.
GCTCAATCAATCAATCGTATTTATTGAGCGCTTACTGTGTGCAGAGCACTGTACTAAGCGCTTGGGAAGTACAAATTGGCATCATATAGAGACAGTCCCTACCCAACAGTGGGCTCACAGTCTAGAAATACGATTGATTGATTGATCCGCCAAGCTAGCTCTCTTCCTCCCTTCAAGGCCCTACTGAGAGCTCACCTCCTCCAGGAGGCCTTCCCACACTGAGCCCCTTCCTTCCTCTCCCCCTCGCCCCCCTCTCCATCCCCCCATCTTACCTCCTTCCCTTCCCCACAGCACCTGTATATATGTTTGTACATATTTATTACTCTTTTTATTTATTTATTTATTTTACTTGTACCTATCTATTCTATTTATTTTATTTTGTTAGTATGTTTGGTTTTGTGCGTCTCCCCCCTTCTAGACTGTGAGCCCACTGTTGGGTAGGGACCGTCTCTAGATGCTGCCAACTTGGACTTCCCAAGCGCTTAGTCCAGTGCTCTGCACACAGTAAGCTCTCAATAAATACAATTGATTGATTCTATTTATTTGGTTTATATGTTTTGTTTTGTTGTCTGTCTCCCCCTTCTAGACTGTGAGCCCGCTGTTGGGTAGGGACCGTCTCTAGATGTTGCCAACTTGGACTTCCCAAGCGCTTAGTACGGTGCTCCGCACACAGTCATTGCTCAATAAATACGATTGAATGAATGAATGAATGAATAAATGAATGAATAAATGAATGATTGGGCGGGTGGGTGGGCCGTCCGCGCCTGCGCCGTCCTGCTGAAGGGCAACCGGTTGGAAGTGGGGATGACGCAACGGTTGGCAACCGGTGGCCGCGGGCGCCGAGCCCGGTGCGCAAGGCCTCAACGGAATTTGTCCGTGACCTTTCAGGCCGCTGACTGAAGGGGAAGGATCGGGGGAGACGGACAGAAAGCCCTGGGTTGTAATCCCGGCCCCTTATAATAATGATGGCATTTATTAAGTGCTTACTATGTGCAAAGCACTGTTCTAAGCGCTGGGGAGGTTACAAGGTGATCAGGTTGTCCCCTGGGGGGGGCTCACAGTTTTAATCCCCATTTTACAGATGAGGTAACTGAGGCACAGAGAAGTTATCCCCCCCATCTTACCTCCTTCCCTTTCCCACAGCACCTGTATATATGCTTGTACATATTTATTACTCTATTTATTCTACTTGTACATATCTATTCTATTTATTTTATTTTGTCAGTATGTTTGGTTTTGTTCTCTGTCTCCCCCTTTTAGACTGTGAGCCCACTGTTGGGTAGGGACTCTCTATATGTTGCCAATTTGTACTTCCCAAGCGCTTAGTACAGTGCTCTCCACATACTAAGCGCTCAATGAATACGATTGATGATGATGATGATGATTATTATTTATTTATTTTATTTGTACTTTATTCTATTTATTTTATTTTGTTAGTATGTTTGGTTTTGTTCTCTGTCTCCCCCTTCTAGCCTGTGAGCCCACTGTTGGGTAGGGACCATCTCTATATGTTGCCAGCTTGTACTTCCCAAGCGCTTAGTACAGTGCTCTGCACACAGTAAGCGCTCAATAAATACGATTGATTGATTGATTAAGTGACTTGCCCAAAATCACACAGCTGACAGTGGACGGAGCTGGGGTTTGAACCCATGACCTTTGACTCCAAAGCCCGGGCTCCTTCCACTGAGCCACGCTGCTTCCACACAGACAAGAGCACACTTCTCTGCTCTGTGACCTTGGGTAAGTCATCTCGCGTCTCTGCGCCTCAGTTACCTCATCCGTAAAACGGGGGTTAAAACCATTTGGCAGAGGGACTGTGTCCAACCTGATTAGCTTGTATCCACCCCAACGATTAATACAGTGTCTGGCACCTAGTAAGTGCTTAACAACTATCATAAAGCGAGGCCCACACACCTTCTGGACCACCTGGATAGGGCATCCCAGGCTTCCTGGATCTGCTTGTATCCACCCAAGCACTGAGCACAGTGCTCTAGACCGAGCCCGTTGTTGGGTAGATACCGTCTCTGTGTTGCCGATTTGTACAGCACTCAATAAATACGATTGAATGAATGAATGCTTGGCACATAATTACTAGTTACGCCTTCCCAGACTGAGCCCCCTTTCGTTAATATGTTTGGTTTTGTTCTCCGTCTCCCCCTTCTAGACTGTGAGCCCACTGTTGAGTAGGGACTGTCTCTATATGTTGCCAGCTTATACTTCCCAAGCGCTTAGTACAGTGCTCTGCACACAGTAAGCGCTCAATAAATATGATTGATTGACTGATCCCCCCGCCCTACCTCCTTCCCCTCCCCACAGCACCTGTATATATGTATGTGCAGATTTAATTATTACTCTATTTCACTTGTACGTATTTACTATTATATTTGTTAATGACGTGCATTTAGCTTTAATTCTATTTATTCTGACGACTTGACACCTGTCCACATGTTTTGTTTTGTTGTCTGTCTCCCCCTTCTAGACTGTGAGCCCGTTGTTGGGTAGGGACCGTCTCTATATGTCGCCGACTTGTACTTCCCAAGCGCTTAGGGCAGTGCTCTACACACAGTAAGCGCTCAATAAATACGATTGAATGAATGAATGAAATGAATGAGCGTTGGGTTGGGACTGTCTCTATATGTTGCCGACTTGTACTTCCCAAGCGCTTAGGGCAGTGCTGTACACACAGTAAGCGCTCAATAAATACGATTGAATGAATGAAATGAATGAGTGTTGGGTAGGGACCGTCTCTATATGTCGCTGACTTGTAATAATAATGGCATTTGTTAAGCGCTTACTATGTGCAAAGCACTGTTCTAAGCGCTGGGGAGGTTACAAGGTGATCAGGTTGTCCCACGGGGGGGGCTCACAATCTTAATCCCCATTTTACAGATGAGGTAACTGAGGCCCAGAGAAGTGAAGTGACAGCTGACAATTGGCGGAGCTGGGGTTTGAAGCCATGACCTCTGACTCCAAAGCCCATGCTCTTTCCATTGAGCCACGCTGCTTCTCCCCAAGCGCTTAGTACAGTGCTCTGCACACAGTAAGCGCTCGGTAAATAAGATCGAGTGATCATAATTAGGCGCCCAACAGACGCCATAGCTATTATTATTGTTCTCCCATATCTCCCCTGAGCCTTTTCCGGCTTCGGGGTGGCCTCCTGCTCATGAACTCCACCCGGTTCGCGACAGGACCGTGGCCATCACCTCCCGCCGGACCCGCCCCACGTCCTGGTACGTTACTTTACGTTACTTGTACCTATCTATTCTATTTTATTTTGTTAATATATTTCGTTTTGTTCTCTGTCTCCCCCTTCTAGACTGTGAGCCCACTGTTGAGAAGCAGCGTGGCTCAATGGAAAGAGCCCGGGCTTTGGAGTCAGAGATCACGGGTTCAAATCCCAGCTCCGCCACTTGTCAGCTGTGTGACTTTGGGCAAGTCACTTCACTTCTCTGTGCCTCAGTTACCTCACCTGCAAAATGGGGATTAAGACTGTGAGCCCCACGAGGGACAACCCAGTCACCTTGTAACCTCCTCAGCGCTTAGAACAGTGCTTTGCACATAGTAAGCGCTTAATAAATGCCATTATTATTATTAGGGACTGTCTCTATATGTTGCCAACTTGTACTTCCCAAGCACTTAGTGCAGCGCTCTGCACACAGTAAGCGCTCAATAACTACGATTGATTGCTTGATTGAGAAGCAGCGTGGCTCAGTGGGAAAGAGCACGGGCTTTGGAGTCAGAGGTCATGGGTTCAAATCCCGGCTCCGCCAGTTAGCTGTGTGACTTTGGGCAAGTCACTTCACTTCTCTGGACCTCAGTTCCCTCATCTGTAAAATGGGGATGAAGACTGTGAGCTCCCCCGTGGGGCAACCTGATCATCTTGTAACCTCTCCTGCGCTTAGAACAGTGCTCTGCACATGGTAAGCGCTTAATAAATGCCATTATTATTATTAGGGACTGTCTCTATATGTTGCCAACTTGGACTTCCCAAGCGCTTAGCGCAGCGCTCTGCACACAGTAAGCGCTCAATAAATACTATTGATTGATTGATTGGCTCTCTATATGTTGCCAACTTGTACTTCCCAAGCACTTAGTGCAGCGCTCTGCACACAGTAAGCGCTCAATAAGTACGATTGATTGATTGATTGATTGACTGTCTATGTTGCCAACTTGTACTTCCCAAGTGCTTAGTCCAGTGCTCTGCACACAGTAAGCGCTCAATAACTACGATTGATTGATTGATTGACTGTCTCTATATGTTGCCAACTTGTACTTCCCAAGTGCTTAGTCCAGCGCTCTGCACACAGTAAGCGCTCAATAACTACGATTGATTGACTGTCTATGTTGCCAACTTGTACTTCCCAAGCACTTAGCACAGCGCTCTGCACACAGTAAGCGCTCAATAACTATGATTGATTGATTGTCTATGTTGCCAACTTGTACTTCCCAAGCGCTTAGTCCAGCGCTCTGCACACAGTAAGCGCTCAATAACTACGGTTGATTGATTGATTGATTGTCTCTATATGTTGCCAACTTGTACTTCGCAAGCGCTTACTCCAGTGCTCTGCACACAGTAAGCGCTCAATAAGTACGATTGATTGATTGATTGACTGTCTGTCTATGTTGCCAACTTGTACTTCCCAAGCGCTTAGTCCAGTGCTCTGCACACAATAAGCACTCAATAAATATGATTGATCGCTTAGTACAGTGCTCTGCAACAGTAAGCGCTCAATAAATACGATTGATTGATTGACTGTGTCTCTAAGTTGCCAACTTGTACTTCCCAAGCGCTTAGGACAGTGCTCTGCACACAGTAAGCGCTCAATAAATACAATGGATTGATGATTGGTTGACCGTCTATGTTGCCAACTTGTACTTCCCAAGTGCTTAGTACAGCACTCTGCACACAGTAAGCGCTCAATAAATACGATTGATTGATTGACTGTCTATGTTGCCAACTTGTACTTCCCAAGCGCTTAGTCCAGCGCTCTGCACACAGTAAGCGCTCAATAAATACGATTGATTGATTGTCTCTCTATGTTGCCAACTTGTACTTCCCAAGTGCTTAGCACAGCGCTCTGCACACAGTAAGCGCTCAATAACTACGATTGATTGTCTCTATATGTTGCCAACTTATACTTCCCAAGCGCTTAGTCCAGCGCTCTGCACACAGTAAGCGCTTAATAAATACGATTGATTGATTGTCTATGTTGCCAACTTGTACTTCCCAAGCGCTTAGTGCAGCGCTCTGCACACAGTAAGCGCTCAATAAATACGATTGATGATTGATGACTGTCTCCGTATGTTGCCAACTTGTACTTCCCAAGTGCTTAGTCCAGCGCTCTGCACACAGTAAGCGCTCAATAACTACGGTTGATTGATTGATTGATTGTCTCTATATGTTGCCAACTTGTACTTCGCAAGCGCTTAGTCCAGTGCTCTGCACACAGTAAGCGCTCAATAAGTACGATTGATTGATTGACTGTCTGTCTATGTTGCCAACTTGTACTTCCCAAGCGCTTAGTCCAGTGCTCTGCACACAATAAGCGCTCAATAAATATGATTGATCGCTTAGTACAGTGCTCTGCAACAGTAAGCGCTCAATAAATACGATTGATTGATTGACTGTGTCTCTAGGTTGCCAACTTGTACTTCCCAAGCGCTTAGGACAGTGCTCTGCACACAGTAAGCGCTCAATAAATACAATTGATTGATGATTGATTGACCGTCTATGTTGCCAACTTGTACTTCCCAAGTGCTTAGTACAGCGCTCTGCACACAGTAAGCGCTCAATAAATACGTTTGATTGATTGACTGTCTATGTTGCCAACTTGTACTTCCCAAGCGCTTAGTCCAGCGCTCTGCACACAGTAAGCGCTCAATAAATACGATTGATTGATTGACTGTCTCTGTATGTTGCCAACTTGTACTTCCCAAGTGCTTAGCACAGCGCTCTGCACACAGTAAGCGCTCAATAACTACGATTGATTGTCTCTATATGTTGCCAACTTATACTTCCCAAGTGCTTAGTCCAGCGCTCTGCACACAGTAAGCGCTTAATAAATACGATTGATTGATTGTCTATGTTGCACTTCCCAAGTGCTTAGCACAGCGCTCTGCACACAGTAAGCGCTCAATAACTACGATTGATTGTCTCTATATGTTGCCAACTTATACTTCCCAAGTGCTTAGTCCAGCGCTCTGCACACAGTAAGCGCTTAATAAATACGATTGATTGTCTATGTTGCACTTCCCAAGTGCTTAGCACAGCGCTCTGCACACAGTAAGCGCTCAATAACTACGATTGATTGTCTCTATATGTTGCCAACTTATACTTCCCAAGTGCTTAGTCCAGCACTCTGCACACAGTAAGCGCTTAATAAATACGATTGATTGATTGTCTATGTTGCCAACTTGTACTTCCCAAGCGCTTAGTGCAGCGCTCTGCACACAGTAAGCGCTCAATAAATACGATTGATGATTGATGACTGTCTCCATATGTTGCCAACTTGTACTTCCCAAGCGCTTAGCGCAGCGCTCTGCACACAGTAAGCGCTCAATAAATACGATTGATGATTGATGACTGTCTCCATATGTTGCCAACTTGTACTTCCCAAGCGCTTAGCGCAGCGCTCTGCACACAGTCAGTGCTCAATAACTACGATTGATTGATTGTCTCTGTATGTTGCCAACTTGTACTTCCCAAGCGCTTAGCGCAGCGCTCTGCACACAGTAAGCGCTCAATAAATGCTATTGATTGATTGTCTATGTTGCCAACTTGTACTTCCCAAGCGCTTAATGCAGCGCTCTGCACACAGTAAGCGCTCAATAAATACGATTGATGATTGATGACTGTCTCTATATGTTGCCAACTTGTACTTCCCAAGCACTTAGCGCAGCGCTCTGCACACAGTCAGCGCTCAATAACTACGATTGGTTGGTTGACTGTCTCTCTATGTTGCCAGCTTGTACTTCCCAAGTGCTTAGCACAGCGCTCTGCACACAGTAAGCGCTCAATAACTACGATTGATTGTCTCTATATGTTGCCAACTTGTACTTCCCAAGCGCTTAGTCCAGCGCTCTGCACACAGTAAGTGCTCAATAACTACGATTGATTGATTGATTGACTGTCTCTCTATGTTGCCAACTTGTATTTCCCAAGCACTTAGGACAGCGCTCTGCACACAGTAAGCGCTCAATAAATACGATTGATTGATTGATGACTGTCTCTATATGTTGCCAACTTGTATTTCCCAAGCACTTAGGACAGCGCTCTGCACACAGTAAGCGCTCAATAAATACGATTGATTGATTGATGACTGTCTCTATATGTTGCCAACTTGTACTTCCCAAGTGCTTAGTCCAGCGCTCTGCACACAGTAAGCACTCAAATAACTACAATTGATTGATTGATGACTGTCTCTATATGTTGCCAACCAGCACTTCCCAAGCGCTTAGTCCAGCGCTCTGCATCATCATCAATCGTATTTATTGAGCGCTTACTACGTGCAGAGCGCTTGGGAAGTACAAATTGGCAGCATATAGAGACAGTCCTTACCCAACGGTGGGCTCACAGTCCAAAAGACTCTGCACACCGTAAGCACTCAATAACTACTATTGATTGATTGATTGTCTCTGTATGTTGCCAACTTGTACTTCCCAAGCGCTTAGCACAGCGCTCTGCACACAGTAAGCGCTCAATAAATACAATTGATTGATTGATTAGTTGATTGGGGTGCTGGGCAGGAGCCACGTCGTGACACGCTTTTACGTCAGGGCGCCGGAACTGGAGAAACCGCCCAATGGCGCCGGTGGCGGGGGAGGGCGGGAGAGGGCGAGAAGTTGTCCGGGGGGCATGCGCACTAGGCCGCCTCCCGGGCCTGCGGGGCCGTCCGCGCGCGCGGCGGCGGCGGCGACGGCGGCGGGCGGCTAGCGCGGTGCCTGCTGGGAACGGAATCCCCAGGGCTGCCCCCGGCCCCCCGCTGCGCATGCGTGTGAGGCCTCCCTCTCGGCGGCGGCGGCGGCGGCCGGGGCGTTTCCCGCTCCGCCCGGGGTCTGCGGCTGCGCAGAGCGGAGGCCCGGTTGGTGGGGGGGGCGGGACACACGACACGGGACCATGGGCCTCGGTGAGTGCGAGCCCCCTCCCTCCGCCCCTCCCCCGAACTGGGATGGGGGCGGGGCCTCCGGGTGGACCCCGGGGGCGGCGGGAAGCGCGCTCCCCGCTTCCTGGGAGGGCCGGGATCTCTCCCGATCCCGCCCCCCCCGGCTCCGCGTCCCTCCCCAGGTGTGGGCTAAGCCGGCCGCCGCCGCCGTGCCCTCCGACGGAGCGCCCCGGTTCCCCTCGCCGGTTGCAGAAATGTCCAGGTGCTGGGGGACGGGACCGGGGCCGGGGGGGGGGGGGGAGAGGGAGCCCGGTTCGGCCGCCCCCTGGCTGACCCGGCCCCGCCCGGCGGGGTGTGGGGGCAGGCGGGGGCGCGCCGAGGGGGCACAATGAATGGAGATGCGCCCGGAGGAGCAGACACCGCGGAGGGCCCCGGGCCCGTGCCCGAAGGTTGGCAGCGCCACTTGCGTCGGGGAGCTGTGCACTATGTCAGGTAGGCGCCCCCCGCCCCCCTCGGCTCCGCCCCCCGAACCCCGAAAACCGCCCGACTCGTGCCCCTCCACCCACCGTCCGGCCCCGTGTCCCCGCCGCCCCCAGCCCGAGTGGCGTGGAGCTGGTGTCCCTGGAGCAGACCCGAACCTACCTCCTCAGCGACGACACCTGCAAATGCGGCCTGTCCTGCCCCGTGCGGCTGCCTCAGGTCGGGGGGGGGGGTGGGCTGTGGAGGGGCGGGATCGGGGGGGGCCCGACCTGTCACCCCCTCCCCACTCAGGTCAGGGGGGGTGGGCTGTGGAGGGGCTGGATCCGGGGGGGGGGGGCCCGACCTGTCACCCCCTCCCCACGCGCGGCTCTGCCACCTGGCCTTCCGCAGGTTTTCAACTTTGACCCCTTGGCCCCGATGACCCCAGCGACCCCGGATGGCACCGGGGTGGTCGAGGAAGACATGACCAAGCTGTGCAACCACCGCCGGAAAGCTGTTGCCGCGGCGACGCCGCCGGCCCCCCGCGCCCTGCTGGGTGAGGACCGGCCCGCCCCCACGGGACTGAAGGCGCCGGTGGGCTGGGGACCGAGACGGGGGGGTGGGGGGCAGGACTGAACCCCCGTCTCTGGTCTACCGCAGCGGATGGAGAGAGTTCTTCCGTCCACGCTGCCGGCACCCGGGGCCGCCCGCCAGCCTCCAACGTCTCCGGCCGTCTCCCCCGCCAGCTGCCCCTCGGTCTGGCCGTCACCCGCTGCGGCAATGCCTTAAGGTCCCCGGGCCCCCCTCCGCCCCCCGGGTCTAGAGCCCCCGACCGCTGTCCCCTGAGTCAGCCTTCTGGGGGACTCGCGGCCTCCTCCCCGGCCAGGGGCCTTCCGCCTGCGGCCTCCCCTCGGCCCACCTCCAGCACTTTACAGGGCCGCAGGCTGCGGGCGCCCACGGCCCCCAGCCCGGCCCCCTCCGCCGTGCCGCCTCTCGCCTCCCCTCCCCTCCCTCCCGTACTGTCCCTGCTGCGGCCCCTGCCTCGACCTCCCCTCCGCCCTCCCACCGAGAGCTTGAGGGGGGCCGGGGCCACTGGGGCCGCGGGAGCTGCCGGCCTGCGCCCTGGGCGTCCTCGCACCCCGCCTGCCTCCGCCGGGGTCCCCGGCAGCAGCTGTGGCACGGGGACTGCTGGCTGTCGGGTAGAGCCGAGGCGGGGGCGGGACCCCTCTGCCGCAGGTTCCCCTTACCCACCGGCTGCCGCCTCCCTGCTCCCACCCGCTGGGGGAGGGGTTTTCTCCTGCAGCCCGGAGCAGGGCCTAGCCCTCGGCGGGGGCTCCCCGGAGCTGCTGGGGGCCTTGGCCCTCCCCGGCCCCCTGGGCCCACCCTCGGACTCTGGCTTCCTACCTTGGGGGTCACAGCCCCCTGAGCCCCTTCTGGGCGTCCCCCCTGATCTAGGGGAGCCTCCGGGGGCTCCCCTGCTCCCGTCCCCCTCCAGCGGGCTGCTGGCCGCCCTGGTGCCCCTCCTCGGCCTGGAGCCCTGTCCGAGGACCCCCCATCAGGTGAGCCGGAGGGTGAGGAGTCGGGGAGCGGGGCCCGGTTGCCCAGGGGGGCACCGGCAACCCCCTGTGTCCCGTCTCCAGCCCGGTCTGCTGAGCCCTCCCCAGTCGGGCCCACCTACCTCCCACGTCACCACTGCGCCTAGTGCCCCTGGGCCCCCCACCTCAGGGAGACCCCCGCCGTTTCAGCCACTGCCCACCCCTGTGCTGAGCACGGGCCTATTTGGTGAGTCGGGGGGGAGATGGAGGGAATGGGGAGGCAGCCCACCCTGGCTGTGCCCCACCTGTCCTAACGGGTGGCCCTTCCGTCCCCTGCAGGGGAGCTGCCCTTGCTGACGGGGCCCCCCGGCCCCTTGGCCTGCCTGTTGCACAGTCTCCAGGTGAGCGAGCCAGCCTGGAACGGGGAGGGAGCCCGGGCCCGGTGGCGCGACTGACCCGTGCCCGTCTCCGTCCCCAGGTGCCCCTGGAGAAGGCTGGCCTGGGGCAAGGCCCCCCCTGCGACTTGGGAATCGGCCACGGGCGGGGCACGGGGAGCCCACAGCCCCTCCGTGGCCGCGGGAGGGGCCGGCGGGGTCGGCGGCCCGGGGAGACGGGGCCCGGCCGCTGGGCCGTCCGGCTGGGAGAAGGCGGTTCGGCCGGGCAGCTGGAGTGGGCCTGCCCGTGGCGGCGGAATGGGGAGCTGGGCAGCCGGTGCTCTCGCCGCCGTGGCCGCGGACGCCACGGAGCCAGGGGGGCCCCGGCCAAGGTACCCCTGCCTGACGATCAGCTCAAGGTAAGGGGGGAGGGGGTGCCGGGGAGAAGCCACGGGGGCCAGGGGCTCCGCTCCCCTCCCCCACCGCTGCCCCTTCTTCCAGGTTCCCCCGAGGGGTCGGGGTCGGGGCCGCAGCCGCCAGAGGGGCAGCAAGTGAGTGTGGGCCGGGCTGGTGCGTGGCGGTTGGGGGGGGGGGGGGGTTCCTATGGGTCCCTCTGGTCCCGCACCTTCCCCTACAGCTTCCTGCACCAAGATCCCCCTGCCTGCTTGCAACCCCCTACTGCCCACCGGGCCCTCCCTGGATCGGGCTGGGGCCTGGGGAGAGGGGAGCGCGCAGACAGCTGTCTCACCCCTCTCCCCCTCAGCCGGCTACGCCCCCGCCGTCGCAGCCGCGCCGTGGCCGGCCCGCCACCCTGACGAGGACCGGGAGGACCAGGAGACTAGGCCTGTAGCTGCGCGGCCCCCCCCGCAGCCAGAGGGACATGGCGCCAGCCACGGCCTGGCCCCCAACGTGCCCCCACTCCCCTCTCCCCCGCCCACCCCGGCCGGGACTCAGGTTATTTCTGCACAGACCATCTCCTTTGGGACGCGGGTCTGCCCCCGACCCCGCGGCCCAACGGGGGGACCTCCCTCTGCCCCCTCCCCTGAACAAAGCAATAACCCCACCCAGCCTTGGGAGCAGACCATAGGCCGGGCCCCCCCTCCCCCCCCTCCGCGTCCTACCCCTACCCCATCCCCCCCACCCCACTCCCCGGTGTGTAAGCCCCCTGGGCCGCGCTCCCACACAACAGACGAGACCGTTTGGACAGGGTGTGGGCTCTGCACTGTTCTTCCGCGACACAGACGAGCAACGTGCTGCACAGGGGGTGGGCGTGGGGGTAGGAGACGGCGGGAGGGGGACGGCAGCCCCGAGGGCAGCCGTTACCAGGGGGTGGGGCGCAGCTCTCCACCCCCTCTGGGCCGGGGTGAAGTTGGGGCCGGGGAGGGGAAGGGCAGCCTCACTTCTGCAGCTGTTTGATGCGGGCGTCGATGCTGGCAAAGTTCCCCTCCACCGTCTGCAGGTTCTCCCGCATCGTCGTCTGCACCTGTGGGTGGGGGCCCCGCAGGCCGAGGAGGGGGGGTTATGGGGGCCACAGGTGGAGGAGAGGTGTCACCGGGGGCCATGGGCGAAGGAAGGAGGGCACGGGGGTGCACCCACTGAGGGGGAGGGGAACATGGGAGCATAGGTGTTAGGGGACCGGGTTACTGAACAGAGACCTGGGGGCAACTGGCCCCTTTTCTGGGGGTGGGTGTGTGGGAGCTGGGGTTCCCCGGAGGCCGGGATCGCACCTGGGCCAGCAGGGTGACGTTGTCCTTGAGAGAGCCGGCAACCAGCTGCTGTGTCGTGTCCAGGTGGGTGAGGAGTTGCCCCACCTGCATGGCTGCCACAGGAGGTGGAGCAAGGCGGGGTGGTCAGGGGGGGAAAAAGGAGCAGGCCCGACCCCACCCATCTCCCCAACCCCTGGCACCCCCACCTTGCTCGTGCAGCTGCTTGACAGTGAGGAGTCGCTGGACCACCTTGGGGAGGGCGGAGGCCACGGGGCTCCAGCGCTGCACTGCCTGGTACAACTGATGCACCTGGGACGGGGTGGCAGGAGTGAGCGGGGGCAGGGTGCCAGCTGCCCAGGATGGCCTGCTGGGACCGGGGTGGTGGGTCGGGGGGCACTCACTTTGCTTTGGGTGTCCGCATCCTCCAAGGCTGCTTTGTGCTTCGCGATTTCATTCACCTTCCCCAGCACACTCTGAAGGGAGAAGGGGGAGGTGAGCCCGGGGGCGGCCAGTCCAGCCCCATCCCTGCCACCCCCACCCCATCGTCCCCCAGCCCCTGCCCTGTCCCCACCAACCTGGAGCCTTGCCTCCACCTGGTCCAGAGCAGCCAGGTCCAGAGCGCTGACCTTGGTCTGCAGGAGCTCCACAGTCTCCTGGCCATGGGAGAGGGAGCAGATGGGAGAAATAGGAACCGTCCTGTCCGTCTCGTAGCCCATCACACCCACTCACTCATTCACCACCACCACCCCGGCCCCGCGGACCAGCCTGTCGCCCTCCCCCGACACTGGCTCGTCGCAACTCACCATAAGACAGGAGCCCTGCACCCCGGCGGTTAGCGGGTTCTGTGGGGCAGGAGGAGGCAAACAGGTATTTGGGTGTGGGTGTGAGTTGCAGCGTGGGGAAGACAGCCTGGGGAGGGGGCTGAGGGGGCTGACCTGTGTGTCTGGCTCGCAGCGCAGTGCCGCCTCCAGCTCAGTCAGACGCTTCTCCAGCTCGGCAATCTGAGAGAAGAGTCGGGGGACGGGCTGAGCGGCCCCTGGGAGCCCAGACTCGCCCCATCGCCCCAGCCCCGCTGACCTCACCTTCCCCCGCCCGCTGCCGGCTGCCCGTGTGGCCCGGCCCGGAGCTGGGAGGACCAAGGCCCAGACCTCACCTTGGCGGTCTGGGAGAAGCGGTCGTGCTCGGGCCGAGAGTGCAGCTCATAGGTGACCAGGCTGGCGGGGGCGGGGGTTCCGGCCGCCGTGCTCTGAGCCCCCCTCCCCGCCTCCCGGCTGCCCTTGGCCGCTTCCAGCTGGACGAGCAGGCGCCTGGTGGGACACACAAGCTGGGGCCGGTCCCTGACCCCAGCCCCCCTTGGGGCAGGAAGGCGGGGACCCGGGCCGTCAGCCCTCCTCCCCCACCTCCCACATCCTTCCCCCCCGGAGGGGTGGGGGTCACCCACTCGGCCAGGGCCCCGTTGGGGTCACTCAGGTTGACAGTGGCGTCGGGCCCCAGCAGGCGCTCCAGGTGGGAGGACACCAACTGCTGCTGCAGCACGGTCAGCTGCTTGGCCAAGGCCACGGGGGTCAGCGTCTCCTCAGCAGCCGCCTCCTTCGCTGTGCTCTGCGGGGGGGGGGGGGGGGGGGGGGGGAGGTGGCGCAGGGGGAGGGAGGAGACACTGAGGGGTTGCGGGCTGGGGCCCGACGCAACCCCCACCCCACCCCGCACAGGAGAGGCCCGGCTACCTTGATCATGTCCACTTCTGCCGTCAGCTCTTGGAGCTCGTGCCGAAGGCGCTGGTACTTCTGCTGAGGCGTCTCCTTGAGCCCTGGGCCCAGCCCCGTGCCCAGCTGTGGATATGGCACCCTTACTCCCACCTTCTCCCGCCTCTTCACCTCACCCCACCCGTCACATGCCCTGCCCATTCCCACCCTTACCCTCCTCCTCCCTGCCCCAGCCCCCGACCCTCCTCCTCCCCAACTGCCCCCCACTTTTCCCTCTCACCATCTCAAACTCTCCAGATTCATAGCCAGTGCGTTTCCCCTTCCCAATGCGGTCAGAGAAGTCTGGGGGCAGGGGTTGGGATCAGCCCCGCTGTTCTCGCTGTCTGGACCGCCCCCCGCCCCCCTCCGATAACTTGGGCCCTGCCCGGTAAGGGCCACGCCTCACCAAGCCCCTGGGTCCCGACTCTCTTGTCTTTGAACTTGTCATAGGCGGCGTTGGGGTTGACAATGAGGTGCTCCACACTGCTGCTGCTCAGCTCCTCCTGCAGACACAGCACTTAACCCACACCCTCATCTCCTACAGACACAAAGCGAACCCCCACACCCCAGCTCCTCCGACAGACACCGAGCAATCCCCCCGACCCTCAGCTCTTCCTACAGACACACAGCGATCCCCCAACCTCAGATCGTCCTGCAGACGCAGAGCGATCCCCTCCGATCTCAGCTCCTCCTACAGACCCACAGCAATCCCCACCACCTCAGCCCCTCCTACAGAGTGATCTCACCAACCTCAGCTTCTCTTACAGATACAGAGCAATCCCTGCACCTCAGCTCCTCCTCAGACACAGAGCGACCCCCGCAACCTCAGCTCCTCCCACAGACCCAAAGCGATCCCCCCGACCTCAGCTTCTCCTATAGTCCTCCTACAGACACAAAGGGATCCTCAAACCTCAGCCCCTCCTACACAGAGCGATCCCCTGGACCGTGACCCTTCTCACCAACACAAAAAAAGCCTTTCGCCTGGACTCCACTCCTTTTTCACACCACCCACCCATCCACTCCACTCTAGCTCCCTGGGATGAACCGACGGGTCCCCTGGTCTGGGCTTTCCTTGTCCCTTGGCAGACCCCCCAACAGCCCAGAAGATGTGAGGGAGTCGGAGCAGAGTGAATGGAGCAAAGATAAAGGTCAGAGGTCACTCAGTCACCATCCAGCACACCAAGCCGACTAACGGAAAGACAGCTCCTTACCAGCTCCTGGCAGCCCCAGAGGCGAGAAAGTCAGAGGTCAGGAGGGGCAGGATAGAGAAGAAACAAGAACCAGGTCAGACTGATGCCCCTGTAGGCGTCCACCAAGTCCAGCCCCATCATCCCCTACACCGGGTCTTGCTCTGCCTGGAGCATGCACGCACACAAATACACACACACTCCGAGACACACCGGCTGAGGGCACACTCATGCCAGCCGTACACACCTCCCAACCGAAGGCTCGCACAAACCATCCACAAGCCACCCCCTGGCCAGGGGCATGCACACGCATGCACCCCCGCCCCAGCACCTACCCAGCACATCTTCCTCCCCAGCCGAGAACACACATTCGCCCGCCAGGGACACGCACACACTAGGCACAACACCCCCTCAGCTGGGGGCACACTCACACCTGCCACACATCGCCCCGCCTCCGCCAGGGTCATGTACACACTGGCCACACCTGTCCCCACCCTCGCCCCCTGCCCCAGCTGGGGACAAACATACGCACGTGCCAAGCCACGCCATCTCCTCAGTCAGGGGGCAAACAGCACACGCGTGCACACACATACACACACACCCCACCCCACCATCCCGGGGCAGGGCTCGGTTTCCCCCAGTCCCATCCCAACTCAGCTCAAGTAGTGCACTGAGGGGGAAGACCC
This sequence comes from Tachyglossus aculeatus, assembly GCF_015852505.1. Classification (NCBI taxonomy): domain Eukaryota; kingdom Metazoa; phylum Chordata; class Mammalia; order Monotremata; family Tachyglossidae; genus Tachyglossus; species Tachyglossus aculeatus. Next base: position 59,979,970 of record NC_052075.1, read on the forward strand.
TCGTTTTGGCCCCCGCAGGTCTCCCAGACCTCCCTCTCCCAGGTTCCCTCTGGGATGGGGCCAGCCCCTTGTGCCACCTCTCCCCTGCATCCGACCGTAGCTCCAGTGTAGGTGGGGGGACGGACCACCGAGCAGAGGAAAGCCTGAGACCAGGCCTGGGTCGCTCAGCCCCAAGGAGCAAAGTACCCAGCCTGCATCCAGCCAGGGGCACACAGGTGAGCGGGACAGAGGGTACGAGGGAGGCAGGCGGGGCCGGGAGCGAGGCAAAAGCGGAGGGGGCAGCATGCAGTCTCCAAGCACTAGTGCAGAGTGGAGCGTTAGTGTCTTACTTGTGCAAACTAGGTCCAGCGGGCGGGCGAGCAGGCGGGCGGGCGAGCGGGCAGGTGGGTGAGCAGAGAGGAGGGTGGGAGACAGGTGAGTACGGGCAGGCTGGTCGGGGGGAGGATGTTCGGAAGGGCCCCGGGGCTACTGGGAGCTTTAGGTCGTGAAGGCACGTAGGGTTGGCCAGATCCTTCCCTGGTGGTCCTAGACAGGGGCAGTAGCTGCCTCCCACTCCCTCCAGACCCAGGTTCCCCATTCCTGCAGTTTTTAGGAGCTGGTCTGTGGGTCCCCCAAACAACCCCACCCTCAGGGGTCCTTGGGGGCTAAGGCCAGACACGTGGCCCAGAGACCGAAGTCCGGAGAGGGGCAGACACATACAGGCGAAGGCCCGTGGCCCCTGGATGGCAGGGCAGGGGGAGGGGTATGCGGGGGAGCATGGCAGTGAGAGCAGGTGCCCAGCCGGCCCCTCCCCACCCAGATTCTGGGGTCAGAGATCAGGGAACAGAACAGGCAAGAAGGTCACATCCTGTTCTCCCCAACCTCCCTGGAACCAAGCCTGCTCATCCCTTACCCCCTCCTTGCCCAGATTCCTTCTCCACCCTGGGGTTTCCTCTGGGAGTTACGGGCAGGGACTCCGGGCTCAACCCCCCGCCCCCCACCCGGCCCTGGGGCTGGCACTGCTCCTGGGACCAGGCTCGGGGCGGGCTCCGGGGGGTGGGAAAAGTCGGGGAGTCCCCAGGGCCGCCTCACCGCGTCAAACTCAGCCTGGTCGTCCTCAGGAAGGTCACTGGTCTCATACACATCGGGTTCATTCCGGGCCTGTGGGTACAAAAGTTGCCTCCTGAGTCACTGGGGGCCCCCGCCTGGCCCCTGGAACCAGGAGAGGGAGGAACTCTGGGCTGTTCCCGCCTGATGCTATTTTATGGACAAAATCGATGTGAGGTCATCAGGGATTAGGGCGGGAGGAGGGCACGGGGGACTTCAGGAGGTGCTTTAAGGTTTGAAACGGTTGGTAGGGATTGGGAGGCCCTCCAGGGAGCAATGGAAGAGTTGCCGAGCAGAAGAGAGCAGAGCTGCAGGCGGTCGGAGGGAATCTGAAGAGGCAGAATTTGGTCCAAGGGCTAGATTTCAGGTGATCTGTTCAGCTGCACGAGCGCAAAAGCGGAGTTGGCGGATGGACAGGGGAGAGTCAGGGGTGTTGGATGGTCTGCGCTGAGTCGTCTGAGCAGTGTCAGGGCCGGAGGCGGGGGAGTCAAGGGTGTCTGACGGTCCGGGCTGCGTCACTGAGGTAGAGTCGGGGATGCTGGGTGGCCCATGCAGTGACTCTGGGGAAGGGTAAGGGGTGTTTGAAGGTCCAGGCTGGCTCACTGAGGGAGAGTCAGGGATGCTGGATGGTCCGTGCAGTGACTCTGGGGGAGAGCCAGGGGTGTTTGACGGTCCAGGCTAGCTCACTGAGGGACAGTCAGGGATGCTGGGTGGCCCATGCAGTGACTCTGGGGGAGAGTCAGGGGTGTTTGACGGTCCAGGCTGGCTCACTGAGGGACAGTCAGGGCTGTTGGATGGTCCGTGCAGTGACTCTGGGGGAGAGCCAGGGGTGTTTGATGGTCCAGGCTGGCTCACTGAGGGACAGTCAGGGATGCTGGATGGTCTGTGCAGTGACTCTGGGGGAGAGTCAGGGGTGTTTGACGGTCCAGGCTGGCTCACTGAGGGAGAGTCAGGGATGATGGATGGTCCATGCTAGATGACCGGGGGGGAGTCGGGTGTGGGGGGGTGTCCCCTCCCCCTTAAGCGCTTAGTACAGTGCTCTGCACACAGTAAGCGCTCAATAAATAAATAGATTGATGAGGGGTGTCGAATGGTCTGTGCCGGGTCGTTTGGGGAGAGTCAGGGATGGAGAGGGGGGAGTCAGGGGTGTTGGGTGGCTCGTGCTGGGTCACTGGGGGAGAGTCAGGGGGGTGGGAGGGTCTGTGCTGGGTCACTGGGAGACGGCCAGGGGGGTGGGAGGGTCCGTGCTGGGTCAATCAATCAATCAATCAATCATGTGCAGAGCACTGTACTAAGCGCTTGGGATTTACAAGTTGGCGACATATAGAGACAGTCCCTACCCAACAGTGGGCCCACAGTCTAAAATGGGGAGACAGGGAACAAAACCAAACACACTAACAAAATAAAATAAATAGAATAGATAGGTACAAGCGGGGATGGGGGAGTGAGGGGTGTTGGGTGGTCCAGGTTGGGTCACTGCGGGAGGGGAAGGGAAGGGAGGAAAGGGGGGCAGGGGCGGCGGGCGGACACGAAGGGAAAGGGGTCCGTCCCGGCGGTGCAGCTACTCACGATGCCGGGCAGATCGGCGTACTTGGGGTCCGCCATGGGGCCGGGGCGGTGGCTGCGGCCAAGGAGCAGGCAGTTGACGGCAGGGAGGGAGGGAGGGAGGGAGAGAGGGAGGAGGGAAGAAGAGAGGGAGGAGGGAGGGAGGGAGGAAGATCTCGCGAGAACGATTGTCGCCCGTCCGCTCCCTTTCGCCTCCCCGCTGCTTAGGCCCCCCGCCGTCGGCCGAAGGAGAGGCCGTTCTCGCGAGAAGAGCAGAGGCTCTCCCCGCCCCCTCGCCTCTCTAGGGTCAATCAATCAACCGTATTTATTGAGCGCTCACTGTGTGCAGAGCACCGGACTAAGCGCTCTAGGAGCCGAGATGGGGCGCGCAAGAAGGCCCACCCCCGGCCCACGTCCTCCCCCTGGCCCGGAATGCCCCCAATCCCTCTGCCCACCCGCCAAGCTGGCTCTCTTCCTCCCTTCAAGGCCCTACTGAGAGCTCACCTCCTCCAGGAGGCCTTCCCAGACTGAGCCCCCTCCTTCCTCTTCCCCTCGTCCCCCTCTCCATCCCCCCGTCTTACCTCCTTCCCTTCCCCACAGCACCTGTATATTTGTATATATGTTTGTACATATTTATTACTCTACTTATTTTACTTGTACATATCTATTCTATTTATTTTATTTTGTTAATATGTTTTGTTTTGTTCTTTGTCTCCCCCTTCTAGACTGTGAGCCCACTGTTGGGTAGGGACTGTCTCTATATGTTGCCAACTTGTACTTCCCAAGCGCTTAGTACAGTGCTCCGCATACAGTAAGCACTCAATAAATACGATTGATTGATTGATTGATCGATCTGCCAAGCTTCCTCCCTTCAAAGCCCTACTGAGAGCTCACCTTCTCCAGGAGGCCTTCCCACACTGAGCCCCCTCCCTATCCACCCCCCCTTCCCCTCCCAACAGCCCCTGTATATATGTTTGTACATATTTATTACTCTGTTTATTTTATTTGTACATCATCAATCATATTTATTGAGCACTTACTGTGTGCAGAGCACTGTACTAAGTACATGATGATGATGATGGCATTTGCTAAGCGCTTATTATGTGCAAAGCACTGTTCTAAGCGCTGGGGGGGATACAGGGTGATCAGTTGGTCCCACGTGGGGCTCCAATCAATCAATCAATCGAATTTATTGAGTGCTTACTGTGTGCAGATCACTGTACTAAGTGCTTGGGAAGTACAAGTTGGCAACATATAGAGACGGTCCCTACCCACCAGCGGGCTCACAGTCTAGAAGGGGGAGACAGAGAACAAAACCAAACATATTAACAAAATAAATAGAATAGATATGTACAAGTAAAATAAATAAATAAATAAATAGAGTAATAAATATGTACAAACATATATACATATATACAGGTGCTGTGGGGAAGGGAAGGAGGTAAGACGGTGGGGGGGATGGAGAAGGGGATGCCAAGCTTCCTCCCTTCAAAGCTCTACTGAGAGCTCACCTCCTCCATCATCATCATCATCAATCGTATTTATTGAGCGCTTACTATGTGCAGAGCACTGTACTAAGCGCTTGGGAAGTACAAATTGGCAACATATAGAGACAGTCCCTACCCAACAGTGGGCTCACAGTCCAGGAGGCCTTCCCAGACTGAGCCCCATCCCCCCCGCCTTACCTCCTTCCCCTCCCAACAGCCCCTGTATATACGTTTGTACATATTTACTACTCTATTTCATTTGCACATATTTATTCTACTTGTTTTGTTAATATGTTTTGTTTTGCTGTCTGTATCCCCCTTCTAGACTGTGAGCCCGCTGTTGGGTAGGGGCCGTCTCTGTACGTTGCCAACTTGTACTACCCAAGCGCTTAGTACAGTGCTCTGCGCACAGTAAGCGCTCAATAAATACGATTGGATGAATGAATGAAAGAGGGGAGCGATGAGGTAAGGGAGGAGGCCGGGCGGGCTGCCGCGGTGCACTGTGGGACATGTAGTCTTTCGGGGGAGGAGGCCGAGCCTCCGCTCCGCCGTCTGCGGAGCGCTCCGTAGGTAGCGCTGCCGCGGTGCACTGTGGGACATGTAGTCTTTCGGGGGAGGAGGCCGGGCCTCCGCCCTGCCTTCTATGGAGCGCTCCGTAGGTAGCGTCGTCGTCAATCTCGTATTTATTGAGCGCTTACTGTGTGCAGAGCACACATTTATATATGTTTGTACATATTTATTACTCTATTTATTTATTTATTTTACTTGTACATAGCTATTCTATTTGTTTTATTTTGTTAGTATGTTTGGTTTTGTTCTCTGTCTCCCCCTTTTAGACTGTGAGCCCACTGTTGGGTAGGGACCGTCTCTATATGTTGCCAATTTGTACTTCCCAAGCGCTTAGTGCAGTGCTCTGCACATAGTAAGCGCTCAATAAATACGATTGGTGATGATGATGATGCAGAACACTGTACTAAGCGCTTGGGAAGTCCAAGTTGGCAACATATAGAGACAGTCCCTACCCAACAGTGGGCTCACAGTCTACTGACTGATGAGGGCCTATCCATCATCATCAATCGTATTTATTGAGCGCTTACTGTGTGCAGAGCACTGTACTAAGCGCTTGGGAAGTACAAGTTGGCAACATATAGAGACGGTCCCTACCCAGCAGTGGGCTCACAGTCTAAAAGGGGGAGACAGAGAACAAAACCAAACATCCTAACAAAATAAAATAAGTAGAATAGATATGTACAAGTAAAATAAATAGAGTAATAAATATGTACAAACATATATACATATATACAGGTGCTGTGGGGAAGGGAAGTAGGTAAGATTGGGGGGATGGAGAGGGGGAGAGGAAGGAAGGGGCTCAGTCTGGGAAGGCCTCCGTGGGGGAGCGGGGAGGACCCGCAATACGACGGAGTCGTGATGACCTGTCCCCCACCTCTGGCCTCTGGCCGGGAACGCCCTCCCTCCTCTTCTCCGACAATGACTCTCCCCTCCTTGGAAGCCCTATTGAAAAGGCACATCTCCTCCAGGGAGCCTTCCCTGATGACACGTCCCTTTATTCATCCCCCCCTCAGCCCCACAGCACTATGTACAAATCTAGAATATCAGCCTGTCCCCCCCTCTAGTAATAATAATGATGATGATGGTATTTGTTAAGTGCTTACTATGAGCAAAGCACTGTTCTAAGCCCTGGGGGTGATGCAGGGTGATCAGGTTGTCCCACACGGGGCTCCCAGTCTTAATCCCCATTTTACAGATGAGGGAACTGAGGCACAGAGAAGTTAAGTTCATTCATTCAATCGTATTAATTGAGCACTTACTGTGTGCAGAGCACTGCACTAAGCGCTTGGGAAGTACAAGTTGGCAACATAGAGAGACGGTCCCTACCCAACAGTGGGCTCACAGTCTAGAAGGGGGAGACAGAGAACAAAACAAAACATATTAACAAAATAAAATAAATAGAATAAATATGTACAAATAAAATAAATAGAGTAATAAATATCTACAAACATATATACATATATACAGGTGCTGTGGGGAGGGGAAGGAGGTAAGGCGGGGGGATGGGGAGGGGGAGGAGGGGGCTCAGTCTGGGAAGGCCTCCTGTGCCTTGCCAAGTGACTTACCCAAGGTCACACAGCTGGCAGAGCCACACAGTGACAGAGCCGGGTTTCGACCCCATGACCTCTGACTCCCAAGCCCGCGCTCTTTCCACTGAGCCGTGCTGCTTCTCTAGATAGGAAGCTTGTTGTGGACAGGAATGTGTCTGTTATGTTGTTATATTGTACTCTCCCATGCATTTGGGTAGTGCCCCGCACACAGTAAGTACTCAATACGATGGACTCACTAGTGGCATTAATGAGGCCCGACCATGTGTAGGGCGTGTTGGGTGGAAATTAGACTCCAACCCTGGTCCTCAAGGGGCTCCCAATCTAAGGATACAAGTTGGGAAGGAAGGACTGACTGCTGACACACCCATAAAGAGCGATGAAGCAATAAATTAAGAAAACAATACGAAAGACAAGGACAAATGCATAAAATAATAAAATCAGTGATTGATCAGCCAGTGGTGTTTATTGAGCACCTTGTGCAGAGCGCTGTACTAAGCGCTAGGGAGAGTACAATGTAATAATACCACAGACACATTCCCTGCTCACAAAAAGCTTTCAGTCTAGAGACAAGCTTATGGTCTACGGTATTTTGTGTAGAGAAGCAGACCTGCATCCCAGAGTCCAAGGCCCACTCACAGGCAGGGGGCCCTGAAAGCCATGACAATGACCTCAAAATACTCCCCTGAGAATCCCTTCCACACCATTTTTGTCCCTTTTGTTCCCCTTGCCATTAGGGTGAGCCTTGGTCAGGTGCCAGTAGTTATGAGGGGAAAGATGTGTTCAAGGGCCAGGTTTTTTTATGGCATTTGTTAAGCACTTGCTATGTGCCATGCACTGTACTAAGTGCTGGGGTAGATACAAGCTAATCAGGTCGGACACAGCCCATGTACCATATGGAGCTCACCGACTTCATCCACACTTTACAGATGAGGTAATAATTATAATAATAATAATAATGGCATTTATTAAGCGCTTACTATGTGCAGAGCACTGTTCTAAGCACTGGGGAATTTACAAGGTGATCAGGTTGTCCCACGTGGGGCTCACAGTCTTCATCCCCATTTTACAGATGAGGGAACTGAGGCCCAGAGAAGTGAAGTGACTTGCCCTAAGTCACACAGCTGACAGTTGGTGGAGCCGGGATTTGAACCCATGACCTCTGACTCCAAAGCCCGTGCTTTTTCCACTGAGCCACGCTGCTTCTCTGGTAACCGAGGCACAGAGAAACGAAGGTCACACAGCAGACCAGTGGCCAAGCTGAGCTTAGATCCCAGGTCCTTCTGACTCTCAGGCCCAGGTTCTAACCATTAGGCAACGCTGCTTGAAGTTGTTTTCTGCAGCAGCAATGACGGGCCGCACCGAGCCATCTCCCATCTTTCCCTTGGTTGCCCTGTCCTCAGCTTCGCACACTGTGAGACGGATGGAGGCAATAGAAGCCGCGTTGCCTAGTGGATAGAGCTTCGGCCTGGAAGTGAGAAGTATCTGGGTCTTAATCCCAGCTCCTCCACTTGTCTGGTGTGTGACCTTGGGCCGGGCACTTCTCTATGCCTCAGTTACCTCAACCGTAAAACGGGGATTAAGACTGTGAGCCCTATGTGGGGTGTAGACTGTGTCCAACCTGATTAACACATCTACTCCAGTGCTTAGTACGGCGCCTGGTGTGTAGTAAGCACTTAACAAATACCTTGGAAAAAAAATGGGTGCAGTGTCTGGACAATGAATGTAATGTCTCTGGGATGAGGCGTCTGTAGCAGAAGACACCCTCTGTCCTCACCCATGTAGCTCAGTGGAAAGAGCCCGGGCTTTGGAGTCAGAGGTCATGGGTTCAAAGCCCGGCTCCGCCACTTGTCAGCTGTGTGACTTTGGGCAAGTCACTTCACTTCTCCGTGCCTCAGTTACCTCATCTGTAAAACGGGGATGAAGACTCTGAGCCCCCCGTGGGACAACCTGATCACCCTGTAACCTCCCCAGCGCTCAGAACAGTGCTTTGCACATAGTAAGCGCTTAATTAATGCCATAAGCGCTTAGTACAGTGCTCTGCACATAGTAAGCGCTCAATAAATATGATTGATGATGATGTGATGTTCAACGTGGCTTAGTCAAATCAGGGGAGAGTCTTCTGTTCTTCCTTAGCAGTGACGCTATATACTGAGCAGCTCTTGGGAGAGTATAACAGAAACACAATCAACCAATCAAGAGCATTTATTGAATATGCCAATACACTTCATTTTATATACCTCAGTGTTTAGAACAACGTTTGAAACATAGTAAGTGCTTAAAAAATACCATAATTAAATACTTACTTTAGGGCAAGCACCGCATGAAGTGCTTGGGAGAGTACCATAGAATTAGCGGACAGGATCCCTGGCCCCTAAGAGCTGAAAAACAAGTGGAAGATATAGGTGCTAAACTAAGGACCGTCTCTATATGTTGCCGACTTGTACTTCCCAAGCGCTTAGTACAGTGTTCTGCATACAGTAAGCGCTCAGTAAATATGATTGAATGAATGAATGAATAAATTATGGGTAGCAAAAAGCAACAGAGTTTTAAGTTTGGCCCTAAAAGCTACAGGGATGGGGGTGGGAGGGGATAAATGAATACCCAAGAGATTAGATGATGTGGAAATGCTGAAGTGGCAATAGGTGGGGGTTATAAGGAGGGGAATTTAGAGATTAATCAGGGAAAGCCCCAGTCATCCAACCGATCAATGGTATTATCAATCAATCAATTATTGAGCACTGACTGTGTGCAGAGCACTGTGCTAAGCACTTGAAAGAGTCTGGTACAACCAAGTTGGTGGAGGCGATGGTTGCCCACAAGAGGAGGGGTCTTGAGGATGGAGACAGCAGCAATCTGCCAGAAGTAAAGGGGGAAGGAACTCCAGACCAAAGAGATGATGGGAGCTGCAACAAGGAACAGACCAAGGCCCATGGAATAGGTTGCACTAGAGGAGCTAAGTGTGCAAGCTGGGGTATAATAATAATAATAATGATATCTGTTAAGTGCTTACTATGTGCCAAGCACTGTTCTAAGCACTGGGGGAGATACAAGGTAATCAGGTTGTCCCATGTGGGGCTCACAGTCTTCATCCCCATTTTACAGATGAGGGAACTGAGGCACAGAGACGTTAAGTGACTTGCCCAAAGTCACACAGCTGACAAGTGGCGGAGCCGGGATTAGAACCCCTGATTTCTGGCTCCCAAGCCCGGGCTCTTTGCATTGAGCCACGCTGCTTCTCTCGTGTAGTGTAGTGGGAGAGGAGCCTGGGACAAGGGTTTGATAAACCCTCCCCCAGATCCCTTAATGACCAGATCCTCCCATTACCAATGATTTAAATCTCCAGAGTCGAAATTGGATAAACTGTGGTTCCGGGATGATAGAACTGAACCATTTAGTGACTCTTTCAACTTTCTCTGGGCCTGAGGGCACCTGGGTTGCTGGGCATGGCTGCAGTCAGTCGATCGGATTTAGCGAGCCCTTACAGTGTGCAGAACATTGTATAAGCGCTCGGGAGAGTATAATGTAACAATAAACAGACACATTTCAGGCTGCAGCAAGCACACCAGAGTTCCATCAGGCCAGAAGCCTCGTCCAAGATTATGGATGCCCTCGCTAATGCACTTTGATCCTCATTCCAGCCCCACAGTACTTATGTAAATATTCTTCTATTCTACTATTTCCCCTGTCCCTCGTCTCTTTTAATGCCTCTCTCCCCCTGCAGGCTGGAAGCTCCTTCTGGGCAGGGATCACAGATAATAATAATAATAATAATAATAATAATAATAATAATGGTATTTATTAAGCGCTTACTATGTGCAAAGCACTGTTCTAAGCTCTGGGGAGGTTACAAAGTGATCAGGTTGCCCCATGGGGGGGATCACAGTCTTAATCCTCATTTTACAGGTGAGGTAACTGAGGCCCAGAGAAGTTAAGTGACTTGCCCAAGGTCACACAGCTGACAAGTGGCGGAGCCGGGATTTGAACCCAGATCTACCAACTCTGGTGTATTGTACTCTTCCAAGCGTTTAGTGCAGTGCCCTGCACATGGTATGTGCTCAATCAATACCAATGATTGTTTGATTGATGTCCAGGTCCTTACACACCGTTGCTCCCTCTGTCATTCATTTTATTTCCTATCTCGCCATCAATCAGTCAAATGTATTGAGTGCTTACCGTGTGCAGAACACTGTATTAAGCACTTGGGAGAGTACAGTATATCAGATTTGGAAGCCATGTTGCCTGCCCACAATGAACTTACAGTCTAGAGGGGGAGACAGACTAATATAAGTAAATAAATTATGGGTACGTCCATAAGTTCCGTGGGGCTGAGGAAGGGGTGATTAAAGGGTGCAAATCCAAGTGCAAGGGTGAAGCCGAAGGGAGTGGGAGAAGAGGAAATGAGGGTTTAGTCTGGGAAGGCCTCTTGGATTTAATAATAATAAGATGTGCTTTGAAGGTGGGGAGAGTGATCATCTGTCAGATACGAAGAGGGAGGGTGTTTCAGGCCGGCAGGAGAATGTGGGCAAGGGGTCGGTGGTGAGACAGATGAGATCGCGGTACGGTGAGTCGCTTGGCATTAGAAGAGCAGAGTATGTGGGCTGGGTTGAAGTAGGAAATCAGGGAGGTGAAGGGAGGAGGGAGGAAGATGATTGAGTGCTTTAAGACGTATTGGTCAGGAGTTTCTGTTTAGTGGGGAAGTGGATGAGCCACCACTGGCGGTTCTCGAGGAGTGGGGGAACATGGACTGAACAGATTTGTAGGAAAATAATCCAGGCAGCAGAACCAAGTATGGACTGAAGTAAGGAGATACAGGAAGCAGAGAGGTCAGTGAGGAGGTCAGTGAAGCACTCGAGGCGGGATAGGATAAGTGGAGCAGCATGGAGCAGTGAGGAGCAGCACGGCTTAACAGAAAGAGCATGGGCCTGGGGGGTCGAAGGGCTAATCCTGGCTCCATTATGTGCCTGCTGTGTGACCTTAGACAGATCACTTAACTTCTCTCTGCTTCAATTACCTCATCTGTAAAACGGGGATTCAAAACCTGTTCTCCCTTCTATTTGGATTGCGAGCCTGTGTGGAACAGGGACCTTTTCTGACCTCATCATCTTGTATCTTCCTCAGTGCTTAGAGTAGGGCTTGACACGTAGTAAGCACTTAACAAATACCACAGTTATTACAAGTACTTGGGTTAATGTGGTAGTGGTTTGGATGGAGAGGAAAGGGCAGACTTTTGCAATGTTGTGAAGCTGGAACTGACAGAATTTGGAGACATTGAATGATGATGATGATGGCATTTGTTAAGCGCTTACTATGTGCAAAGCACTGTTCTAAGTGCTGAGGGGGATACAAGGTGATCGGGTTGTCCCGCATGGGGCTCACAGTCATCATCCCCATTTTACAGATGAGGTAACTGAGGCTCCAAGAAGTTAAGTGACTTGCCCAAGGTCACACAGCAGATACGTGGCAGAGCCAGGATTCGAACCCATGACCTCTGATTCCAAAGCCCGTGCTCTTTCCACCGAGCCATGCTTGGTTGAATGAAAGAGATGAGTCTAGGATAACGCCAAGGTTATGGGTTTGTGAGGCAGGGAGGATGGTGGTGCAGTCTCCAGTGATGGGAAATCAAGGAAGGGCAAGGTTTGGGTGGGAATACAAGGAGTTTGGCTCCTTGAGAGCAGGGATTGTGTCTCCCAGTGTTATGGTACTGTACTCTCCCAGCGCTTTGTACAGTTCTCTGCACACATACCTCTGATTGATGGGTGGGGTAAGGGAAGGGAGCAGATCGAGTGCCATTCTTAAAGTGTTTCCAATGGTTGCCCACCCAACTTCGCATCAAGCAGAAACTCCTTGCCATTGGATTCAAGGCTCTCGATCGGCTCTCGCCCCTTTATTTATCCTAGCTCCATTCCCCCTCCACTCCAGCCTGTGCAGTCCGCTCCCCCAACACCAACTACTCACTGTCCCTCACTGTCGCCTCACTCACAGTCATCCTCTGGCTCACGGCCTCCCTTCTGCCTGAAACTCCTTCCTTCTCCGTATCTGACAGGCAAGCACTCTTCCCATTGTCACAGCCCTGCTGAAATCATATCTCTTCCAGGAAGCCTTCGCTGACTAAGCTCTCACCCTCCCTCCCCCATTTTCTCTCCCTACTACCACAACCATGCACACAGTCTGTCCCTCAAGCCCTTAGGTCCTCCCCCAATCCCCATCCCCATAGCTATCCTTATTCTCAGCCCCTCGCCTTGCCCATAATTAATTTTTCTGTCTGTGTCCCCTGTTAGACTGTAAGCTCCTTGAGGACTGGGATGGTGACTTCCAAATGTCTTGTACTTTCCCCAAGTGCTTAATTCAGCACAAAGTAAGTGCTCAAGAAATACCATTGATTGGCAGAGCGATCACCTGAAAACCAGCGATCAGGAGATTCTGTTTGCTAGAGAGAAGAATGGGCAACCATTGGGAGAGTTGATCAAAAAATGATGTTTTGGAAAAATTATCTGGATAGTAGTATGACACGTGACCTGGAGAGGCCTTCCCAGACTGAGCCCCCTTTTTCCTCTCCTCTTCCCCACCCCCCGCCCTACCTCCTTCCCCTTCCCACAGCACTTGTATATATTTGTACAGATTTATTACTCTATTTTACTTGTACATATTTACTATTCTATTTATTTTGTTAATGATGTGCATATAGCTTTAATCCTATTTGTTCTGATTATTTTGACACCTGTCTACTTGTTTTGTTTTGTTTTGTTGTCTGTCTCCCCCTTCTAGACTGTGAGCCCTTTGCTGGGTAGGGACCGTCTCTATCTGTTGCCGACTTGTACTTCCCAAGCGCTTAGTACAGTGCTGTGCACACAGTAAGTGCTCAATAAATACGATTGAATGAATGAATGAATGAATGCAGAAGAGGGGAGAGGCCGGAAATGGGGAGGCCTACAAGGAGGCTGCTGCAATAGTTAAGGGCCCTGTTATATTGTACTCTACCAAGCACTTAGTACTTAGCAATTAGTAATAATTGCCTAATATAAAAACAGTTGATTGATTGATTACGAACTCTGTTGCATTCTCCCAAGCAATTAGTACAGTGCTCTGCCTTCAGTAAATGTTCAATCGGCACCACTGATTGATTGATAATGCCAATGTTGTGGATTTGAGAGGCAAGGAGGGTGCTGGCGTCATTGATGATGGGAAAGTAAGGAGGCAGAAGAGAGGATTTAGGAGGGAAGAGGAAGATGAGGAGTTCACTTTCGGACATATTGATCTCAAGGTGTCAGTGGGACATACTAATTGTGGTGTTTGTTAAGCACTTGCTATGTTCCAATCACCGTACTCAGCACAGAGAGAGATACGAGATAATTAAGTTGGACAGTCTAATCAGGAGGGAGAATGGGAGTTGTCCTAGAAGGAGGAGGAGATATGAAATTGTAGCGGAGGGAGGTCGGGGCTAGTGAGGTAGATTTGGGGATCACCCATGTCATAGATAGTTGTAGCTGTGGTAGTTGAAGCCCCAGAGAGTGGATGCCCCCAGCCCCACTCCATCAAGGGAGTGATTGCAGATGGAGAACTCGTTACGGACAGGGATCGTGGAATGTGTCTGCTAATTCTGTTGTACTGTACTCTCCTAAGTGCAGTGCTCTGCTCATAGTAAGTGTTCACTAAATTCCACTGATTGATGGAGAAGAGAATGGGACCCAGAACTGAGCCTGGAGGGCCTCCCACAGTTTATTAAGCACTTACTATGTGCAAAGCACTGTTCTAAGCACTGGGGAGGATACAAGGTGATCAGGTTGTCCCCCGTGGGGCTCACAGTCTTAATCCCCATTTTCCAGAAGAGGTAACTGAGGCCCAGAGAAGCTAAGTGACTTGCCCAAGGTCACCCAGCTGACACTTAGCGGAGTCGAGATTGGAACCCATGGCCTCTTACTCCCAAGCCTGGGCTCTTTCCACTGAGCCATGCTGCTTCTCACCAGTGCTTGGAACAGTGCTTTGCACATAGTAAGCGCTTAACAAATGCCATCATTATTATTTAAAAGCAACCTCGTTTTATGCCACGTTGCATTAGAGAAGCCTTCCCAGACTGAGCCCCCTCCTTCCTCTCCCCCTCCTCCCCCATCCCCTCCGCCTTACCTCCTTCCCCTCCCCACAGCACCTGTATATATGTATATATGTATATATGTTTGTACATATTTATTACTCTATTTATTTATTTCACTTGTACATATTTATTCCATTTATTTTATTTTGTTAATATGTTTTGTTTTGTTGGCTATCTCCCCCTTCTAGACTGTGAGCCCGCTCTTGGGTAGGGACCACCTCTATGTGTTGCCAACTTGTACTTCCCAAGCGCTTAGTACAGTGCTCTGCACACAGTAAGCGCTTAATAAATACGAATGAATGAATGAATGAATGAATGAAAGGTGGGGGTGGGATGCAAAGGAAGAGTCGGTGAAAGAGACTGAGAAAGAGTAGTCAGAGCTGTAAGAAGAGAACCAGGAGAGAATCATATCAGAAAAACGCAGGTTAGGTAGAGTCTCCAGGAAAAGTGGGTGGTCCATCTGGTCAAAGGCAGCAGAGAAGTCTCAGGATTGTAAAGATGGAGTAGAGGCCATTTGATTTGGTGAAGAGGAGAGGGCCTATGGTGTCCCAGGAGAGAGCGGTCCCCTCAGTGGAGTGGAACGGGCAGAGCTGGATTGGTGAAGGTCGAGGAGTGAGTTTATTGTTGTATTGTACTTTCCCAAGCATTTGGTACAGTGCTCTGCACACAGCAAGTGCTCAATAAATATGATTGAATGAATGAATGAATGAATGAATGAATGAATGAATGAATGAATGAATGAATTGGAGAGGAGGAAGTGGAGGCAGCAGGTGCAAAAAACCCACTTGAGGAATTTGGACAGGAATGTTTTTCTTTTTTTTTTAAATTGGATTTGTTAGGCCCTTACTCTGTGCCAAGTACTGTTCTAAGCACTGGGGTAGATACGAGTTAATCAGGTCAGACACCATCCCTGTCCCACTTGGGGCTCACAGTCTAAGTAGCAGGGGGAACAGGGATTGAATTCCCATTTTACTGTCGAGAAAACCGAGGGATGGGAGCAGAGAGGGAGATGGGCAGTTGACTGGATGGGGCAGTGAGGTAAAGGCCCCCAGTCAGCTCTCTCTCTCTCTCTCTCTCTCTCCCTCTCTCTCTCTCTCTCTCTCTCTGTCTTATCCTTCCTCACCGCCCTGAT
Source organism: Tachyglossus aculeatus (assembly GCF_015852505.1). Lineage (NCBI taxonomy): Eukaryota > Metazoa > Chordata > Mammalia > Monotremata > Tachyglossidae > Tachyglossus > Tachyglossus aculeatus. Next base: position 59,995,429 of record NC_052075.1, read on the forward strand.
CTCCTACTACAACCCAGCCTAGCCTAACCCAGCACACTCCACACTTCTCTAACGCCAACTTACTCTCTGTACCTTGAGTTCATTTATTCCCCTGCCGACCCTTTATGTCCCCCCCCCCCCCCAGCCTGGAACTCCCCCCACTTTCATATCTGATGGTCCACCACTCTCCTTACCCGCCAAACCCTTCTAAAATCACATCTCCAAGAGGACTTCCATGACTAAGCCTTAAATTCCCCTACCCATCCTCCCCTCTGTCTCGGCTTTGCACTCGGCTGTGTACCTCTTAATCACTTTGATACTGATCCCGGCCCAAGAGAGCTTAGGTACATATCCTTATGCTCAGCTATTTTTTCTACATGTTTTAATGTCTACGTCCCCCTGTAAGCTCCCTGTAGGCAGGGATCATGTCTACCAACGCTATTGTACCTTCCCAAATGCTTTGCACAGTGGTCGCATGTAGTAAATACTCAATTCATACCATAGATTGAGGTTTTTTGTTTTGTTTTGTTTAGGTTAGGTTAGGGGAGAGGAAGCCTGTTTGAAAGCAGAGGGGAAGGAGCCATCAGAGAAAGGTCAATTGAAGATGGAGATCAAGGCGGGAAGAAGAGTGCGTTCCAGTGTTTTTAGAAGGGGAAAAGGGATGGGGTTGGACGCACAAGTGGAAGGGGCGATTTTGAAAGCAAGAGGGACATCTCTTCTTGAGAGACAGCCTACTACCCGCAGGACACTCGTTCATTCAATCAATCAATCATATTTATTGAGCGCAGAGTACTGTACTAAGCGCATGGAAGGTACAGTTCAGCAATAAAGAGAGACCATCCCTGCCCGCAATGGGCTTACAATCTAAAGGGGGGAAGACAAGACATCAAAACAAGCAAATAGACATCTATCTATATATATATATAAGAGCTGTGGAGGGGGGGAGAGCAAAGGGAGTGAGTCAAGGTGACTTGGAATGGAGGGGGAGCAGGGAAAGCCTCTGCTCATTCTGTTGTAGTGTTCTCTCCCAGGCGCTTAGTGCAGTGCTCTGCACATAGTAAGCTCTCAATAAGTACAATTAATCGATTGATTGTAGAGCACGGGCCTGGGAGTCAGAAGGACCTGGGTTCTAATCTCGGCTTCGCCGCCACTTGTCTGCTATGTGACCTTGGGCAAGTCGCTTCACTTCTCTGTGCCTCATTTACCTCATCCGTAAAATGGCGATTAAGGCTGTGAGCCCCACGTGGGACGGGGACTGCGTCCAACCTGATTACCTTGTATCTACCCCAGCGCTTAGAACAGCGCTTGTCACCGAGTAAGCACTTAACAGATGTCATCATCATTATTATTACTAACCTACTGCCAGCGGATTGTCGCGCTGGGAGCTTATTGTGGGTACAGCCCCGAACTGGGCCACTTGACAGTAACGATGATGGTATTTGTTAAGCGCTTACTATGTGCAAAGCACTGTTCTAAGCGCTGGGGGGATACAAGGTGATCAGGTTGCCATAAAGGAGGTGGGCCCTGCCCCTGAGGAGCTTTCGATCGAATGGGGGAGTCGGGTGGGCCCAGTCTGTTTATAAACAGGAGAAGGACAAAGCCCCTGGTCAGCGGAAGGAGACGGGTGGGTGACTGTTATCCCCCCTTCCTTCCTCTCCCCTTCGTCCCCCTCTCCATCCCTCCCTTCTTACTTCCTTCCCTTCCCCACAGCACCTGTATATATGTATATATGTTTATACATATTTATTACTCTATTTATTTATTTATTTTATTTGTACATATCTATTCTATTTATTTTATTTTGTTAGTATGTTTGGTTTTGTTCTCTGTCTTCCCCCTTTAGACTGTGAGCCCACTGTTGGGTAGGGACTGTCTCTATGTGTTGCCAATTTGTACTTCCCAAGCGCTTAGTACAGTGCTCTGCACATAGTAAGCGCTCAATAAATGCGATTGATGATGATGATGATGAGTGAGTGAGTGAGTGAACGAACAAGAGCCGGGGTTGGAGGGAGGTCTGGGGTGGGGATCCAGCCCCGTTGGCGGAGGAAGAGGAGGAGGAGGAGGGGCTGCGGCCCCATCAGAGCTGCGGCGGACTAAGGAGCCTCTTCGTTTGCCTAGTCACTTGCATTTGAGTTGACTGTCATTCATTATTCATGTCCCCGCGCCCGCCCAGAAGGCTCCTCCCGGCCCCAGCGGAGGCCGGCGCGGCCCTGCCTCTTGATTTGCAGGGCATGCGGAGGGTCCGGCCGAGGCCCAGCCCCCCGAAGCCCCCCGCAGCCCCCCGGCGCGCCCGGTCACCGACCCCGGGGGTCGCGGGAGGAGGGAGAAGGGGGGACCCGACTGACCCACACCAGGCGCGCCTGGCAGGGACCCGCCCCGGCTCCGGCGCCCGGCTGCACCTGCCGGGAATCCATCAATCGTATTTATGGAGCGCTTACTGTGTGAAGAGCACTGGACTAAGCGCTTGGGAAGTCCAAGTTGGCAACATCATCATCATCATCATCAGTCGTATTTATTGAGCGCTTACTGTGTGCAGAGCACTGTACTAAGCGCTTGGGGAATCCAAGTTGGCAACATATAGAGGCAGTCCCTACCCAACAGTGGGCTCCCAGTTTAGAAGCACTGTACTAAGCGCTTGGGAAGTACAGGGGAGGGGGACGGAAAGGGGATGGGGGGGAGCCCCGCCCCTGCTGCCTCCGCAGCGCCGGCCCGGCCCCCGCCCAAGGCCCGGCCCCCGCCCAGCTCCGGCGCGGGGAGGGCGGGGGTCTCCGGGGCCCGGCCGGTGGCTCTGTCCTGGACCTCCTCCCGGATGGCGGGGCGGGGGGGGGAGGGCTGCCAGTCTGCGGGAGGTTTGGGGAGGGGCTGCTCCTTCCGCAGCGGGGTGAGCTCGCCCCTTCCCCACATTGGAGACTAACTGGGGAGGCGCCCTGTCCGAGCGGGGCGCGGGGGCCCCGAGGGTGAAATCTGGCTGTCCCTTCGGAGGGGCCGCCCCATCCCCCCGTCCCTGGGCCAGCCCCTTCCACCTTAAGAGAAGCCCCGCCCCCGGCTCCCCCGGCTCCCCCCCCCCCCATCCCTCCCCGCACCCTCCCCAGCCCCGCAGAGCGGAGCCGCAGCCGCGGGCGGGGACAGAACAAGGAGACGGGAAGAGGCAGCGGGAGCAGGAACGGGAACGGGAGCGGGAGCCAGCCGAGCCAGGCCCAGCAGGACCGACCCTTCCCGGGACAACGGGACCAGCCGGGATCGTCCATCGCCAGCATCATCCCCAGGCTCTCCCCCTCCTCTTCCCCTCTCCTCCTCCTCCTCCTCCTCCACCACCACCACCTTCTCCTCTTCCATCCGCCGGGGACCGAGCCCGCCCGCCGCCCCCGCGCCCCGGCCCGCCATCCCCGGTGCCCGCCGTGCCCGGTGCCCGCCGCTCCCCGGTGCCCGCCGCTCCCCGGCCCCGGCATGGCCGAGACGCACAACGAATGCAGCATCAAGGTTTTGTGCCGTTTCCGCCCCCTGAACCAGGCGGAGACGCTGCGCGGAGATAAATTCCTGCCTCTATTCCAGGGCGGAGACAGCGTCATCGTTGGGGTGAGTGGCCTGGATCCGTCCGTCCGTCCGTCCTTCCGTCCGTCCGTGTTCCGCGATCCCCGCCCCCGCCCCGGCCGCAGTCACCGTCCATCTACTCGTCTACCCGCCCCGGTCCGCCCTTCTGTCCGTCCATCTCCCTGTCCGCCCCCGACCCCTTCCCCGTCCTTCCATTCGCCTGCCTTCTGTCCGTCCGTCCGTCCTTCTGTCCTTCTGCCTGGCAGCCCCGCCCTGCGTCCATCTGTCTGTCCCACCACGCCCACCCCCACCCTCCCGCGACACTGCAGCAAACCTGGCCCGGGGGTCTGTCCATTTCCTCGCTCTGACACACACTCACACTCACACACACACACACACACACACACACACACACACACACACACGCACACACTCTGCACCAGACCCGGCCCCACCTCGACGGGGGACTCGGTGGGTCCGTCCGCTCCCCGCATCCGCAGCCTCCCCGCTTACCGGGAACGCCTGGCTAGAGCCTGGCCCCTTCCCCGCCTCCCGCAGCAGTCGTCGTCGGGGCCGCCTCCCCCCCCACCCCCACCCCCATCCATTGCAATTGTGGGGTGTCCCTCTGTGAACAGGGCTGGCCGAGTTTGGGGACCAGGTCCGAAGGCTCCGACAGGCCCTCCTCTCCTACCTCCTCAGCACTGCGGCCCTTCCCCCTCCCCATCTCCATCTCCCCCTTCCCCATCCGCACCCCGCCAAGAGCGACCCTTCAGTCAATCGTATTTATTGAGCGCTTACTGTGTGCAGAGCACTGGACTAAGCGCTTGGGAAGTACAAGATGGCAACATAGAGAGACAGTCATCATCATCATCATCAATTGTATTTATTGAGCACTTACTATGTGCAGAGCACTGGACTAAGCCCTTGGGAAGTACAAGATGGCAACATAGAGAGACAGTCCCTACCCAACAGTGGGCTCGCAGTCTAAAAGGGGGGGACAGAGAACAAAACCAAACATACTAACAAAATAAAATAAATAGAATAGATGTGTACAAGTAAAATAGAGTAATAAGTATGTACATACATATATACAGGTGCTGTGGGGAAGGGAAGGAGGTAAGATGGAGGGATGGAGAGGGGGACGAGGGGGAGAGGAAGGAAGGGGCTCAGTCTGGGAAGGCCTCCTGGAGGAGGTGAGCTCTCAGTAGGGCCTTGAAGGGACCCTTCAAGAAGAAGGCTGCAGCGCGGCGGCCCCTCCCCAGTGGTGCAGCCGCGACTCCGCCCCGCCCCGGGACTCCGGGCGAGGGGCGGGGAGGGAGGGAAGGAGGGGCAGGGGAAGGCGCTCTGGTCTGGGTCTGGACCCCCTTAGCCCTCGGCGACCCCTCTCCCCGGCAGCAAGGCCCCTGGGACTTGGGAGGGGGAATCGGGAGGCCGGAGACCCAGACCGGGGCTCCCCAAAGCTGAGGTCAGGATTTGTCTTTCCACCTCTAATTCCAACAACTCGCTGCACCCCACACCCCCTATCCCCTGCACCCCACACCCCTATCCCCTGTCCCCGGGCTCCATCCTTATGGGAGGATAGGGGAACCATTCCGAGGCCGACATTCTGGGTCACCCTGGTTCACTGTCTCCGGATCGGGTCGGGTGGGGCCGTGTGTGTATGTATGTGTGTATATGTGTGTGTTTTTCTCTGTGTGTGTGTGTGTGTGTGAGTGTGCGTTTGGCTCTGCTGGGTCCAGCTGTGTCTGTCTGCGCCCGTGTTTGTGTGTTTGTGCGTGTCCACCCGAATGTGTGACAAGGTCTGTGTGTGTCCCACGGCGGGGCTGGTGGCGTAGGAGGCCGTCCACCCGCCACCCCGCAGTCCCCAGGGTCCCGGGCAGGTGTGTCCTTTTGGGGAGATTCCATGAACGCAGGATCTTTGCTCGGGCGATGGGGCGGAGGGTCGCTGGGCGTCCAAGACGGTGTCTTGGGTTATATCCGCAGCGGGTGGAAACAACAGGGTATCCCGGGCCTCGACCAGGAGAAGGAGCAGGGGAGAGTCGGAAGGGAAGGGGGCTGGAGGAGAGGGGGCGAGCAGGCAAAGCAGGAGCCAGGAACCTCACGGGGCATTGGGGGAGGGGGTAACCTCTGGGCCCGTATCTCCCGATGTTACCAAGGAGACGGTCCCTAGGGGCGTTGCCATGGTGACGGACTCTGCCTGCTCTCGCCCCCCATTAGTCTTCCTCTTCTGCCCCTCCCTCCCTTTCTTCCCGTGACGGGTAGGGCCGACCCCTACCCCTGCTTTGGTCAGGGGAGGGAGAAGACCCCGGCTTCGGGGCGGAGAGGGCGCGGGGCATGGGGGGGACCTCCGCAAGGATTTCCTGATGGCCCGGGGACAAGGGGATGGGGAGCCGGAGGCCCTGCCTCTCCTCTGCGGGGATGGGGAGCTGGGGGGGGGGGGGGCTCTGGGGATCCAAGTGTCGGGGATTATCCGGGGCACCCCAATGGCGGGCGGGGGGGTGGGATGACCTTGATGAAGACAGAGGGAGAGGCGTTTTCACTATGGATTAATCATCCCCGGTGGCCCTCCTCCATCTTTCTCTATCCGGAGGGAGAGAGACCGTGCTCCCCTCTCTGACCCGCTCCCCCTCTCGCCCCCCAGGGGAAACCGTATGTGTTCGACCGTGTGTTCCCTCCGAACACGACCCAGGAGCAGGTGTACCACGCATGTGCAATGCAGATCGTCAAAGGTGATGGGGGGAGCGCAGGCCTCCGCCTTGTTAAAGGGGGTTCGAGTTGGGGGTTCAGCGTGAGCTCTCTTCTTGCCCGACTTTCTCCCCGCGACCCCCCACTAGCTGCCCCCCACCCCAGTCCTGCCTTTTCCCCTTTGACCCTGCCCGATCTCTGCTTCCCAGATGTCTTGGCCGGCTACAATGGCACCATCTTCGCGTACGGACAAACGTCATCAGGGAAGACCCACACCATGGAGGTGAGGCCCGCGGGGCGTAGTCTCCTTAGTGGGGAAGGGCAGGCACACAGCCTCCCCCATCCCTATGTGCTTCCTTGCTTCCGGCTCCCCCGACTCCCAACTTTCCTGTTTCCCTCCTCCCCGCTTAGCGGAGTTCCATCTTCAGTCAGTCAATCAATCAGTCGATCCATGGTACCTATTGAGCACTTACTGTGGGCAGAACACTGTATCCAGCGCTTAGAACAGTGCTTTGCACATAGTAAGTGCTTTACAAATGCCATCATTATTATTAAGCTCTTGGGAGAGTACAGCACTACCGAGTTAGTAGACACGATCCCTGCCCACTAGGAGCTTACAGTCAACAGGGGACTTCAAGATAAATTACAAATAAGGGAAATGGCAGGGTAAAATGATATGGTCGTAAATGCAGTGGGACTGAGGGTGGGGGTGGTTATCAAATGCTTAAATGCAAATGCATAGGTGATGCAGAAGGGAGGGTTGGAAAAAAGAGAGGTTAGTCAGGGAGGGCTTTCTTGGAGGAGATATGACTTTAGGCGGGCATTGAAGGTGGGGGGGAGTGGTGGACTGTCGTATATGAAGGGGGAGGGAGTTCCAGGTCGGAAGGAGGATGTGAGCAAGGGATGGATGGGAAGAGAGATGAGATGGAAGCCCAGTGAGCCGGTTGGTGCTGGAGGGGTGAAGCGTGCAGGCTATATTCTAGTAGGAGATCAGTGAGGTTAAGAACTGGTCCAAGGCTCTGGTTGCAGTCGAGAGTGACCACTTCTCCACTGGTGACTCCGGTGACCCCTGTGATCCCCAGGGCAAGCTGCACGACCCCCAGCTGATGGGAATTATCCCACGGATTGCCCGCGACATATTCAACCACATCTATGCCATGGATGAAAACCTCGAGTTTCACATCAAGGTCCGACTCCTCCCCGTGACCCACTCAGGGTTCTCCGGGCCCCCTTCCATCTCCCTATGGCACCCCATAACCCTTTCCATTTCCTCGCAACCTCCCTGGACACCACCGCCCCCCGGCACCACTTGTGGGTCCCCAAGACTCCCTGGGGTTTTTCCATGGCTCCTCACAACACCCAGAACCCTTCAAGGACTCCCTCAGACCCCTCATGGCTCCCTCATCTCCCACAGATTCCCACGACTCCTCGGGAGTTTTCACAATTCCCCATGACCCCTTGAGAAACCCACGGTTCCTCACAACACCTCCCCCCCCCGCCCCCGGATGCCTCCCCAGGACTCCTTAGATCTTTTATAGGTTCCCATCACTCCCTAGGACCACAGGGGACTCCCCCATAGTGTCCCATGGCCCCAGACCTGCAGCACCTCTCTAGCCCCCAGTGGCCCCTGGTTCTCTTAGAGACTCACCACAGCTTCGCGTGCCCCCCATCCCACCCCCGGGGGACCCGGAATCCCCCCCCCTCAACTCCCCATCACCCCATTCGACCCCAATACATCATGGGGGCATATGGAAAGAAGACTCAGAGGGATCCTAGGGCTTGGGTTTGGGGTTTAGGGACCCCCATCCCCGCCCCCTAGCTAGAACCAAGCAGGAACTGCTGGATGTCGGGGGACTAATGCGGCTCTTTCCCCCCTCAGGTTTCATACTTTGAGATTTATCTGGACAAAATCCGTGACCTGCTAGATGGTGAGTCCAGGAATCAATCCTTGTCCAAGCCGGAGGGACTCAGACTCTTCCCCGAGTCACCTGCGGGAAGGGTGGAGGCAGGGCGGGGTTCCGGGCGTCCAGCCTAGAGGAGAGAGAGGTTTGGGCTGGGGGCCGGGTGATGTGCCAGGGGAGGGGGCCCTGCCTAGGTGGGGGCAGAAATTGAGACTTGAGGCAGGGGGACTATCAGACAACAGACGGGGGCAGAACTTTGGCGTTTGGGAGGGGCAGACCCTCGGTGGGTGGGGTGGGACACACACACACACACACACACACACATACACACACGTGTCTTCTCGGGAGAGATAGGCGCGAAGGCCGGGCTTAGCCACAGGCCCAGAGGCTGGACAGAGGCTCCCCCTGCCCTTGACCCCTGACCCTTCTCCATCTTCTAGTGACTAAGACAAACTTGTCTGTACACGAGGACAAAAACCGGGTCCCGTTTGTCAAGGTACGTGGGGATGTGCTGGGGTGAAGTGAAGCCGGGGGATGGGGGGGATCTTGGGGTGGTGAAGCGGTGAGGGGCTGTGGCAAGGACAGGCCGGGGGAGGGGAGGGGAGCGGTGGGGAAACCGGACGGTGGCGAAGAGGTTAGCGCTAACTGGGGCCCCCGCCCCGCATCCCCCACCCCCACCCCGTCCCGCAGGGCTGCACCGAGCGCTTCGTCTCCAGCCCCGAGGAGATTCTCGACGTGATCGATGAGGGGAAGTCAAACCGACACGTGGCCGTCACCAGTGAGCACAGGGGCGGGCCGCGGTGACCCGGGCCTGGGGGAGGGCGGAGGCGAGGGTATGGCAGCAGTGACCCGGCCTGGGGACCTTGGAGGCAGGGGCACGGCCGCCGTGACCCGGGTGTTTCTGTGCGCAGACATGAACGAGCACAGCTCTCGCAGCCACAGCATCTTCCTCATCAACATCAAACAGGAGAACGTGGAGACGGAGCAGAAGCTCAGCGGGAAGCTCTACCTGGTGGACCTGGCGGGCAGCGAGAAGGTGCCCGGGACTGGGAAGGCCGGCCCCCGGGGGAGGGCCCAGCGCAGATCCCCCCCCCGACCCCCCAACCCTTCCGGCCTGCGTCTGCCCGGGTCCATTCCACGCCCCCTCGCCCCTTCCCCTGATAGACGCCGGCGTAACCACGCCCCGTGCCCCCTCCCATCCTCACTGCCCTCTCCCCCCATCAGCTTGGCTCAGTGGAAAGAGCACGGGCTTTGGAGTCGGAGGTCATGGGTTCAAATCTCAGCTCCGCCACTTATCAGCTGTGTGACTTTGGGCAAGTCACTTAACTTCTCTGGGCCTCAGTTCCCTCATCTGTAAAATGGGGGTTAAGACTGTGAGTACCCCGTGGGACAACCTCATCACCTGGTAACCTCCCCAGCGCTTAGAACAGTGCTTTGCACATAGCAAGCGCTTAATAAATGCTATTATTATTATTATTATTATCTTCCCCGGTCCCTCCCTTCCCCCGCCCACTCTCCGCCCCCACTTTTCCCCATCCCCGCAGGTGAGCAAGACCGGGGCCGAGGGGGCCGTGCTGGACGAGGCCAAGAACATTAACAAGTCTCTGTCCGCCCTGGGGAACGTCATCTCCGCGCTGGCGGAGGGCACCGTGAGTCACGGCATCCCCTGCAGACGAGCCCCCGCCTCCCCGACGCCCTCCCCTCGCTCCTCCCTCCTCTCCTCTGTCCCAGCACCCCGGGACCCCGATTCCGTCCCCATCCCCGTCCCCCCAACTCCCCACATGTCCATCCACTGCCCCCTACATGCCCGCCCCCCATCCCCTCCACCCAGACCCCCTCATCCCTCCACCCAGGCCGCCCATCCCCTCCACCCGGGTTCCCCATTCCCACTGCCCAGGTCCCCCCCATCCTCCTTGCCCATCTTCTCTCCCCTCCACCCGGCCCTTCCAATGCGGCCCAGCTCCCACCCCTCTCTCCGGACACAGAAAAGCTACGTGCCCTATCGCGACAGCAAGATGACGCGGATCCTCCAGGACTCGCTCGGGGGGAACTGCCGGACAACTATGTTCATCTGCTGCTCTCCGTCCAGCTACAACGACGCGGAGACCAAGTCCACGCTCATGTTCGGACAGCGGTGCGGCCCCCGGCCCCGCCCCCACACCCTGTGCCGCCTCCTGCCCCGATCATCCCTGTCCACCGGTCAGCCCCGTCCCCGGTCCCTCGGCCCGCCCCCGCCTCGATCAGCCCACCCCCGCGTCCCCGCTCCATTCATTCATTCAATCGTATTTATTGAGCGCTTACTGTGTGCAGAGCACTGTACTAAGCGCTTGGGAAGTACAAGTTGGCTCCAGGCCCTCTGCCCCAGCTCCAGCCCCCCCCCCCCGCCCCCCGTTCCAGCGCCCTCCCTGCTCCTCAGGGCCAAGACCATCAAGAACACTGCTTCCGTGAATCTGGAACTGACGGCCGAGCAGTGGAAGAAGAAATACGAGAAGGAGAAGGAGCGGAACAAGGCGCAGAAGGAGACCATCCTGAAGTTGGAGGCAGAGCTGGCCCGTTGGCGCAATGGTAAGGGGGCTGGGGTCTCTGGAAGCTGGGGTCTCCGGAGGCTGGGGCCTCCATCGAGCCTTCAGTGGCATTATTGGGCCCCACTTATATACTCAGGAAAGCTTAATCCAGGTAAAACAAAACTAGGCTTCCTTCTAACTCCTCACCTGCCTCCTCTCAAAATCCATCCCCTCTATCTGCACCTCGTCCCCATCCCTTAGCACCATGCCAAGAGACTTGCTCCCTCCCTGACCGCCATCTTCAACTGTTCACTTCCAATGGCTTCTTCCCCGCTGCTTTCAAACATGGTCATGTCTCCCCATCCTAAAAACACCCCACCTTGACCACAAGGCTCTCTCCAGTTTTCACCCCATCTCCCTCCTGCCGTTCCACTCCAAACTCCTGATCATGTTATCTGGCCCTGCTGCCTCCTCTTCTTCTCCAACTCTCTCCCTGAGCCACTCCAGTCTACTTTCTGCCTCCTTCACTACCTGGAAACTGTCCTCTCAAAGGTCATTAATGGCCTCCTTCTTACCAAATCCAACAGCCTCTATTTCATCCCAGTCTTCCTCGAACCTCTCAGCTGCCTTCGACTCGGTGGACCAGCCCCCACTTCTCCTGGAAACATTATCCCACCTTGGCTTTACTGCGCCTGTCTTCTCCTAGTTCCCCTCCTATCCCTTTGGCTACTCCCCTCAGTCCCTTTCACAGGCTGTTCCTCTGCCTCCCACCCTCTAACTTTAAGGCTTCCCCAAGGCTCAGTTCTGGGTCCCCTTCTATTCTTCATCTATTCCCGCTCCCTTAGAGAACTCATTCACTCCCGCGGCTTCAGTGACCACATCTAGATGGACGATTCCCAAATCTGCCTCTCCATCTCTGACCTCTCTCCTTCTCTATAGTCTCGTACTTCCACCGGCCTTCAGGACCTTTCTACTTGGATGTACCACGGACAACTCAAACTTAGCATGACCCAAACACAACTCCACATGTTCCCATCTGAACCCTGTCCTTCTCTGATTTTCCCATCACTGTAGATAGCACCACGATCCTCTGATTCATGCCTTAATCTCGGCATTATCTTCGACTCATCGCGCTCATTCAACCCACATATTCAATCTGCCACCAAGTCCCGTTACTTCTACCTTTACAACATCGCTAAATTCGACCTTTTTTTCCTCTCCATCAAAACTACTGCTCTTCCAAGGACTTACCCTAACCTGCCTTGATTACTGCACCGACCTCCTTACTAACCTCTCTGCCTCCTGTCTCTCCCCATTTCACTCTGCTCCCCAGATCATTTTTCTACAAAACCATTCGGTCCATGTCTTCCCACTCCTCAAACACCTCTAGTGGTTGCCCGTCCACCTCTGCTTCAAACAGAAACACTTGACCATTGGCTTTAAAGCACAAAATCACCTTGCCCCCTCCTACCTCACCTCCCTGATTTCCTACTACAATCCTGTCTGCACACTTCGCTCCTCCAGCGCCGCTCAATCTCCTCTATCTCACTGCCGATCCCTCGCCACTGCCTTGCCTCCATCCTGGAACGTCCTTCCCCTTCACATCCGCCAGACGATCCCTCTTCCCACCTTTAAAGACTTATTTAAATCACATTTCTTCCAAGAGGCCTTCCCCGACTAAGCCCTCATTCCCCCTTCTCCCTCTCCCTTCTGTATCGCCCTTGCACTGGGATCTTCACCCTTTAAGCCCTTGTTATTCACCCTACCCTCAGCCCCTAGGCATTTATGTCATTCATTTAATCGTATTTATTGAGCGCTTACTGTGTGCAGAGCACTGTACTAACCGCTTAATGTCCATATCCATCATTTATTTTCATGCCTGCCTTCCTCTCTAGACTGTAAGCTCCTTGTGGGCAGGAAACATGTCTACCAACTCTGTAACACTGAACTCTCCCGAGTGCTTCTAACAGTGCTCTGCACTCAATAAGCGCTCAAGAAATACAATCGATTGATTGAAAACACATCTAAGGTCCTGCCCCCTAACCCCCACCCCGGGAGCTTGCAGTCGAAAGAGGGAGGGAGGGACAGAGGGAGGTGCAGTCCCCTTGCAGTTAGGAGGAGAAGTTAGGGCCACTAGTTAGGGAAGTAGGGGACGGGCGTGAATCGTGCGGGACGCCCATCGATCCGTGCAGAAGGAAGGGAGAACACCAGTGCTGAGGTGGAAGGTGGGAGGTGATTCTCCAATCGATCATTCAGTCAGTAGCACGTGTGATCAATCAGTCTATCCGTCTCGGAAAGCTTCCTAGAGGTGGTGGGGGTTAGGAAACCTTTGAAGGTTTGGAGAGCTGTGGTCTGGGGATTTTTCGTCGTTCGAGGGAAGCCCAGGCCGGAGAAGGGGCGTGAGAGCCGGGACGTAGGAGGAACGCAGAGAACGAGGAGGGGCTGAGGAGGGGGGTGGAGGCAGGTGCGGCCAGCTTGGAAGCCGGCGGGCGGGCCGCAGAGGCGGCAGATGGAGCCGTTTGTGGGTTCTGGGGAGGAGGAGATACGGAGCGAGGCTGCAGGGAGGCCATCCGGGCAGGTGTGGGCTGAAGGAGGAGAAGCCGGAGAGTCTAGGGCGCAGATGGCCGGTCCCCGCAGCCTCCGGTACCCCGCGTCCCCGGGGCCTGAGGTAGAGCCGCCCCCCGCCCCTCCCTCCCCACCCCCCCAGGAGAGAGCGTCCCGGAGACGGAGCGGCTCGGGCCGGAGCCGGCCGGGCCCGAGACCGGGGAAGAGACGCCTGTCAACGACAACGCCACTACCGGCACCTCCATCACCACCGGCCTGGCCCGCGAAGAGCAACACAAGTACGAGGAGGAAATCCGCAGCTTGTGCAAGCAGCTAGACGACAAGGTAGCCGCCGGCGGCGGGGCGCGGGGGGCTGGGGGGGGGGGTGCGGTGGGGAGGGGCGGACACGGGGCAGCCGGGACGGGAAAGCACAGGCAAGGTCGAAACTGTACCCCCGCCCTCAGGACGATGAAATCAATCAGCAGAGTCAGCTGATGGAGAAGCTCAAACAGCAGATGTTGGACCAAGAGGAGGTGAGGAGCAGCGGGCAACGGGGAGCGGGAGTCCGGGCCTCGCTCCCCCCCGCCCCCCGGCTAGGGTTGCGAAGCAAGGTGGGTCCCCCAGGTTCGCCCTCTCCCCCCCTCCCCAGCTGCTGGTGTCCACCCGCGGGGACCACGAGAAGGTGCAGCAGGAGCTGGGGCACCTGCAGGCCGAAAGCGAGGCGGCCAAGGAGGAGGTGAAGGAGGTGCTGCAGGCCCTGGAGGAGCTGGCGCTCAACTACGACCACAAGTCGCAGGAGGTGGACGAAAAGGCGCAGCAGAACCAGCTGCTGGCTGACGAGCTGTCCAGGAAGGTGGTGAGTAGTGAGCCGGCTCCTGCCCCGGCCCCCGGGCGGCCCCCGGCCCCCGGCCCGGCTGATTGCCCGCCCGCCCCTGGGCAGGCCACGACGCTGTCCCTGGAGTCGGAGCTGCAGCGGCTGCAGGAGGTCAGCGGGCATCAGCGGAAGCGAGTGGCCGAGGTGCTGAATGCGCTGATGAAGGATCTGAGCGAGTTCAGCGTCATCGTGGGCAACGGCGAGATCAAGCTGGTGAGGCGGACACGCTCTCTCTCTCTCTCTCTCTCTCTCTCTCTCACACACACACACACACACACACACACACACACCTGGGCGGCGCCAATCTTGGAAGGCTCCTTGGTGGCGGGGAGCTCAGTTGAGCTTACATTAGTAGAAGTCAGAGCATTTTCTTATGCGCGTACTGTGTGCAGAGCACTGTATTGAGCGCTGGGAGAGAATACAGGGGGGGGGGACGTTAGACAAAGTCCCTGCCCTTGCGCGGGGGGTGGGGTGGGGGGCTCACAATCCAAGAAATTAAGTGAAGAGAAAGGATTGGAGCCAGCATCACGAGGAGTGTTGAAACATGAAAACACACCTCCAACAAATACTCAGAATTAGGCTCAAAGTCTTAGCGGGGATGGAGGAGCCCGAGTGCTCAGACACGCGCGCCAGCAGCTTTCCTTCTCGCTCGGTCAGCGCGCTCCCTTAGGTGGTGACACTCAGTCGGAGATCGGCGGCTCAGAGATCCGCAGAGGTCGGGGGGCAGGCCGGCTGACCGGAAGGAGTAGAGGGGTGAGGGAAGGGGGCACCACCGGATTTGGGCGGCAGGGTGTCTGAGGCCCCGGCCCCTGCCCCTCGGATCCCGTCCTCCGCCCCCCCGCCTCTAGCCGGTGGAGATCAGCGGAGCCATCGAGGAAGAGTTCACTGTGGCGCGCCTGTACATCAGCAAGATCAAGTCGGAGGTGAAGTCGGTGGTGAAGCGGTGCCGGCAGCTGGAGAGTCTCCAGGTGGAGTGTCACCGCAAGATGGAAGTGACCAGTCGCGAGCTGTCCTCCTGTCAGCTGCTCATCTCCCAGGTCGGCGCGGGGCGAGGCCCGACGAGGGGGGAGGACCGGGCCGGGCCCGGAGGTGGCGGCCGCAGTCGCTGACCGCTCCTCCTCCCGGCCGCAGCACGAAGCGAAGATCCGCTCCCTGACCGAGTACATGCAAACGGTGGAACTGAAGAAGCGGCACCTGGAGGAGTCGTACGACGCGCTGAGCGACGCGCTGGCCAAGCTGCGGGCCCAAGGTGAGCGGAGGAGGGGTCGGGGACCCGTGGGCTGACCCCGGGGCTGAGCCCAGCAGGGTCCCGGAGACCTGTAGCCCCGTCCTCCTCACGCTGCTGCCCGAGCGCCTGGCCTTGCGGCTGGCAGGGTCAGCGTGGGCTTGGTCCGCCTCCTGCGGAGGGGTGGGGGTCAGCCGGTCAAACGTCTGGACAGGCCCCTCTCCCCTCACTCAGAAACGGTACACGAAGGGAACCTGAAGGACCAGGAACCTGACACTCAGGACTCAGAGGAGAAGGTGCGGGGCCTTGGGGGGTCGGGGGGGGGGGGGCGCAGGTAGGAACGGGGAGATTCTGGCCTCCTAAGCCAGGGGTCCGGGGCGGGGATTCCTGTCCTGTATGAGGGTCTCTGTCCTGAGTCCGCAGAAGGACTGGGGGGTCCCTGCCCTGTGTGTCGGGGGGCTGTCTGTCCCAAGCCGGCAGAGAGGTTGGTGGGGGGCTCCTTTCCCTGTCTGAATGGGGCAGAGGGGCCGGGATGTCTCTGCCCCGTCCGGAGGGGTCTCTGTCCTGAGCCGGCAAAGGAGTTGGGGGAGGGCCCCTGCCCTGTCCGAGGTGGGGGGGGGGGTCTCTCTCCTGAACTGTCGGGGTGTGGGGGGGGGGTGGATCTCTGTCCTGTCCGGGGGTCGGGGAGGGGGTAGGGTGTCTCTGTCCTGAGCCGTCGGGTGGGTGTCAGAAGGTGCTGGAGCTGCAGATGGAGACCCAGCGGGAGACCCATCACCGGCAGCTGTCGCGGCTACGGGACGAGATCAACGAGAAGCAGAAGACCATCGACGAACTCAATGAGTGAGGGAGCCGGCCGGGCCCCGGGTGGGCGGCGGGGACGGCGGGGACGGGGAGCCCAGCCCCGAGGGGCGGGGGGAGGGTGCGGAGTCGGGGGCGCCGCGTCTCCCCTGCAGCCCCCCGCCCCTGCCCCTACCCCCCCGCAGCCTCAACCAGAAACTGCAGTTGGAGCTGGAGCGGCTGCAGGCCGACTACGAGGCTCTGAAAAGCGAGGAGCGCGCCAAGAGCGTCAAACTGCAGGAGCTGACGTGAGTCCCGCCCGCTCCCCCGGCCACCGGCCTGATCCCCGGCACCCGGACGCTTGGCCCACACAAGGGCCTGGACAGGGGCCAGTCAATCAATCAATCGTATTTATTGAGCGCTTACTGTGTGCAGAGCACTGTACTAAGCGCTTGGGAAGTACAAGTCGGCAACATACAGAGACAGTCCCTACCCAACAGTGGGCTCACAGTCTAGAAGGGGGAGACGGAGAACAAAACCAAACATACTGAAAGTAAAATAAATAGAATAGATATGTACAAGATAAAGAAATAGAGTAATAAATCTGTACAAACATATATACATATATACAGGTGCTGTGGGAAAGGGAAGGAGGTAAGATGGGGGGATGGAGAGGGGGACGAGGGGGAGAGGAAGGAAGGGGCTGAGTCTGGGAAGGCCTCCTGGAGGAGGTGAGCTCTCAGTAGGGCCAGTCGCGCTGTGTGTGTGTGTGTGTGTGTGTGAGAGAGAGAGAGAGAGAGAGAGAGAGAAAGAGAGAGAGAGAGAGAGAGAGAGAGAGAGAGAGAGAGAGAGAGAGAGAGTCTGTGGGTGCGGGGCTGCCAGTCCTGAGCCTCGAATCCCTGCCGGCAGAGAGCGGGGCTGGGGTCTCGGCTGACGGTGCCCTCTCCCCTCCCCGGCAGATTTCTGTACGAGCGGCAGGAACAGTCGCAGCAAGACCTCAGAGGGCTGGAGGAGACCGTGGTCAGTGGCTGCGTTCGCCGGGGTCTAGCCGGGTGGCGTGACGGGGGGAGCCCGCGGCTCTCCAGACCGCTCTTCCTTCCGTCCGAGCCAGCCGGGTCGCCCCGCGGGGCGGCAACGAAGCGGTGTCCCTCGGGCTCTGGAGACGAGGTGGGGCTTCGGTGGCTCCGGGGGCTCCGGGAGCCGCGGGGGCGGGAGGTGGTCCAGGGCAGTCCGCCCCTCTCTCCTCAGGCTCGGGAACTCCAGACCCTTCACAACCTGCGGAAACTGTTCGTTCAAGACGTCACGACTCGAGTCAAGAAAGTGAGTGGCTCCCTGGGCCCCCCTCCCGCGGTGTGCGCGGTGCCTCTGCCGCAGTATGCGCGCCCACCCTGTCTAGCCCCGTGCGGTGCCCCCCCTCCCACAGTGTGCGAGACCCCCACCCCACCCGCTCAGCCCCGTGCGGGGCCCCTCCCGCGGTAACAGTCCCTCCCGGCCCCGCGGTGCCCCCAGAGCGCAGAGCTGGAACCCGAAGACAGTGGGGGGCCCCACTCCCAGAAACAGAAGATCTCCTTTCTGGAGAACAACCTGGAGCAGCTTACAAAAGTTCACAAGCAGGTGCCGCGCTGGGGGCCCGGCGGGGGGCTCGGGGGGCCCGGGGCGGCCGGCGGGGCCTGATCCTGTATATATGTCCTGTATATATGTTTGTACATGTTTATTACTCTATTTATTTATTTATTTATTTTACTTGTACATATCTATTCTATTTATTTTATTTTGTTAGTCTGTTTGGTTTTGTTCTCTGTCTCCCCCTTTTAGACTGTGAGCCCGCTGTTGGGTAGGGACTGTCTCTAGATGTTGCCAATTTGTACTTCCCAAGCGCTTAGTCCAGTGCTCTGCACATAGTAAGCGCTCAATAAATACGATTGATGATGATGATGATGATGATGATCACCGGCCCTTCCCTCCCCGGTCCGTCCGCCCCCGCCCCGCAGCTGGTCCGTGACAATGCAGACCTGCGCTGTGAGCTTCCGAAGCTGGAGAAACGACTTCGCGCTACGGCTGAGCGCGTTCGGGCCTTGGAGGGGGCACTGAGGGAAGCCAAGGAGGGCGCCGTCAAGGACAAGCGCCGCTACCAGCAGGAGGTGGACCGCATCAAGGAGGCCGTGCGCTGCCAGAGCGCCGGCAAGCGGGGCCGCTCGGCCCACATCGGTGGGCAGGCCGGGGGCGCGGGAAAACGGGCCCGGGAGCGGGGTTGCAGGGGCCCGCCACCACGAGGGATGGACGGGGGACGGGGAGAGGACCCCCTCCGGTCCCCCCTCGTTCCCGTCTCCGGCCTCTCCGCGCCCTCGGCTGGGCCGGGGGCGATGGGCTCAGCTGCGGAGGGTTGGGAGGGCGAGGCTCGGACCTGGCGGAGGGGAGAAAGGCCGGTCTCCTAGGGCGGGCGCCGGGCCCCCCTCTCCAGCCTCTTGTTCTTTCCCCCGCCCCAGCCAAGCCCGTTCGCCCCGGACACTACCCGGCCGCGTCGCCTACCAACCCGTACGGCAGCCGCAGCCCCGACTGCGCCAGCTACACCAACAGCCTCTTCCAGAGCTACCAGGGCCTGTTCCTCCCGCCGCCGGGCCCCGCTCCTGCCGCCGGCCCCGTCGATTCCTAGTGAGTCCCCCGTTCCCCCCTCGCCCCGCCCTGAGTGGGCTCGCCTCCCCTGAATGTCATCCCCGGTTCCTAGGGCGGGCACCCGTCCCCACCCCTCAGCCACCGCCCCCAGAGCCCGGCCTGTACCATCATCATCATCATCATCAATCGTATTTATTGAGCGCTTACTGTGTGCAGAGCGCTGTACTAAGCGCTTGAGAAGTCCAAATTGGCAACATATAGAGACAGTCCCTACCCGACATTGGGCTCACAGTCTAAAAGGGGGAGACAGAGAACAAAACCAAACATACTAGCAAAATAAAATAAATAGGATAGATATGTACAAGTAAAATAAATAAATAAATAGAGTAACAAATATGTACAAACATATATACATCTGTAAAATGGGGATGAAGACTGTGAGCCCCCCGTATGTACAAGTAAAATAAATAAACAAATATGTACAAACATATATCTGTAAAATGGGGATGAAGACTGTGAGCCCCCCCCCCCCCGTGGGACAACCTGATCACCTTGATACCTCCCCAGTGCTTAAAACAGTGCTTGGCACGTAGTAAGCGCTTAATAAATGCCATTATTATTATTATTATTATTATTATTGAGTTATAAATCTGTACAAACATATCTACAGGTGCCCTGTTCCTGCCCCAGCTCCCACCCCGCAGGCTCCAGCCTCCTCCCCGGGGGACGGACCAAAGCGCCATCTCCCCGTTGCCCCCTTCCCCACCGCCCCCCAATCCAGCAGGCCGCGCTTTTCCCGCGGGGGAGAGAGGGATCTGGGGGCCCCCGGCGGGGTCCTGGCGTTCGTAGTGCGGGAGGGTCGTGAAGGAGCGGAGGGTCGCCCTGCAGCCCCCTCCCCCTCTCCCGCAGCTTCGGAAAGGCCTGCAGTGGCCCGAGCGCAGGCGGAGGCGCCACCGCCGCCCACCAGCAGCTCCACGTGGACAACGGTGCGGCCCAGGGGGCGGGGGGGAAGGGGGTCCAAGGGAACCGGGGAGGACCGGGAGGGAGGGAGGGAGGGGCGGCGGGAGAGGGGGATCGGACGGGGGAAGTCAGGCGGGGGCGGGGGGGGAGAGGGTCCTCCTGAAATCCGTTTCGTTTCCCCGCCCCGGGCCGCCGGCTTGCAGGAAATGTCACCGACATCAACGACAACAGGTGCTCGTGCTCGGGTCCCGGCTGCTGGTCCTGTCCTCGAGGGGCTGCCAGCCTCATGGGAGGGACAGGGCGGACACGCAGCCCCTCCTCACCTTCACCCCGGGAAGGGATCGAGAGAAGAGGGAAAACGGTCCCTGCCCTCGCGGGGGGAGGGTTGAGAGGGGGCTGCCAGTCTGACGGGACAGACGGGACATTTGTAGCTGGAGGAGGGGGAGCGGCTGGCCCATGCATGGGGTCAGGCCCGGGGGTCTCCCTAGAGTAGGAGAGTGCGGGAAGGGGGGTGGGGGTGTCGTCTCACTCGCACCTTTCCCCTTCCCTCCCCCAGGAGTGACCTCCCCTGCGGCTGTGAAGCCGACGACCAGTCTAAGCTGTTCCCATTGCAGCAGCCAGAGACGGCGGCCAGTTAGAGCCGGGCCAGCAGGTGCCCGGATCGGGGGGCGGCTGAGCCCTAGGGGTGGGGCTGAGGCCTGGGGTGGGGGGAGCTGAGGCCTGGGGGTGGGGCTGAGGCCTGGGGTGGGGTGGGGCTAGGGCCCGCACAGCTCCAGGGAGGTCTGCAGCCCAGGGAGGCCTGCGCTGTGGACTCAGACCGGCCATCCCTTGCTCCCCGCCCTATCTCTAGTGGCGTAATGGGATCAAAGCCTCTGCCGTCCGTCCGTCCTTCCTTCCGTCTCTCCGTCCATCCTGTGTCTCAGCATGCTGCTCCCTGTGATCTGACTCTCCCACCCTCCTGTACTCGCTGCTGCTGTGCCTGGACTACGGGTGGCTCTGGCTCCTGCCCCGGCCCCGGCCCCTCCCTGGTCCTGCTGCTCGAAGCTGCTGCTGCTGCTCCGGCCCCCCTCCCCCTAAGCGGCCGACAATTCCCCAGTCAAAGTTTAGTGTGTGTCCATGTCCAGGTCTAGAGACGGTCCACTCTTAGTCCCCTTCCCCCAATCTGGGGGCTGAGGCTGGCCCTCTCTCTGCCCCTCCCACACTGTTGGCTGCAAGAAGGGAACACAGCAGCACAGCCAGACTCAGCCTCTGCCCCCCTGCCAAGCTCCCCCACAGACTGCACACGGCGATATGCCGATGTGCTAAGGGGCCTTGCAGGGAGCTCCTGGCCTGAGGGCTCCTGACCTGGGGGCTCCTGGCCTGGCGGCTTCTGGCCTGAGGACTTCTGACTTGGGGGCTCCCGGCCCGGGGACTGGGGGAAGAGCCTGGACACTGGACTCCCTTCTGCTGGAGGCCGGGGCGAGGTGGTGGGGCAGCTAGGGAAAAGACCAAGGGGGGACTGGTGCCCCCTGCCCTGGCAGCCACCCTCTCGGAGAAGGAGGAGGAGGAGGAAGAAGAGGGGCGGGAGGTGACCTCACGTGTCTCAGCAATGTTGCATGTCGAGTGGAAAGGAGCCCCTGGCCCTCTCCCCTAGGCCCTGCCTCTGTTGCCATAAATAACTGAAATACACAGCTACCATCACCACAGTGGTCCTAGTGTGACTCATTCAAGCAGCAGTTTTTATCGAGTGCCTACTGCCAGGGGAGCACTGTACCAAGTGCTTGGGAGAGTGTGATAGTCAGGAGATGGCATCCCTGCCCTTACAGCCTAGGGGGGGTGGTGGACCCGAAAGAAAAATTCTGGTAGAAGGAAGTCATGAGGTATTGACACGTGTCTAAATGCATGGGGCAGGGAGGGGTGAGGCCCCAGGGATTAAGGTGACGGAGTAGAAGCATTTAGTAAGCACCCACTGGCTGTGGTGCCCTCTATTATGTGTTTGGGAAAGTCAGAACAAAGGAGAGACACATTCCTTGCCCGCAAGAAATTTACGCTGTAATGGAAAGACTCGAGGCAGTGGGTGGGGGACATTAGATTAGCTTCACAGGGCCACGTATTATTGGGGTGGGGGTACCACCATTCGCCTGCTGGGGAGACCTAGGGCCAATCGCTTAACTTCTCTGGGCCTCGGTTCTTTGCTGTGGAGACCTAGGGCCAATCACTTAACGTCCCAGGGCCTCAGGTTCTTCCATCTGTAAAATGGGAATTAAACAACCTGTTCTTCCTCCCTTTTAGACCCAGAGGTCCAGGTGGGATCAGGACTGTTCCTCATCTGATTGTTTTCTACCTACCCCAGCACTCAGCACAGTGTTTAGTATCTAGTGTGCACAGATTGAATGCCACAGTCGTGGTAGTTACCGTTCTTAACGTGCCTTCAGCGTGCTACCCGCAGCCCACGACTCCCTTGCTCTGCACCTGAGGCAGGAAGGGAAGCACCTGGGGTTCAGCTGGCCAGTCCCGCTCCCCGAGGGAACACCCTGCCCCGCACCCCAGTAGTCCCTCTGAGGTTCCCGTGTTGGAACCAGACATCCCTGGCTCTGCACAAATAACCAGTGCTTCCTTGAGGAGTTAAACGGCAATGATATTCGAGCCCCGGGTCTGGAAAGATCCAGAACCTCCTTTCCCTGGTCTAGGACATGTCCCCCGCTCACCCTGGGCGGCCTCAGCCCCAAGCCACCAGATGCAGCTCTCCAAGGGGAGTTGCCTCCTCCCCTATCCCCCTCTCGCCCTCATTTTGGGCCGGTGACCCTTGCTGTGACCACAGCCTTCTCGGTGAGCGACCCCCCACTCCCAGCCGGCCCCACGATGGAGCCTGTGCTCCTGGAGCCTTTCCCCCCTACCCCTGACAACTCCAAGATGGAGAATAGGACTTTCGGTTCCAGTTCCTTCGGATGCCCACCCGGCCCAAGTGGGTCTACAAACCACCCTAGAGTTTCTTCCCCATTTAGCTAGCCCCACCTGCTTGGCCAAATCCCACCCTGTAATTGGCTGTGTTCCTGCTGATGCCACCAAGGGCAGGGAGGGAACTGACATCATGGGAAGGCGCTGGTGCCATCTGAGGAGGAAGGCATGTCTGCCCTGGGAATCTCCAAGGCCCACCCCCAACCTTCTCTCCGGGCACAAGCGAGGCTAGGGTGAGAGTTGCCCGTAGAGCTCCAAGTCGGACCGGGCCCTCCCCTCCCAGAGCCAGGGCTGGAGGGCCAGCTAATCAGTCCATCGGTCATATTGGTAGAGCACTTTCTGCAAGCACGGCACTGTACTAAGCGCTTGGGACAGCACCGTTAAGTTAGAAGACACAATCCCTGCCCTCAAGTGGCTTGCAGCCTGGAGGAGAAGACAGACAGGAAAATTAGGGTTGTGGACCTGAATACTGAGTGGGGGAGGAGAAGGAGGAGGAAGAGAAGATGGACCTCAGGAGGAGCCCTGACTTCTCTCTCACTCGGGGATCTCTGCACTTCCTCTTGCCCCCCAGGACCTCTGTCTTAGCTCATCATGTCAAAACTTTACTGAAGGCTGAATTCCTATTCATCTTCCTGATCAAATCCTCACCTTTCCCATCACCACGGACAAAACCACATTGTCCTGTCCTGTCCTGTTCTGTCTCTAAAGCCCACAACCTGGGCATTATCCTTAAGTCTCACTCTGAATTCTCACATTCAGCCTGCCACTAAAGCCCACTGGTTCTCACCTCCACACCATTTCCTAGATCTGCCCCCGTCCTCTCCATCCAAACAGCCACCAGCCTTAATAATAATAATAATGGCATTTATTAAGTGCTTACTATGTGCAAAGCACTGTTCTAAGCGCTGGGGAGGCTACATGGTGATCAGGTTGTCCCACGGGGGCCTCACAGTCTTAATCCTCATTTTACAGATGAGGTAACTGAGGCACAGAGAAGTATCCCGGCTCTGCCACATACCTGCTGTGTGACCTTGGGCAAGTCACTTCACTGCTCTGAGCCTCAGTTCCCTCATCTGTAAAATGGGGATGAAGACTGTGAGCCCCACGTGGGACAACCTGATCACCTTGTATCCCCCCCCAGCGCTTAGAACAGTGCTTTGCACATAGTAAGCGCTTAACAAATGCCATTATTACATTATTACATTAAGTGACTTGCCCAAAGTCACACAGCTGACAATTGGCGGAGCCGGGATTTGAACCCATGAACTCTGACTCCGAAGCCCATGCTCTTTCCACTGAGCCACGCTGCTGTCACCCCACGCCTCAACTGGTGCATCAGCCTCCTCACTGATCTCTTCTGGCTCTCCCTTCTCCAGCCTCTACTTCACGCTGCTGCTCAGATCATAGTTCTGATCCCAGTCCTTGTCCCACATGAGGTTCACAGTCCTAATCCCTATTTTGCAGATGAGGTAACTGAGGCACAGAGAAGCTAAGTGACTTGCTCAAGGTCACACAGCAGACAAGTGACTCTCAGGACTATGCTCAATCCAATAGGCCACGCTGCTACTATAGCTCAACCAATAACATTTGAACTGTGTGCACAGCACTGTCCTTTGGGCTTGGGGAACAGTCACTGGAAGTAAAAGGCACCATCCCTGAGTCTTATTACCAGACTCTACAGGCACGATGGTTCATCATCATCATCAATCGTATTTATTGAGCGCTTACTGTGTGCAGAGCACTGTACTAAGCGCTTGGGAAGTACAAGTTGGCAACATATAGAGACAGTCCCTACCCAACAGTGGGCTCACAGTCTAAAAGGAGGAGACAGAGAACAAAACCGAACATACTAACAAAATAAAATAAATAGAATAGATATGTACAAGTAAAATAAATAAATAAATAGAGTAACAAATATGTACAAACATATATACATATATACAGGTGCAGAGGGGAAGGGAAGGAGGTAAGATGGGGGGGATGGAGAGGGGGACGAGGGGGACGATGGTTGGCAGTTCTCAGAGGGCAATGAGTACAAGAGGGAAATTAGCCAAGTCCTGGGGCCACTGCAACCGCAACACCAACGGTCCAACTAATTAACCGCAGCACCGCTCTGCTATGCCTGCCATAGGTACTGAGATTTTCCAGTGGTTTGGGCCATGAGCTCCTTTCGCCTTCAGCTCCAGCCTGGGAGGGTTTCTGGCCCACAAGGGGCTTGGGTTTTCCCCAGCACTGAGTCAATCAAGCAGTCAATGCTGTTTATTGAGCACTTACTGTCCCCAGAGCACTGTACTAAGTGCTTGGGAGAGTACGATATAGTGGTGTATAGATTACAAAAGGCCTTCCTTGACTAAGCCCTCACTTCCGCTTCTCCCACTCCCTTCTTTGTCCCCCTGATTTTCTCCCTTTATTTACCCATCCCTCAACCCCACAGTATTTATGTACAAATCAGTATTTTATTTATATGAATGTCTGTATCTCCATGTAGACTGTTGTGGGCAGGGCATGTGTCTACCAAGCCTGTTATACTCTTGTACTGTACTCTTCCAAGCACTTAGTACAGTGCTCTGCGCACAGGAAGTGAAACATCACTGCTGGCTGTCTTCCAGTTCAACTTTCTGAACTAGACTGTGAGCCCGTTGTTGGGTAGGGACCGTCTCTATATGTTGCCGACTTGTACTTCCCAAGCGCTTAGTGTACTGTGTGCTCTGCACACAGTAAGCGCTCAATAAATACGATTGAATGAATGAATGATCACCCCTTAGCGCACATTGCTCAACCCCTAACACACAGTGCTCAGCCCCTAAGCACCCAGTGCTCAACCCCTAAGCCTACAGTGCTCAGCTCCTAGCACACAGGGCTCATCCCCTAAGCATAGAGGGCTCACCCCCTAAGCACACAGTGCTCACCCCCTAAGCACAGAGGACTCACCCCCTAAACACAAAGTATTCATCCCCTAGCACACAGGGCTCATCCCCTAAGCACCCAGTGCTAAGCACACAGTGCTCATCCCCCAAGCCCACAGTGCTCAGCCCTTAGCGCATCTCGACATCAAGCAGAAAATCCTGACCACTGTCTTTAAGGGACTCTGGGCTGTAAGCTCCTCTCTTGATGGTTAGCCCGTTGTGGTCAGGGAATGTTTCTGTTATATTCTTCTATTGTACTCTCCCTAGTGCTTAGTACAGTGCTCTGCACACAGTAAGTGCTCAATAAATATGATTGACTGACTGACTTTGATCTCTCCCTTTTTCTTACCCACTCTCTTCTCTCACTGGACCCCAGCTCACACCCTTGGTTCCTCCTCGATTCACCTTCTCACAGGGCCTTGTTCTGAACTGTCCTGCCGCTGATCCCTAGGTCGGACCCTTCCTCCCACCTGGAACCCCCTTCCCTTTCAAATCGGACAGGCCACTTACACTTTCAGGGCCTCCTGAAATCCTCCCTCCTTCAAAACATCCTTCTCTATTAACGCCTCACGACCCACATCACATCATCTCATGAGCCTCCTCTAGCTCTTGCGTATCGATTTCCTCAGCATTGTGAATATATGCAATATAAATAAATACGATTGAATGAATGAATAAATACGATTGAATGAATGAATGACTTGACATCCGTCCACATGTTTTGTTTTGTTGTCTGTCTCCCCCTTCCAGACTGTGAGCCCGTTGTTCGGTAGGGACCGTCTCTAGATGTTGCCAACTTGTACTTCCCAGCGCCCACCCAAGCGCTCAGTACAGTGCACTGCACACAGTAAGCGCTCAATAAATACGATTGAATGAATGAATGAATGAATAAATACGATTGAATGAATGAATGACGTGACGCCCATCCACATGTTTTGTTTTGTTGTCTGTCTTCCCCTTCTAGACTGTGAGCCCGTTGTTGGGTAGGGACTGTCTCTAGATGTTGCCAACTTGTACTTCCCAGCGCCCACCCAAGCGCTTAGTACAGTGCACTGCACACAGTAAGCGCTCAATAAATACAGTTGAATGAATGAATGACTTGACGCCCATCCGCATGTTTTGTTTTGTTGTCTGTCTCCCCCTTCTATATATATATATATGATGGCAATTATTAAGCACTTACTATGTGCAAAGCACTGTTCTAAGCACTGGGGAGGTTACAAGGTGATCAGGTCGCCCCACGGGGGGCTCACAGTCTTCATCCCCAATTTACAGAGGAGGTCACTGAGGCCCAGAGAAGTGAGGTGACTTGCCCAAAGTCACACAGCTGACAAGTGGCAGAGGCGGGATTTGAACCCCTGACCTGTGACTCCAAAGCCCAGGCTCTTCATGCTGCTGCCCAGATTGTCGGATTGGGTAGGGACTGTCTCTATATGTCTCTGTGCTCTGCACACAGTAAGCGCTCAATCAATACAATTGATTGATTGATTTCCACTGAGCCATGGTGCTTCTCCAGGGTAGGGACTGTCTCTATATGTCTCTGTGCTCTGCACACAGTAAGCGCTCAATCAATACGATTGATTGATTGATTGATTGATTTCCACTGAGCCACGCTGCTTCTCCAGACTGTGAACCCACTGTTGGGTAGGGACTGTCTCTATGCGTGGCCAACTTGTACTTCCCAAGTGCTTAGTACAGTGCTCTGCACCCAGTAAGCGCTCAATAAATACGATTGATTGATTGATTTCCACTGAGCCACGCTGCTTTTCCAGGGTAGGGACTGTCTCTATATGTCTCTGTGCTCTGCACACAGTAAGCGCTCAATCAATACGATTGATTGATTGATTTCCACTGAGCCACGCTGCTTCTCCAGGGTAGGGACTGTCTCTATATGTCTCTGTGCTCCGCACACAGTAAGCCCTCAATAAATACGATTGATTGATTGATTGATTTCCACTGAGCCACGCTGCTGCTCCAGGGTAGGGACTGTCTCTATATGTCTCTGTGCTCTGCACACAGTAAGTGCTCAATCAATACGATTGATTGATTTCCACTGAGCGACGCTGCTTCTCCAGACCGTGAGCCCACTGTTGGGTAGGGACTGTCTCTATGCGTGGCCAACTTGTATATATGTTTGTACATATTTATTACTCTATTTATGTTTGTACATATTTATTACTCTATTTTACTTGTACATATCTATTCTATTTATTTTATTTTGTTAGTATGTTTGGTTTTGTTCTCTGTCTCCCCCTTTTAGACTGTGAGCCCACTGTTCGGTAGGGACTGTCTCTATATGTTGCCAACTTGTACTTCCCAAGCGCTTAGTACAGTGCTCTGCACACAGTAAGCACTCATCATCATCATCATCATCATCAATCATATTTATTGAGCGCTTACTGTGTGCAGAGCACTGCACTAAGCGCTTTGGCAACATATAGAGACAGTCCCTACCCAACAGTGGGCTCACAGTTTAAAAGGAAAAATTTTACCTCAGCACTCTTAGGTGATCTATTCTAAACCCTCCTAGGTATTTACAATCTTTTTTTAACTCTCATACCAGAGAGGGGATTAGAACCCAGGCCTCCAGCCTTTCAAGGCTGTTACTTTCCCTCTGAACCATCACAGGCCTCACAAATAAATACGATTGATGAATAAATATCAATCAAGGTCCAGCGTGGCTCAGTGGAAAGAGCATGGGCTTTGGAGCCAGAGGTCATGGGTTTGAATCCCAGCTCCGCCACATGTCTGCTGTGTGACCTTGGGCAAGCCACTTAACTTGTCGGAGCCCCAGTTCCCTCATCTGTAAAATGGGGATTAAGACTATGAGCCCCACGTGGGACAACCTGATCACCTTGTATTCCCCCCCCAGTGCTTAGAACAGTGCTTTGCACATAGTAAGCGCTTAACAAATGCCATCATTATTACCTCTTAGACTGCGAGCCCACTGTTGGGTAGGGACTGTCTCTATATGTTGCCAACTTCTACTTCCCAAGCGCTTAGTACAGTGCTCTGCACACAGTAAGTGCTCAATAAATACGATTGATGATGATGATAATCAATAAATTGATTGATTTAATAAATCAATAAATACGATTGATTGATTGAACGGTTGATTGATTGAACTTCCCAAGCGCTCAGTACAGTGCTCTGCACCCAGTAAGCACTCAATAAATACGATTGATTGATTGATTGCTCCGCACACGGTAAGCGCTCCAGACTGAGCCCCTTCCTTCCTCTCCCCCTCGTCCCCCCTCCATCCCCCCCTTCTTACCTCCTTCCCTTCCCCACAGCACCTGTATATATGTATATATGTTTGTACATATTTATTACTCTATTTATTTACTTTACTTGTACCTATCTATTCTATTTATTTTATTTTGATAATAGGTTTGGTTTTGTTGTCCGTCTCCCCCTTCTAGATTGTGAGCCCACTGTTGGGTAGGGACTGTCTCTATATGTTGCCAACTTGTACTTCCCAAGCGCTCAGTACAGTGCTCTGCACCCAGTAAGCGCTCAATAAATACGATTGATTGATTGATTGAACAATTGATTGATTGATTGAACTTCCCAAGCTCTCAGTACAGTGCTCTGCACCCAGTAAGCGCTCAGTAAATACGACCGATTGATTGACTGATTGCTCCGCACACGGTAAGCGCTCCCTAAATACGACTGAATGAATGAATGACTGAATGGTCTCTCCCGTCCCCCGTCCCTAGGCGACGCGATGGCGTCACAGGGGGCGCGCGCGCGGTCCCGGCCGCCGCCGCCGCCGCCCTCGTCACGTGACGGAGGTGCCGGCTGACGCCGCTTCCGGGTTCGGCTTCGGGTTCGGCTCGGCTTCGGCTTCGGGTTCGGGTTCGGCTCGGCTTCGGGCGCGGCGTCGGGGCGGGCGCGGCGTCGGGGCGGGCGCGGCGGGCGGCCATGGCGTCCTCGTCCGCCTCAGCGGCCGCGTCGACGGCGGGTCCGGCGGGGGCGGCGTCGGCGGGGACGGGCCCGGGCCCGGCCTGCGGCTTCGCGTCCAAGACGAAGAAGAAGCACTTCGTCCAGCAGAAGGTGAAGGTGTTCCGGGCGGCGGACCCGCTGCTGGGCGTCTTCCTCTGGGGCGTGGCCCACTCGGTGAGCGCGCGCCCGCCCGCCCGCCCCGTCAATCAATCGTATTATTTATTTATTTGACTTGTACATATCCATTCTATTCATTTTATTTTGTTAGTATATTTGGTTTTGTTCTCCGTCTTCCCCCTTTTAGAGTGTGAGCCCACTGCTGGGTAGGTGACTAGACCCGCTGCTGGGCGTCTTCCTCTGGGACGTGGCCCACTCGGTGAGCGCCCGCCCGCCCCGTCAATCAATCAATCAATCAATCGTATTTATTATTTATTTATTTATTTGACTTGTCCGTATCTATTCTATTTATTTTATTTTGTTAGTATGTTTGGTTTTGTTCTCTGTCTCCCCCTTTTAGACTGTGAGCCCACTGTTGGGTAGGTGACTAGACCCGCTGCTGGGCGTCTTCCTCTGGGACGTGGCCCACTCGGTGAGCGCCCGCCCGCCCGCCCCGTCAATCAATCAATCAATCAATCAATCGTATTTATTATTTATTTATTTATTTGACTTGTCCGTATCTATTCTATTTATTTTATTTTGTTAGTATGTTTGGTTTTGTTCTCTGTCTCCCCCTTTTAGACTGTGAGCCCACTGTTGGGTAGGTGACTAGACCCGCTGCTGGGCGTCTTCCTCTGGGGCGTGGCCCACTCGGTGAGCGCCCGCCCGCCCGCCCCGTCAATCAATCAATCAATCGTATTTATTATTTATTTATTTATTTGACTTGTACATATCTATTCTATTTATTTTATCTTGTTAGTATGTTTGGTTTTGTTCTCTGTCTCCCCCTTTTAGAGTGTGAGCCCACTGCTGGGTAGGTGACTAGACCCGCTGCTGGGCGTCTTCCTCTGGGACGTGGCCCACTCGGTGAGCGCCCGCCCCGTCAATCAATCAATCAGTCGTATTCATTATTTATTTATTTATTTTACTTGTACATATCTATTCTATTGATTTTATTTTGTTTGTATGTTTGGTTTTGTTCTCTGTCTCCCCCTTTTAGACTGTAAGCCCACTGCTGGGTAGGTGACAAGACCCGCTGCTGGGCGTCTTTCTCTGGGGCGTGGCCCACTCGGTGAGCGCCCGCCCGCCCCGTCAATCAATCATCAATCGTATTCATTATTTATTTATTTTACTTGTCCATATCTATTCTATTCATTTTATCTTGTTAGTATGTTTGGTTTTGTTCTCTGTCTTCCCCCTTTTAGAGTGTGAGCCCACTGTTGGGTAGGTGACTAGACCCGCTGCTGGGCGTCTTACTCTGGGGCGTGGCCCACTCGGTGAGCGCCCGCCCGCCCCGTCAATCAATCAATCGTATTTATTATTCATTTATTTATTTTACTTGTACATATCTATTCTATTTATTTTATTTTGTTAGTATCTTTGGTTTTGTTCTCTGTCACCCCCTTTTAGATTGTGAGCCCACTGTTGGGTAGGTGACTAGACCTGCTGCTGGGTGTCTTTCTCTGGGGCATGGCCCACTTGGTGAGCGCCCGCCCCGTCAATCAATCAATCGTAGTTATTTATTTATTTATTTATTTTACTTGTACTTATCTATTCTATTTATTTTATCTTGTTAGTATGTTTGGTTTTGTTCTCTGTCTCCCCTTTTTAGACTGTGAGCCCACTGCTAGGTAGGTGACTAGACCCGCTGCTGGGCGTCTTCCTCTGGGACGTGGCCCACTCGGTGAGCGCCCGCCCGCCCCGTCAATCAATCAATCGTATTTATTATTTATATATTTTACTTGTATCTATCTATTCTATTGATTTTATCTTGTTAGTATGTTTGGTTTTGTTCTCTGTCTTCCCCCTTTTAGAGTGTGAGCCCACTGTTGGGTAGGTGACTAGACCCGCTGCTGGGCGTCTTCCTCTGGGGCGTGGCCCACTCGGTGAGCGCCCGCCCCGTCAATCAGTCAATCGTATTTATTATTTATTTATTTATTTATTTTGCTTGTACCTATCTATTCTATTTATTTTATCTTGTTGGTATGTTTGGTTTTGTTCTCTGTCTCCCCCCTTTTAGACTGTGAGCCCACTGCTGGGTAGGTGACTGTCCTCACCGTACCTCATCATCATCAGTCGTATTTCATCATCATCAATCGTATTTATTGAGCGTTTACTATGTGCAGAGCACTGTACTAAGCGCTTGGGAAGTACAAATTGGCAACATCTAGAGACAGTCCCTACCCAACAGTGGGCTCACAGTCTAAAAGGGGGAGACAGAGAACAAAACCAAACATACTAACAAAATAAAATAAATAGAATAGATAGGTACAAGTAAAATAAATAAATAAATAAATAGAGTAAAAAAAAAATGTACAAACATATATACATATATGCAGGTGCTGTATTTATTGAGCGCTTACTATGTGCAGAGCACTGTACTAAGCACTTGGGAAGTACAAATTGGCAACATATAGAGACAGTCCCTACCCAACAGTGGGCTCACCGTTCTCACCTGTCCCGCCATCGACCCCCGGCCCACGTCCTCTCCCAGGCCTGGAATGCCCTCCCTACCTCTGCCCATCCGCCAAGCTCGCTCTCTTCCTCCCTTCAAGGCCCTACTGAGTGCTCATCTCCTCCAGGAGGCCTTCCCACACTGAGCCCCTTCCTTCATCTCCTCCTCGTCCCCCTCTCCATCCCCCCCATCTTACCTCCTTCCCTTCCCCACAGCACCTGTATGTATGTATACATGTTTGTACATATTTACTACTCTATTTTACTTGTACATATCTATTCTATTTATTTTATTTTGTTAGTATGTTTGGCTTTGTCTCCCCCCTTTAGACTGTGAGCCCACTGTTGGGTAGGGACTGTCTCTATATGTTGCCAATTTGTACTTCCCAAGCGCTTAGTACAGTGCTCTGCACACAGTAAACGCTCAATAAATACGATTGATGATGATGATGATGACTGTCTCTATATGTTGCCAACTTGTACTTCCCAAGCGCTTAGTCCAGTGCTCTGCACACAGTAAGCGCTCAATAAATACGATTGATGATGATTTATCGAGCCCCTACTGTGTGCAGAGCACTGTACTAAGCGCTTGCGAAGTACAAGCTGGCAAAGCTCCCTCATCTGGAAAATGGGGATAATAATAATAGTGATGGCTCTTTCCACTGAGCCACACTGCTTCTGTGTCACGTGGGACAACCTGATTACCTCGTCTCTTCCCCAGCGCTTGGAACAGTGCTCGGCACGTAGTAAGCGCTTAACGGATGCCATCATTATTGGCACTACCTGTATATATGTATTTATTACTCTATTTATTTTACTTGTACATAGTTATTCTATTTATTTTATTTTGTTAGTATGTTTGGTTTTGTTCTCTGTCTCCCCCTTTTAGACTGTGAGCCCACTGTTGGGTAGGGACTGTCTCTATATGTTGCCAACTTGGACTTCCCAAGCGCTTAGTCCAGTGCTCTGCACACAGTAAGCGCTCAATAAATACGATTGATGATGATGATGATGACTTGACTTCTCCGAGCCTCAGTTCCCTCATCTGTAAAAATGGGGATTAAGACTGTGAGCCCCACGTGGGACAACTTGATCACATTGTATCCCCCCAGCACTTAGAACAGTGCTTTGCACACAGTAAGCGCTTAACAAATGGCATCATTATTATTATTATTATTATAATGATGGCATTTATTAAGCGCTTACGATGTGCAAAGCACTGTTCTAAGTGCTGGGGAGGATACAACGGGGTAAGATTGGCCTACGGGGGGCTCACAGTCTTCACCCCCCATTTTACAGATGAGGGAATTGAGGCCCAGAGAATCAATCAATCAATCGTATTTATTGAGCGCTTACTGTGTGCAGAGCACTGTACTAAGCGCTTGGGAAGTACAAGTTGGCAACCTAAGAGAAGTGAAGTGACTTGCCCAAAGTCACACAGCTGACAATTGGCAGAGCCAGGGTTTGAACCCATGACCTCTGACTCCAAACCCCGGGCTCCTTCCACTGTGAGCCCCCCGTGGGACAATCTGATCATCTTGTAACCTCCCCAGCGCTTAGAACAGTGCCTTGCACATCTCCATCCCCCCCATCTTACCTCCTTCCCTTCCCCACAGCACCTGTATGTATGTATATGTGTTTGTACATATTTATTACTCTATTTATTTATTTTTTTTACTTGTACATATCTATTCTATTTATTTTATTAGTATGTTTCGTTTTGTTCTCTGTCTTCCCCTTTTAGACTGTGAGCCCACTGTTGGGTAGGGACTGTCTCTATATGTTGCTGACTTGTACTTCCCAAGCGCTTAGTACAGTGCTCTGCACACAGTAAGCACTCAATAAATGCGATTGGTTGATAGTAAGCGCTTAATAAATGCCATCATTATTATTCTGACCTTTTGACTCTCAGGACGGGGTTCTGTCCACTATGATATGCTGCTCAGCACTGTTCTAATCGCTTGGGAAGTACAAGTTGGCCAAGCTCCCTCATCTGGAAAACGGGGATGAAGATTGTGAGCCCCCCGTGGGACAATCTGATCATCTCGTAACCTCCCCAGCGCTTAGAACAGTGCCTTGCACATAGTAAGCGCTTAATAAATGCCATCATTATTATTCTGACCTTTTGACTCCCAGGACGGGGTTCTATCCACTATGACATGCTGCTCAGCACTGTTCTAATCAGTCCGTCGTATTTGAATGCTTGTGTGCCGAACACTGTACTAAGTGCTGAGGTAGATAGAAGTTGGACACGGTCTGTGTCCCATATGGGGCTCACAGCCCAACTGGAGGAAGAACAGGTATTGAGTCCTCATTTTTTCCCGAACTCCTCGTCTTCCCACCCAAACCCTGGCCTAAGCCTTGGCTTTCCCATGACTGTAGATGGCACCGCCAGCCTTCCTGTCTCACAAGCCCGTAACTTTGGCTTTATCCTCGATTCACTTCTCCTCCCAACTTCCTGCCTCTCCCCACTCCAGTCCATATACCTCACTTTGCTGCCTGGATTATCTTTCTGCAGAAACGCGCTGGGCGTTTCTAGACTGTGAGCCCGCTGTTGGGTAGGGACCGGCTCTATATGTTGCCAACTTGTACTTCCCAAGAGCTTAGTACAGTGCTCTGCACACAGTAAGCGCTCAATAAATACGACTGAATGAACATATAGAGACGGTCCCTACCCAACAGTGGGCTCACAGTCTAGAAGACTGTCTCTCCCCACCCCCCCTAACTCTCTGGGGGTCGTCGAGGCTCCCCGGACCACCCTCCCAACCGGCCGGGACGCCCCCTCCCTCCTCTCCCCACAGATCAACGAGCTGAGCCAGGTGCCTCCCCCGGTCATGCTGCTGCCCGATGACTTCAAAGCCAGTTCGAAGGTCAAAGTCAACAACCACCTGTTCCACCGGTGAGACCCGGCTCCGCCCTCGCCCCGGCCCCCAGCCTCCACCCGCGATATTTACTGAGCGCCCACCCTGGGCGGACTACTGCCGTGCCGAACCCTCGGGAGAGTAGAGGAGATAGGCACCAAGCCCGCCCTCGGGGAGGTGACAGTTTAGGGGTGTGGGCAGACACTAGGAGGAATCAGTCGGCGGTATTTATGGCACGTTTTTCGTGTATGAAACGCTGTACAAAACACTCGGCGAGAGTACGAGTGGTATATTTTGAGTGTCTACCCTATGTGCGGACTGCTGTACTAAGCGCTTGGGAAAGCACAATATAGCAGAGTTGGTAGGCACATTCCCTGCCCACAGGGAGCTTACAGTCTGGAGATGTGCACATCTCCTGATGTCGGTCTCCAATCTCTTCTGTTCCCCACTTTAATTTTTAGATTGTGAGGCGTCCCCGTCCCACCTCCCTCCCCCTCCGAGGGACGGGAACTGTTTAATTTCCATTGTGTATTTCTGTCAGTGTTTAGTAGGGCGCTTCGCACCCGGTAAGCATTTAATACTTGGAGAAGCAGCTTGGCTCAGTGGCAAAAGCCCGGGCTTTGGAGTCAGAGGTCATGGGTTCAAATCCCGGCTCTGCCACTTGTCAGCTGTGTGACTTTGGGCAAGTCACTTCACTTCTCTGGGCCCCAGTGACCTCATCTGTCAAATGGGGATGAAGACAGTGAGCCCCCCGTGGGAAAACCTGATCACCTTGTAACCTCTGTAGCGCTTAGAACAGTGCTTTGCGCATAGTAAGTGCTTAATGAATGCTATCATTACTATTATTAACACTTAGTCAGAAAATCACATTTATTGAGAGCTTACTGTGTGCAGAACACTGTACTCAGGGCTTGGAAGAGTACAATATAACAAACAGGTACATTCCCTGCCCACATCAAGCTTACTGTCTAAAGATGCTAACCCTAGCGCTCTTATTAGTGCTATTATTACTGTGAAGGTGCTTAAGAGACACAGATTTAAGTGCATAGGTGACATAGAAAGGAGAGGGAGGAGGGGAAGTGAGGACTTAGTCGAGGAAGGCCCCAATCAATCATTTGATCAATTGTAGTTACTGGGCACTTAGTGTGTGCAGAGAACTATACTAAACACTTGGGAGAGTACAGTGTAACAGAGGTGGTAGGCACATTCCCTACCCACCACACAATTACAGTTTGGGTGGGGGGGGGGGAGACAGACATTAATATACATAAATTATTCTGTGGGGCTGAGGGAGGGGTGAATACAGTGTGCAAATCCAAGTGCAAGGGTGAAGCAGAAGGGAGTGGGAGGAGAGGAAATGAGGGCTTAGGGAAGGCCTCTTGGAGGAGATGTGCTTTTAATAAAGTTTTGAAGGTGGGGAGAGTGATCACCTGTCGGGTATAAAGAAGGAACGTGTTCCAGGACAGAGGCGGGTCGTGAGCGAGAGGACGGTGGCAAAATAGATGAGATTGGAGTACAGAGTGTAGGTTGGCATTAGAGGAGTGAAGTGTGTTGGCTGGGTTGAAGTAGGAAAGAGGGAAGGTAAGGGATGGGTCAAGGTGATTGAGTGCTTGAAATCCAACGTTAGGGAGTTTATTTTTGACATGGTGGTGGATGGGCAGCCACTGGAGGTTCTTGAGAAGTGTGGAAACATGGGATGAATGCTTTTGTAGAAAGACGATCCGAGCGGCAGAGTGTAGTATGGACTGAAGTGGGGAGAGATGGGAGACAGGGAAGTCAGGAAGGAGGCTGAGAAATAATCAAGCCAGGGTGGGATAAGTGCTTGGATTAATGTGGTAGTACTTGTTTTGTTTTGTTTGTCTCCCCCTTCTAGACTGTGAGCCCATTGTTGGGCAGGGATTGTCTCTATCTGTGGCCGAATTGTACTTTCCAAGCGCTTAGTACAGTGTTCTGCGCACAGTAAGCGCTCAATAAATACGATTGAATGAATGAATGAATGGTAGCAGTTTGGAGAGGAAAGGATGGATTTCAGTGACGTCGTGAAGGTCGAACTGACAGGGTTTAGCGGCAGATTGAATATGTAGGTTGATTGAGAGCGATGAGGATAACGCCAAAGTTAAGGGCCTGTGAGACAAGGAAGGGTGGTGGTGGCGCCTTCAGTGACGGGAAAGTCGAGGGGAGAAGAGGAAGTGGGTGGAAAGATGAGTTCTGTTTTGGACATGTTAAGTTTTGAGGCATCTTTGAAACATCCAAGTAGAGATGCGCTGAAGGCAGGAGGAGATGCAAGACTGCAGAGAGGGAGGGAGATCAGAGCTGGAGATGTAGACTTGTGAATCATCTGCCCCTGGAAGGAGCTGTGCTCATTAGTAAGTTGAAAGGTAGGAAGATATGGATGTGAATGCTCTGTGGGGCACAGAGCGAAGGAATGCCCAAAGGTGGAGGAATCATAGAAGGCCAGAATGGCAGTTGGGGAGGGAATGTAAGGCGACAAATTAGAAATTAATCGGGGGAGGACTTTGGAGATGAGGAGAGTTGTGGTCTGCCAGAGGTGAGGAGGTTCCAGACTGGAAGGAGAGTGTGAGCAAGAGGTTGGGGGTGAGAGAGATTAGAACAAGGCACCGTAACTTGGTATTAAAGGAGCGAAGCATTTGAGCTGAGGTTTCATGGGAATGGAGGGATGGTAAGTAGGAGGGAGGTTGCTGATCGACTGTCTTAAAGGCAGGGTTCTGGAGTTTCGGCTCATTACAGAGGGAATAGGCAGCCATTGGAGATCTTTGAGAAGCAGTGAGATGTGTGCAGTAGGATGTTTTAGAGAAATGACCAGGGCAGCAGGGTGTAGCGTGAGCTAAAGAGGGAGGTCAGCGAGGAGGCAGCTGCGGTAGTCGAGGCGGGAGATGCCGGTTGTTTGGACCAGCCCAGTGGCTATTTGGATGGAGAGGAAAGACTGTATTCTACAAATGTCACGGAGAAAGAACAGTAGCACCTGATGACTGAATATAGGGCTTGGAAGAGAGGGAGGAGTCAACGGTAAAGCCGAGGTTGTGGGCTTGAGAGTTGGGGAGAACGATGGTGTTGTCAGCAGGTATGGGAAAGTGAGGAGAAGGAGAGGATTTGGGAGGGAGGTTGAGGAGATCGGTTGTGCGTACGTTGAGCTTGAGGTGCTGGCAAATCATCCATGTAGGGATGTCCTAGAGGCAGGAGGAGGAGCGAGATTGCAGAGGAGAGCATTGGGGCTAGCGTATTGACAGTAAAAACAGTGTGTGGCGTTTGCACCAGGGCTCACGCCCTCCCTCCAGTCTGGAACCTCCTCACATCTGAAAGACCATGACTCTCCCATCTCCAAAGTCCTCCCCCCGAATAATTTTAACTTGCCACCTTACATTTCATCCCCAACTGCCATTTTGGCCATCTGCGATTCTTACACCTTTGGGCACTCCCTCGTTCTGTTCTCCACAGAGCACTCACATCCATATCTTCATACCCTTCAACTTACTAAAAATCACATTTCCTCCAAGGGACAGTTGATTCACAAGTCTACATCAGATCAGATAATCTCAGGCCCTGCCCCGCATGGGGCTCACAAATGTAAGGGGAAGGGAGAACAGGTGTCTCGTCCTCATTTTATCGATGAGGAAACCGAGGAACAAAGAAGTGGAATACCAAGATTACACGGTAGGCAACGGTCTTCAGTCTCATCTATCTTGCCGTCAGTCTCTTGCCCATGTCCTTCCTCTGGCCTGGAACGCCCTCCCTCAGATCTGACGGATCGTTACTCTCCCTGCCTTCCAAACCTTATTGGAGGCACATCTCCTCCAAGAGGTCTTCCCTAAGACTTCCTTTCCTCCTCTCCCACTCCCTTCTGCGTCACCCTGATTCTCTCCCTTTATTCATGCCCCCTCCCAGCCCCACGGCACTTATGTAAACATCTGTCATTTATTTATTTCTATTAATGTCTGCCTCCTGCTGTAGACAGTTTGCTCGTGGGCAGGGAATGTCTGCTTATTGTTATCCTGTACTCTCCCAAGTGCTTAGTACAGTGCCGTGCACACAGTGAGCGCTCAATAAATACAGTTGAATGAATGAATGAATGAATGGACAGAACCAGGAGTAGAATCTGAATCTCCCAACTCCTGGTCTGGTCTCTTTCCACTGGGAGTCTAGGTATCTGCCTGGTGTTGGCCCTGGAAGTCTTGGGAGTGGGTGGGTAAGTGGAGAACAGACCAGGTCGTAGAGATAAGCCCTGAGGAACACTCACAGTGCGGAAGTGGGAGGCAGAAGAGGGGTCGGTGACAGGGCCTGAGAAGGAATGGCCAAAGAGGTAGGAGGAAAGAACCAGGGGAGGGCAGGGTCAGAGCAACCAAGCCAAAATAGTGCCTCCGGGGAAAGGGGTGGTCCGCAGTGTCCGAGGCAGCCGGGAGGTTGGGGAGGATAAAGGTGGCATAGAGACCGTTAGATTTGGTGAGGAGGAGGAGAAGGTCATCTGTGTCCTGGGTGAGGGCGGCCCCCTCAGTGGAATGGAGGGGGTGGGAGCTGGATTGGCAGACTTCGAGGAGGAAGTTGGAGAAGAGGAAGTGGAGGCAGCGGAGACAACAGCCCGCTCGAGGAATTTGGACAGGAGCGGGAGCAGCGGGGGAGGTGGGTCTGTAGCCGGAGCGGGCCGTGAGAGAGGTTTGCTTTAGGAGAGGGGAGAAGTGGACATGTTTGAATGCGGAGGAGAAGGAGCCGTCTGAGGACGGTAGAAGATGGTGGACAGGGAGGGAAGAAGGGTGGGCGTGGGTGTTTTTAGGAGGGGAGAAGGGATGGGATCAGAGGCACGGGAGTGAGGGGGACAGATTGTTAAAGCAGACAGGAGGCTGCTTGAGTAATGGCCGAGAAGCATTAGAGTAGATGTTATGGGAGGGAGGTGAGCGGAAGATTTTGGGGGTACGCCCACCTGATAGTTTCTGAGTTGGCAACAAAATGGTTGGCAAGGTCATTGGGCTGACATGGGGGTGGCTTCAGAAGGGAGAGAAAAATCAGGGAGTAGTTGGTGCGGGCCATGGGCACGGGAGTCAGTGAGGGAGGAGCACCAGTGACTAAGCCCTCATTTCCTCTTCTCCCACTCTCTTCTGTGTCGCCCTTGGATTTGCACCCTTTATTCATCCCTCAGCCTCATAGCACTTCTGTCTCTGTTGGTAATCTATTCATAGTTCAGTCTAGAAGGGGAGACGGACGTTAAGCTCGTTGTGGGCAGGGAACGCATCTACCGACACTGTTACATCGTACCGTCCCAAGCGCTCAGTACAGTTATTGATTGATAGTGTTGCTGGGCGGAGTGAGAGCCAGGGAGGATGGGAAGGACCAGGTAGGGCTGGTGGCAGGATTTTTCTCCTCCAGCAGAGCAGGGCTCCGTAGGCTGAGTGCCTAAATGGAGAAAGTGACTGTGGGGTCCGTCCAGGCCTGCAGGTTGGGGGGCGGGGTGGGGGGGCAGGACGGGGTCGCCAGATTGAAGAAAGGATGGGCGTCGAGAGAGTTGAGTTCAGCGTGGAGTGGAGGCCGTGGACGTGTGCGTCGAGAGAGGGTACAGTGGAGAGGCCACACTGACAAGGTCTGGTGGCCTGGCATAAGTGGTGGGCGGAGGGCTGGGTGTCCAGAGATCAGAGGTCTCTGGGCAGGGGACAGGTTAGTTTTGAGGGGAGGGTTGATGGGAGAGAGGGCAGGTGAGAAGATGGTGTTGGGGCCTGGGATTTCAGAGTCGATGAGCTTAGAAAAGGTCCAGTGAGCCTCCCTGCTGCCCCGCATCCCTTGGAGCTGACCCCCTGTGTCTCACCTGTAGAGAGAACCTGCCTAGCCAGTTCAAGTTCAAGGAGTATTGCCCCCAGGTGTTCCGCAACCTGCGAGATCGGTTTGGTGTTGATGACCAGGACTATCAGGTGCGTCTTGGCCCCTGACCTTTCTCCCCGACCCCTTTTGTGGGCTGGATGTTCCCAGCCTCCGTGTTCGGGGGGGTGAGTGCGGGTGACGCCTGCTTCCCTACCCGCCCCAGGTCTCCCTGACCCGTAGCCCCCCCAGCGAGACAGAGGGCAGCGATGGCCGCTTCCTGGTCTCCTATGACAAGACGCTGGTCATCAAGGAAGTGTCCAGTGAAGACATTGCCGACATGCACAGCAACCTCTCTGACTACCACCAGGTGAGTCCCCCCACCCTTCACTCCCCTCCCTCCCTCCGGCCCCCGGCTGGGCCGTTCCCCCCCGTCCCCCCGGCTCCCGGGCTGGGCCACCTGGCAGGCCCAGCCAGTGCCTCTCTCTGTGCTGCGGTCCAGTATGTGGTGAAGTGTCACGGGAGCACCCTGCTGCCGCAGTTCCTGGGCATGTATCGGGTCAGTGTGGACAGCGAGCACAGTTACCTGCTCGTCATGAGGAACATGTTCAGCCACCGCCTGTCCGTGCACAGGAAGTACGACCTCAAGGTGAGGGGCCGTGGGGGGTTGGGGGCAGGGAAGGGGCAGCGGGGATCCAGCCCCGCCGCTGATGGTGGCCCGCCACCTGTGTCCACCTGGTAGGGCTCCCTGGTGTCCCGAGAAGCCAGTGACAAGGAGAAGGTGAGGCCCTGGGGAACCCCGGCTGAGGGGTGGGGGGGGGTCCGGGGTCTGCGTGGGAGTCTGGGTGTGTCCGGGGTGGGGGGGGACACGCAGGTGTGTCACGGGGGTCTGTGTATGTGTGTGTGTGTTGGGGGGGGAGGTGGCGCATGGGGAAGGGGTTCAGTGTGTCTGAGCCTGCCACCCCCAGGTAAAGGAGCTGCCCACGCTCAAGGACATGGACTTTCTGAACAAGAACCAGAAGATTTATGTAGGGGAGGAAGAGCGGAAAGTCTTCCTGGAGAAGCTCAAGAGAGATGTGGAGGTGGGACTGCCACCTTGGATCCCACCGGCTCGGCCCCCGGCCGGGAGGGAGAGGATTTGGGGGGCCGTGGGGTGGGGGGAGTGCCAGGCTGTCAGTGGGGGGGTGGAGGGGGCAGCGGGACAGTTCCCTGATCCACAGACCCACAGAAGCAGTGTGGCCTAATGGAAAGAGCATGGTCCCACCAGTCAGAGGACCTGGGTTCTAATGTGGATCCGCCACATGTCTGCACGTGTCTGGGCCTCAGTTCCCACATCTGCAAACTGGAGATTCAGTACCTGGTCCTGCTCCTGTTTAGACTGAGCCCCATGTGGGAACCGATGATCTTTATCTAGCCCAGCACTTAGTACAGTGCTTGGCCCCCAGTAAGCGGTTGACAAGTCCCCCAGTCCCGATTGACGGTGATGACGCTGATGATTGTTCTGGGTGCGGTGGCTATGCGCAGTTCCTGGTGCAGCTGAAGATCATGGACTACAGCCTCCTGCTGGGCATCCACGACGTTGAGCGCGCCGAGCAAGAGCAGGAGCAGGAGCTGGACGGCGAGGGGGACTCTGGGGCCGCCCCTCACCTCCTCCCCCCTGGCTTCTACGGCTCCTCCCCCGAGGGCATCGGCGGCTCCGTCCACGCACACCGGCCCCTGGGGCCCGGGGAGTTTGAATCGTTGATCGACGTGTATGCCGTCCGCAGTGCCCAGGGTCAGTGGTTTCCCAGGCCGAGCACCCGGTGGGCTGCCCGACCCCCTCCCTCTCTCC
This sequence comes from Tachyglossus aculeatus, assembly GCF_015852505.1. Lineage (NCBI taxonomy): Eukaryota > Metazoa > Chordata > Mammalia > Monotremata > Tachyglossidae > Tachyglossus > Tachyglossus aculeatus. The sequence continues at coordinate 60,037,911 of NC_052075.1, forward strand.
CCCCCCCCATCTGCCCCATTCTCTCCTCCTCCTCCAGGATGGAGGAGACCCCATCCCAGGCCTCAAGGGGCTGCCAGTCCTCAGGGAGAGGACACCTCTCCAGCCAGAGCGGGATGGGTGCCGGGGGGGCCGGGCGGCGGGCAGAGGAAAGGAGGCATGGCCTTGCCTCTGAGGAGCCGCCAGCCTCTGTGGGGGGAGGCATGGCCTATACATGGTCGGACATCAGTGATGGGAGTGATTGGAACCTGCTGGGTCAATCCTGAAGGCTGCTTGGAAGAGGGGGGAGAGGGTGGGGGAAGATGGCAGAGTGCCCCCCAAGGGACAATGTGACCCTTGACCCCTCCCCCCCCATTATGGGCGGGAGTCTAAGCCTGGTCCCTCCGTATCCCAGGTGCCCCCCAGCAGGAAGTGTACTTCATGGGCGTCATTGACATCTTGACCCAGTATGATGCCAGGAAGAAGGCCGCTCATGCAGCCAAGACGGTCAAACACGGGGTGAGCGTGGGCATCAGGACAGCTGCCCAAGGACCCTTTGCCCCCAGCCCCTGTCCCCACCTCCCAAGGGAAGGGCAGAGCATGGGGTGTTGGGGTCTAGTCTAGCCGAGTCGCCTTGACCCCGAAGCCGTCACTACCTGTTTTGGATGGTGGGGTCGAGGGCACCTCCGTAACGCCCAACCATGCTCCCAGCCCTCCCTCAGGTGACCCCACGCTTTTTGGGCCGCCCCTGTGTCCCCCACACCTTCTGTCCCTCTGGCCCACTCCCACCCTGCCCCTCTACCCACAGGCCGGCGCAGAGATCTCCACTGTGCACCCTGAGCAGTATGCCAAGCGTTTCCTGGACTTCATCTCAAACATCTTTGCCTAGGAGACGGACAGAGGGTCTCTGCCTCCTCCCATCCCCTTCCTGCCCCTCACCACTCAAGTGCCTTGTCCTTTTTATGATGATCCAAAAGTGGGGGAAACTGCAGCCCTGCCATCCGCCGCCTCCCACTCACACACATAAACTCACCCTGGTCCCAGAACTGTGCTGTTGTCTTTATAGGACTTACCCAAGGTCGTTCCCCTCGCCCCCGCCGTCCTTGCCCTCCCAGTCTACCCCAGGTGCTGGCCAGCCGAGGTATCTGACCTCCTGCCCTCCTCCCTGCCAGCAAGCAGCCCGGAGTTAGAGGGTCCAGCTGGGCTCCTAACCCCTGGGCCTGGCTAAGGTCACCCTGCCAGGTTTCCAGGGGTCAACTGTGGACCCCCTCCACTCTTCCGCAACCCATCGTGGGCTGAAGCAGGCTTGGGGGGACTGAGTGGTAACAAGAGCCATCAGTGGCCGGAGCAGCGTGCCACCCCTCTCAGCGTTTGATCAATCTTGTCTGGTCTCCCCATCCTCTCCCCCAAAGGTTGGTTTGGGGTGGGGGTGGGGGGTACGAGGGATGCTGACTTCTGGGGGAGGTGTGTGGGGATTGTTGGTTTATTTGTTTTTTTAAGAGAAAAAATTGGATCCTTGTCATTGCACCCAGAATAAATTATTGAACTGAGCCTGCCCTCCAGCTGACTTTGGGCATCGTTTAAGCGGTCGGGGGCTGTGCCATTGCTGGCCGCCATCCGGCCCGGGGAAGGTGGTCAGCCACTTGGCTGGCCCACTGACCACTCAAGGAGACCGGATCAGGGGGAGGGCGATGTTTGGTGCCAGAGGCAGCTTTCTGCTGGGCAGGAGAAACTCGGCATCGGGGGTCGGGATTGAGAAGCATAATGGTGTAGAGGATAGAGCACCGGCCTGGGAATCAGAAGGTCATGGGATCTAATTCCCACTCCGCCGTGTGACCTTGAGCAAGTCACTTCACTTCTCTGGGCCTGTTACCACATCTGTAAAAGGGAGATTAAGACTGGCAGCCCCACGTGGGACAGGGACTGTGTCGAACCCGATTTGCTCGGCTCTACCCTAGCGCTTAGTACAGTGCTGCCTGGCACGTAGTAAGCGCTTAGCACACACCACCATTCCTCTTCTTAAGGGGGCCGGGTGCAGGCCTGGCGGTGCGGGGGAGGGGGCCGAGCGGCGCGGGGCGGGGGGCGGTTGCGCTGGTCCCCGCCCCCGTTGCTAGGGCTGGACCGTCATCCCGGCAACGGCGCGCTCACGTGACGATGATGGCGGCGCTGCCGGGAGGTAGGAGACCCCGCGCCCCCCGCCCGCGCCCCCCGAGACCCTCTCGGGTCCGGCCTCTCCCCCCATATATCCCCCCACCCCGACCCTCTCGGCCTCCGTAGGGGCGGCCTCCCCATCCCGGGCGTCCGGGGCTGGAAGGCCGGCTCCCGCAGCCACCCGGAGGCCTCTTCCCTCGCCCCCACCCCCATCTCCCCGCCCCCCGAACCCCTATCCTCTCGTGTCCCTTCAACCTCCCCCGGGACCCCCCGCGGCCGCTCCCCGGACCCCCTCATGCGGCCCAGTTGCCTCCATCATTCCTTGTCTCTCCAAGCCTCAGTTTCCCCGCCTTAGGAAGGGCCTGGGCGAGGGAGCCCTGCAGGAATGGGGCCTCTCTCCGACCCCCTGTCGGGGTAGCGGGTTCCGAGAGGCGAGGGCGGGGGAAAGCCCCGGACTTGGGGTCTCCCCTGGCGCCGGGCGGTGAGGGGAGTCCCGGGGTGGGGTCAGTTGGGTTGACCTGGCTCCTTTCCCCGGCCTCAAGACCACCCGGTCCTTTGGGGAGAGTGTTGAGGGACAGTTTTGGAGTTGGGAGGCCGGCAGGGGCCTGCGGTGACGCTGACCTAGCCTTGCAGGAAGTAAGGGAAGTTTACTGGCCCAAGCTGGCCATTTCATGGGCAGGGAGACGGGCTAGTTTCTCCGGGGTTGTTTCAGAGGCCCAGTTGCCTGGTGACCGGGCAGTTAGATGGGCCTGTGGTAATGTAAACATTTTCCCTTCACCCTCCAGCCCCCCGTGTGCATCCCCAGAGCCTGAGGCCAGTCCTCTCTGAGCCCAGATTGTGGCTGTTCAGTGCCAGCAACATCCATGGGCTTCTCAGACATAGCTGACAACCTGGACTGGCCCTTCTCTGTTGACTCTCTGAGAATTGATCACCCCCGGGTTGCCCACCCTCCCACCCCTAGGGCTGAGCCCTCAGTGAGACTGACTGCCCCCCACCCTCCCTTCCCCCTCATCGATCTCCCCCGGGCTGCCCCCGCACCCCAGACTGCCCACCCCTAGGAACTGAGCCTTCCATGAGACTGACCACCCCCAGGACTGATCTTCCGTGGGCTGCCCACCGCCACCACTCCCGGACTGCCCACCCCTAGTACTGAGCCCTCCGTGAGACTGACCCTCCCTTCTCAAGATTTATCGCCTCCTGGTTGTCTGCCCCCCCTGGACTGAGCCCTCCATAATGATAATAATAATAATAATAATAATAACGATGGTATGTGTTAAGTGCTTACTATGTGCGAAGCACAGTTCCAAGCACTGGGGGATACAAGGTGATTAGGTTGTCCCACATGGGGCTCACAGTCTTAATCCCTATTTGACAGATGAGGTAACTGAGGCACAGAGAAGTGAAGTGACTTGCCCAAAGTCACACAGCTGACAAACGGCAGAGCCAGGATTAGAACCCGTGACCTCCGACTCCGAAGCCCAGGCTCTTTCCACTGAGCCACGCTGCTTCTCCATGAGACTGACCCCACGCCGGGACTGATTTCCCCCTCCCGGGCTGCCCATCCCTAGGACCGAGCCCTCCATGAGACTGACCCCTCCATGCGCAGATCACTTGCTCTCAGGGCCATCCCAACCCCAGGAATGAGCTCCCACAGATTTCCCGTCCTAGGGACTGAACTCCCCTTGGGACTAAACCCTTCCAGATTTTCTGCCCCGCTGTGGCTGATCCCCAAGACTGCCTGCTTGCTCTCAAGGCTGCTTCCCTCCCCGCGCCCCCACCACCCCCACTTTCTTGGGTCCGATTCCCAATAAAACTAGGGTGCAGGAGGCGCCACAGATAGGTTTAGGGGGGCAGGCCCAGGCCAGTGGCTGGGGGCCCGGGGTCGAGGCGCATCTGGCAGGGGAAGGGGAGCCCCCTCCTTCCTGATCGGTCCCCCCGCCGGGGGGATCAGTGTCCTTTGTGTTGTCCAGGATGGCCGGCTGCGGGAGCAGCTGCAAGAGCAAAGTGACGGTGCCCAAGCGGCTGTGGGAGTTCGTGAGCCGGGACAGCCCGGCCCGGCTGGCCCGGCTGCGGGAGGAGTTCCGCGTGTCCATCCTCATCGACGGCGAGACCTCGGACATCTACGTGCTGCAGATCGCCCCCCAGGCCGCCCCGCCTCCCCCCAGCGGCCTCCACCTGGCCCGCAAGGCCCTCAAAGCCCTGCTCAAGGAGGCCGAGAAGGAGCTGCGCAAGGCGGAGCGGCTGGGGGAGCCGGCCCGCTGCCTGGTCCTGGCCGGGCCGCCCCCCGGGCCCGCCCCTGCCCCCCGCGGCCCCGCCGGCCCCGCCCCCCCCGAGGAGCCGGACGACACCTGCCCCATCTGCCTGGGCGAGATCCAGAACGCCAAGACGCTGGAGAAGTGCGGACACTCGTTCTGCGAGGGCTGCATCGCCCGCGCGCTGCAGGTCAAGCAGGCCTGTCCCATGTGCGGCCGCTTCTACGGCCGCCTCGTGGGCAACCAGCCCCTCAACGGCCGCATGCTGGTCTCCCGCGACTCCAGCCTGCTGCTGCCCAGCTACGAGAAGTTTGGCACCATCGTCATCCAGTATGTCTTCCCACCCGGCGTCCAGGGGGTAAGAGCCCCTCCTCCTTCTCCTCCTCCTCCCCCAGCCCCACTGCCCTCCCCCGCCTCCGCAGTGGCGGCCAGCCCCCCTACCCTGTCCGAGGGCGGGACGCGCAGCAGGGCTGGGGCGAGGGTCTTTGTTCGGCCGCCCGCGTGCACGATACCAGAGGAGCAGCAGCGTGTATGCAAAGAATAAGATTGCCCACACCACCACACAGTGGCTCGTTGAGGCCGCTCTTTTTTTTTTTTTTACGGTATTTGTTCAGTGCTTCCTAAGTGCCAGGTACCGTTCTGAGCGCCGGTGTAGACTCAAGATCATCAGGTTGGAAACAGTCCCTGTCCCACCTGGGGCTCAAAGTCTAAAACCCCGTTGTACAGAGGAGGTAACTGAGGCCCAGAGACGTGAAGTGACTCGGCCACGGTCGCACAGCAGGCACTTGGCAGAGTCGGGGTCCTTCTGACTCCGAGGCCAGGGCCCTATCTGCTGGGCTTCACCCGCTTCTCGTCATCGTCCCGTTCATTGGGGAGGCAGCGGGTTTCTATGGCCATGTCCTCCAACACTAATCCATAGAAGGTGGCTTTCCCAAGGAGAGGCTCACAGTGGTAAAGAGAGAGAAACCTTGGAGAACCCGGTATCACCCATTCCCAAGGGTGATATCGGGTCTTTAAGGGACACATCTACAGGTCAGTCATGTGCACTCAGCCCCAGCGGGACACCCGGTTCTATTCTAGGCCAACGGCAAGGGGAGCCTCACTCACATTCCCAGTGGGTTCCTCACGGTGTCAACGGTACCAGCCATCCCAGAGTGGGCGTCTCACACTCTAGGGAGGGGTCTTGTCCCACCACAGAGAGCCGACTCCTGGGGACCGGTCGTATAGAGTATCTGGCCCATCCAGGGTAGTTCTCTGATGGTGCGCTCTTGGCCAGTCAGGGCAGACGAGGGCAAATGCCACCCTTCCGGGCTCTTGTCCACTCGCCGTCAGCAATACCGGGTGCGGACCGCTCCCTTGATCTGAGTGATCAAGCGGGGGCTCACCGCTCGCCGTCAGCCGTGTCGGTTGAAGGTCACCCCACCTCTCTGCTGACCGCGCCTGTGGACACAGTGTGTTCGCTCCGACCTAATGGTGGTCCTGGCTGACAAAATGGAATCGGTCCGGTCAAGTCTGTCACAGGTGGGTGGGCGGACCCCCGAAGGAGCTCGGCTGTCCCGCTGTTCCCCATCGTGAGTGCCTATTCATTCGTTCATTCAGTCGTATTTATTGGGCGCTTACTGTATGCAGAGCACTGTACTAAGCGCTTGGGAAGTACAAATCGGCAAATATAGAGACGGTCCCTACCCAACAACGGGCTCGTTAGTCTAGAAAAGCCTATCAAGCACCTCCCCTGCCTGCGACCTTTGGACTGGGCTCCGCCTGGAAACAGGCTGCTGGGCTGGGCACCTGCTGCACGCGCAGCCTGGTGCTGCGTGCCCCCTGGGCTCAGTGCCCAGTGCTGAGCACCCACAGTGTGCAGAGCCCTGTGCTGGGCACCCACTGGGTGCAGAGTCTTGTGCTGAGCACCCACTGTGTGCAAGGGCCCTGTCTTGTCTTACACTGTCGAGTCATCTCCGACCTATAACGACACCATGGACCCATCTCTCCCAGAGCGCCCCGCCTCCTCCTTCAATCATTCTGGTAGTGGATCCATACAGTTTTCTTGGTAAAAATAGGGAAGTCGTTTACCATTGCCTCCTTCCGCGCGGTAAACTCGAGCCTCCACCCTCTCCCCTGCCACTGCTGCCCAGCACAGGGGAGTTTTGACTTGTAGCAGATCGCCTTCCACATGCTAGCCACTGCCCAAGCTAGGAACGGAATGGGTATACCGCTGCTTGACACTCCCTCGTTCATTCATTCAATCGTATTTATTGAGCTCCTGCTGTGTGCGGAGCACTGTACTAAGCGCTCGGGAAGTACAAATCAACAACATATAGAGACGGTCCCTACCCAACAATGGGCTCACAGTGTAGAAGGGGGAGACAGACAACAAAACCAAACAAGTAGACAGGTATCAACACCATCAAAATAGATAAATAGAATTATTGATATATACTCATCATTAATAAGAGTAATAAATCAATCAGTCGTATTTATTGATTGATTGATTGATTGAGCGCTTATTGTGTGCAGAGCACTGTACTAAGCGCTTGGGAAGTACAAGTTGGCAACATATAGAGACTGTCCCTACCCAACAGTGGGCTCACAGTCTAGAAGGTAATAAATATGTACAAATATGTAATTTTTGTATGTACAAAAAGTAATAAATATGTACAAATATGCAGCAGTGCTGTGGCGCAGGGAAGGGGGTAGAGCAGGGGGAGGGAGTAGGGGCGATGGGGAGGGGAGGAGGAGCAGAGGACAAGGGGGGGCTCAGTCTGGGAAGGCCTCTTGGAGGAGGTGAGTTGTCAGTAGGGTTTTGAAGAGGGGAAGAGATCGAGTGAGGCGGGAGGGCATTCCAGGCCAGAGGTAGGACGTAGACAGGCGAGAACAAGGCCCAGTGAGGAGGTTAGTGGCAGAGGAGCAGAGTGTGTGGGCTGGGCCGGAGAAGGAGAGGAGGGAGGTGTGAGGTAGGAGGGGGCAAGGTGATGGAGAGCTTTGAAGCCAATAGGAGTTTTTGCTTCATGCGAGGGTTGAGAGGCAACCACTGGAGATTTTTGAGGAGGGGAGTGACATGCCCAGAGCGTTTCTGTAGAAAGATAATCTGGGCAGCAGAGTGAAGTATAGACTGCAGCGGGTAGACTACTGGAAACTCTCCAGGTGCGACCCTGCAAGGGGGCCGTGCCCTGTACTGGGCGCCTGTTGTGGGTAGAGCCCTGTGCCAGGCACCTGCTGTGTGCAGAACCTTGTCCTGGGTGCCCACTGTGTGCAGAGTCCTGTGCGGAGCGCCTGCTGTATGCGGAGGCACTGGGCTGGGAGCCGGTTGTGTGCAGGGTGCTGTACTGGGCACCCCCATGGTATTGGGTTCCCTCCTGGGTGCCTAGTGTTTGCAGAGTGCCAGCCTAGACACGTTGTGCTGGGAGCCTTCTGGGTGCAGAGCCCTGTACCTTTAATAGGCACCTGCTGGGTACCTACTGTATGCAGAACACTGTACCGGGTGCCCACAGTGTCTAGGGCCCTGTGCTGGATGCCAGCTGTTTGCATAACTCTGGTCTGGATGCCCGATGTGTGCAGAGTCTTGTGCTGGGATTCTCCCGTGTGCAGGTGACTGCTTTATTGCTTCGTGCAGACTGCTATACTGCTGTGCCCAGGGCTGTGTACCCCTTCCTCTCCATGCAAACTGCTGCTACGTTAATCCAGTCAATCACTTATCTTCTCCCGCCTGGATTGCCGAATCAGCCTCCTTGCAGAGCTCCCTGCCACCTGTCTGTCCCCACTCCAGTTCATACTTCACTCTGCCGCCCGGGCCATTTTTCTACAGAAATGTTCAGGCCTTAATAATAACTACGAGAAGCAGCGTGGCTCAGTGGAAAGAGCCCGGGCTTTGGAGTCAGAGGTCATGGTTTCAAATCCCGGCTCTGCCAGTTGTCAGCTCTGTGACTTTGGGCCAGTCACTTAGCTTCTCTGTGCCTCAGTTACCTCATCTGTAAAATGGGGAGTAAGACTGTGAGCCCCCGTGGGACAACCCGATCACCTTGTAACCTCCCCAGCGCTTAGAACAGTGCTTTGCACATAGTAAGCGCTTAATAAATGCCATCATTATTCATTATTCCGGTATTTGTGAAGCCCTTACTGTTTGCCGGCCACTGCAGTAAGCGCTGGGGTGAATACAGTCAAATCGGGTTGAACACAGTCCCTGTCCCACATGGAGCCCACCGTGGCCACGTTTCCCCACCCCTCAAGAACTCCTCAAGAACTTCCAGTGGTTGCCCATCCACCTCCGCATCCAACAGAAACTCCTCTCCCTTGGCTTTAAAGCGTTCACTCAATCACTTTGCCCCCTCCTCCTTCACCTCACTACTCTCCTACTAAAACCCAGCCTGCACACTTCACTTCTCTTAATGCTAACCTTCTCACTGTTCCTTGATCTCATTTATCTCGCCGCTGACCTGTCACCCACCTCCTGCTTCTGGCCTGGAACTCCCTCCCTCCTCATAGCTGACAGACAATGACTCTCCCCACCGTCAAAGCCTTATTGAAGGCCTCCAAGAGGCCTTCCCTGACTAAGCCCTCTTTTCCTTTTCCCCCACTCCCTTCTGCCTTGCCCTGGCTTGTGCCCTTTATTCTTCCCCCGCTCCCAGCCCCACACCACTTGGGTCCATATCTGTCATGTGTTTATTTCTATTAATGTCCGTCTCCCCCTCTAGACCTTAAGCTCGTTGTGGGCAGGGAATATGTTTGTTATGTTGCTATAGTGTATTCTCCCAAGCGCTTAGTACAGTGCTCTGCACATAGAAAGTGCTCAATTAGTACGATTGACTGACTGACCGACTGACTGGCTGGCTGAGTACCTTCAGGCTACAGGGCCCTATCCTGGGTGCCTACTTTATGCAGAGCACTCTGTTGGACCCTTGGGAGTGGACAGTAGATATAGCAGACCTGGTCCCTGCCCTGGGGACACCATTGTGCTGATGGATGGACGGTCCACTACAGAGAAGAGGGCTGGGGGCGGAGCCAGAACGGGGCCCCTTCCCCTGGACCGGGGGTCCAGACAAGAGTTTCTGCAAGTACCACAGGCCTGGGTGGAACTTGGTTCCACTCTATGAAAAATCCCCAAAACAGGCAGTGTGGGGCATGTGGCTGGTGGGAGCTCATGGGGCAAGGGGGTTCAGGAGCAGGGGGCCTGGCCCTGCAGCAAGACGGGGCAGGCAGTCCCAGCGGGCACACTGCCGTCTGGGGCACAGACCTCTCAGTCAATCGATGGACATAGGCGGGGGGGGGCGGGGGGGGTGTTGAAGTCAGCCAAGAGGAAGGCGTTGGAGAGCAGAGCACCCTTGGGAGCGCCACACTCGTCTGTGTGTCCGTCCCCTGTTATGGCCGGCCGTGCTGCCCCTCTCCACGTGCCCCGCCTCCCCACAGGCCGAGCACCCAAACCCAGGCGTCCGGTACCCTGGCACCACACGGGTGGCCTACCTTCCCGACTGCCCCGAGGGCAACCGCGTCCTGAGCCTCTTCCGGAAAGCGTTCGACCAGCGGCTCACGTTCACCGTGGGCACCTCCATGACCACCGGCCGGCCCAATGTCATCACCTGGAACGACATCCACCACAAGACCAGCTGTACCGGCGGCCCCCAGCTGTGCGCCCCCTACAGCCCCCTCCGTGCCCCCCCCGCTGTGCTCCCCCCCCAAGCTGTGCACCCCCACAGCACCCCGTTCCCCAGATGCGACCACAGCCCACCGACCCCTTGCAGTGCATCCCCTGGCTTTGCCCCCCCCCCCCCCCCCCAGCCATGCACCCCTCTGACCCCACATTGCGCCTTCAACTCCACCCACCTCAGCCCCTGACCCCAGCTCCGCACTCATCCCTCCACGTCCTGACTCCACCAAACCCTCGGGCCCGCTGCTCCCTAGGGCCCCAACTCCCCCTTCCCTGGGAAATGCCCCCCCTGGGGCCCGGGAGGTCACTGGAGGTCAGGTCGGAGTCCGGGCTGGTGGGGGGGGTGGGTGGCGGCGGACGGGACCTGGCTGATGCTGCTCTCTCCCGCAGGTTTGGGTATCCCGATCCCACCTACCTGAGCCGAGTGCAGGAGGAGCTGCGAGCTAAGGGCATCACAGACGATTAAGTGACCCCGACCCTGAGTCCCCCACCCCGACCTGCCTGCCCAGCCCCCTGTTTCCCAGGACCTGCCTGGATGGGGGGGGCCTACCCAGCTCCCCATGTCAAGTGAGCTGTGACCCCCACCCACATACAGACACACACACCAATTCCGGGTGAGGCCCGGCATAGTCCAGGACTCAGCCCTCCGTCCAGCTGGCCTCTGGACAGTGACCCGCCCCTCGCCCCCTGGCCCCTGGCCCTACCACTAGCTGCTCTAGAAGAGACCTGGGAGAGGTTTCGTGCCCCCATCCTGGTTCTCATTCCCACTCACTGCCCCCCTCACCCCCACGCCCTTTGGCTCCGCCGTTTCTATGTCTCTGCCCCCTTCGTCTCCACGTCTCTTTGCCTCTCAGTCTCTGCCCTCATCTTCCCCCCACCCCCAAGCCCTCGTAGCTTTTGATTTAATAAAAAGAAAATGAAGAAAGTCTGACGGACTGGTTGTCCTGGGAGCGTCTTCCCTACTAAGGGCTGGAGAAAGGCCGGAAAGAAGGGACCGGGCTGACGACTGGGAGATGGCGCACACTTTCTCTCCTGGCTGCTTCCGGAGCGAGGGGCAGGTGGAGGCGGGTGGGGGGCAACCTCGGAGACGGGGGTGTGTGAGCTGGGATTGCAGGAAGCTGGATCCCAATCGGGGAAGGCTGCGGGGAGGAGGAGGTGAGGGAGGGAAGGCTGTGAGGCGGGGCTTGGGAGGGGCACGACCCTCCAATCCCTCTGATCTTGGGGGGGGGGGTGAACGCCCCTGATTCTCCTAGCGCGGGCCCGGCTGGGGAAGGGAGAGGGGAGGGCGGGAGCCGGTCCTTTAATCAATCAATCAATCGTATTTATTGAGCGCTTACTGTGTGCAGAGCACTGTACTAAGCGCTTGGGAAGTCCAAGTTGGCAACATATACAGTCCCTACCCAACAGTGGGCTCACAGTCTAAAAGGGGGAGACAAGGGGTCCTTCGGTCGCCGCCGAGGGTCGCAGGTCCCCGGGGCCACCGCCCCGACTGGACGGCCACTGCCCGGAACCCTGCGGGGAACGGGACGGGCGGGAAGGGGGTCTCCCTCAGACCCGGCGGAGGGCGGACGTGCGACACTGGGGGGGGCCCTGCGCCGTCCCCCCAAGGACCTCGTCCCCCTCTCCATCCCCCTCATCTTACCTCCTTCCCTTCCCCACAGCACCTGTATATATGTATATATGTTTGTACATATTTATTACTCTATTTTACTTGTACATATCTATTCTATTTATTTTATTTTGTTAGTATGTTTGGTTTTGTTCTCTGTCTCCCCCTTCTAGACTGTGAGCCCACTGTTGGGTAGGGACCGTCTCTATATGTTGCCAACTTGTACTTCCCAAGCGCTTAGTCCAGTGCTCTGCACACAGTAAGCGCTCAATAAATACGATTGATTGATTGATTGATTGATTGATTGACCCCTCCTCCCGGTGTCCAGAAGGACGGGGTGCCGGCGAGCGGCTCCGCCCCCGAGGAGCCCAGTAACGCGGAGGGGGCGCGGCCAGGGGCCTCTGTCCGTCCGGCCGCGGCCCGGGTTGTCACCGGGTTGTCCCTCGGGGGCGGCTGGAGGGGGAGGGCCGCCCGGGACACCCCGGACCGCCATCCACTTGTCAGCTGTGTGACTTTGGGCAAGTCACTTCATTTCTCTGTGCCTCAGTTACCTCATCTGTAAAATGGGGATTAAGACTGTGAGCCCCATGTGGGACAACGGGGCATCTGCTGTTGAGAGAAGCAGCGTGGCTCAGTGGAGAAGAGCCCGGGCTTTGGAGTCAGAGGTCATGGGTTCAAACCCCGGCTCCGCCAATTGTCAGCTGTGTGACTTTGGGCAAGTCACTTAGATTCTCTGGACCTCAGTTGCCTCATCTGTAATGTGGGGATTGAGACTGTGAGCCCCACGTGGGACAACCTGATCAATCAATCAATCGTATTTATTGAGTGCTTACTGTGTGCAAAGCACTGTACTACGCGCTTGGGAAGTACAAGTTGGCAACATATAGAGACAGTCCCTACCCAACAGTGGGCTCACAATCTAAAAGGGGGAGACAGAGAACAAAACCAAACAGACTAACAAAATAAAATAAATAGAATAGATATGTACAAGGAAAATAAATAAATAGAGTAATAAAAATGTACAAACATATATACAGGTGCTGTGGGGAAGGGAAGGAGGTAAGATGGGGGGATGGGGAGTGGGGAAGGGGCTCAGTCTGGGAAGGCCTCCTGGAGGAGATGAGCTCTCAGTAGGGCGTTGACGGAGAAACCTGATCACCTTGTAACCTCCCCAGCGCTTAGAACAGTGCTTTGCACATAGTAAGCGCTTAATAAATGCCATCATTACTATTATTATTATTCTCCGCAGGGGGAGGGGAGGAGCGGGGGCCGGCCAGGCACCGCCCCCGTCCCGCCCCCGGCTCGCCCCGCCCCGGCCCGCGGCCTCTCCGAGCCTCCGGCCTGTTATTTCGTTCGCCTCTCGGCCCGGGGGCCCCGGGCCCCCGGTCCCCCGGTCCCCGTCCCCCTCGGCCCCTGCATGGGCGGGCCGGGCCGGGCTGGGGGGCGCGGGCGCCATGCGGGGGGGTCGCCGGGGGGGCCGCTGCGCCTGTGCCCACCTCCTCCGAAAGCTTTGGGCCAAATGGGGCTGCTGCTTCCCGCGGGGGGCGGGCCGCGGTGAGCCCGGGCCCGCGGGGAGGGCCCCGGCCCCGGGGTCCCCGGAAAAGTGGAATGAGGCACGGGGCACTTGTGTCTCTGCCCCCCGCCCGTCTCCACCCGGCCCCGCCTCTGGTGGCTTGTCCTCCCCACCCCAAATAATAATAATAATGGCATTTGTTAAGCGCTTACTATGTGCAAAGCACTGTTCTAAGCGCCCCAGGCAGCCCCTCCCCGTTTGTCCAGGGGGAGGGCGCTGGGGGCGGGCCTTGCTGTCCCAATGACCCCCTCCTCTCCCCAGCAGAGGCCTACTCGGTGGCGGCCAGTGAGGTCAGCGTCTCGGTGTCGGCCGCCTCCATCCCGTGCAGCTCGGGCCCCGCCACGCCCCCGGGACGGCCCAGAGATCCCGGGAGGGAGATCGGACCCGGCTCCGGACCGGAGCCCCGGTTGGACAGGACTCAGGTGAGTAGTTGCGGGGGGGCGGTGAAAGTCTCCAGTGGTTGCCTGTCAACCTACGAATCAAGCAAAAACTCTTCACTGTCGGCTTCAAGGCTCTCCAGCACCTCGCCCCCTCCTATCAATCAATCAATCAATCGTAATTATTGAGCGTTTACTGTGTGCAGAGCACTGGACTAAGAGCTTGGGAAGTACAAGTTGGCAACATATAGAGACAGTCCCTACCCAACAGTGGGCTCACAGTCTAGAAGGGGGTGACAGAACAAAACCAAACATATTAACAAAATAAAATAAATAGAATAGATATGTACAAGTAAAATAAATAAATAAATAAATAGAGTAATAAATATGTACAAACATATATACATATATACAGGTGCTGCCACTGTCCGCCTTCTTCAGTCTTATGCTCAAGCTGCCGAACGCTGCTGGCGAAAGTCTAAACACCATGCCAACCTCGTTCACTTCAAGTTTATCCTTTCCTGTCTTAACTCAGCCCTCTCCTCTGCCAGACAAAACTATTTCTCCTCCCTCATTGACACCCACGCCCATCACCCCCGCCAGCTCTTCCGTACATTACACTCCCTTCTCAGACCCCCGGTTCCTCCCCCTCCTCCTTCCCTCACCCCCAACGATCTGGCCTCCTACTTCATTAACAAAATTAAATCCATCAGGTCCGACCTCCCCAAAGTCACTTCCCCCACTTCTCCAACCCCCCGGCTCTCAACACTCTCTGCTACTCTCCCATCCTTCCCAGCAGTATCCTCAGAAGAGCTCTCCTCCCTGCTCTCAAGTGCTACTCCGGCCACCTGTGCTTCTGACCCCATTCCCTCTCATCTCATGAAATCTCTCGCTCCATCCCTTCTCCCCTCCTTAACTTCCATCTTCAACTGCTCACTCTCCACTTGTTCCTTCCCCTCTGCCTTCAAACATGCCCATGTCTCTCCCATCCTAAAAAAAGTCAGGGAGAGGGCAGGGTTTGGGAGGGAAGACAAGGAGTTCAGTCTTGGACATGTTGAGTTTTAGGTGGCGGGCAGACATCCAGATGGAGATGTCCTGAAGGCAGGAGGAGATGCGAGCCTGGAGGGAGGGGGAGAGAGCAGGGGCAGAGATGGAGATTTGGGTGTCATCAACGTAGAGATGATAGTTGAAGCCGTGGGAGCGAATGAGGTCACCACCCTTCTCTCCTGCTCCAGCCCAGCCTGCACCCTCCGCTCCCCTGCCGCTAACCTCTTCACCGTGCCTCGTTCTTGCCTGTCCCGTCGGCGACCCCTGGCCCACGTCCTTCCCCTGGCCTGGAATGCCTTCCCTCCACGCACCTGCCAAGCTGGCTCTCTTCCTCCCTTCAAAGCCCTACTGAGAGCTCACCTCCTCCAGGAGGCCTTCCCAGACTGAGCCCCCTTTTTCCTCTCTTCCTCCCCTTCCTCCCCACCCTACCTCCTTCCCCTCCCCACAGCACTTGTATATATTTGTACAGATTTATTACTCTATTCATTTTATTTGTACATATTTACTCTTCTATTTATTTTGTTAACGATGTGCATGTAGCTATAATTCTATTTGTTCTGACGATTTTGACACCTGTCTACGTGTTCTGTTTTGTTGTCTGTCTCCCCCTTCTAGACTGTGAGCCCGTTGTTGGGTAGGGACCGTCTCTATATGTTGCCGACTTGTACTTCCCAAGCGTTTAGTCCAGTGCTCAGCACACAGTAAGCGCTCAGTAAATACGATTGAATGAATGAGATAGGGGAGCGGAGACCTTGCTGCTCCCCGGGACCTGGCCCCCAGAACTGCCCCCCTCCTGACAGGGCCCGGGCCCGTGTCCGGGCCAGGGATTCTGGCCGCTCCCTGCTAACAGGCCTGCTGGGCCAGGTTCAGGGAGGCGAGGGCTCTTAGAGGATCTGACGGGAGAGACCTGCCTCCTGATGTCCCTCCCTCCTCCACCCAGGACGACCCCTCCCACCAGTCCCCAGTAGAGCCCCCGCCCCAGGCCGCAGAGGAGGAAGAAGTGGAGAAGCAAAGTGCCCTGGAAAAAAGCAGGTAAGGGCTCCCAGGGCCCCCGGACCCCACCCCCACCGCCCACTCCAAACACCGGGACGGTGAGGCGGGAGGGTCCCGGAGGAGGGGGCTGTCCCTGAGGCTGGGGTCGCCTCTCCTAGGTATGTTCTCAGAGAGCTGGTGGAGACCGAGAAGGTTTATGTGGAGGACTTGGGGTGCATCGTGAAGGTAACCCCGCCCTTTCCTCCGCATGCCTGTCCTTGTCCCTCCCTGTCCCCGCCCCTGCTCCCTCTGCCCCTGCCCCCCGTGCCCCTGCCCCCCTCTCGTGCGGCTCCCACCTCTCCTCTCCTCTCCGCGCCGCCCGGCTGCCCAGCTTTCCGATGTTGAGAGTGTGGGATGGCCGACTGTCGGTCCGTCCCGGCCGGCCTGCCGTCCCACCCCCCTCAGGGCTACATGGCCACCATGGCGGCCCAGGGAGTCCCGGAGACCCTGCGCGGCCGAGATCGCATCATCTTCGGCAACGTGCAGCAGATCTACGAATGGCATCGCGAGTGAGGGTCGGGGCCGGCGGTGGGACGGGAGTAGGGGACTGGAGGGGGGCGCTTCTTGGAGAACTGTGGAGGTGGGGGCTCCAGGCCAGGGTCACATCTTCCTTCCTCCTCTCTCTGCCTCCCCAGTTTCTTCCTGCTAGAGCTGCAGCGCTGCCTTCTAGACCCCGATTGGTTGGCGCAGCTGTTCATCAAGCACGTGAGCAGGGGGGCAGGAGGGGGGCAGTTTCAGAGGTAGGGGTCTTGCCTGGAGCAGGTTCGGGGGGAGGTCGTGGCCTGATCTTCCTGTACCTGTGTCCCCCCGCAGGAGCGGCGCCTGCACATGTACGTAGTTTACTGCCACAACAAGCCCAAGTCTGAACACGTGGTGTCAGAGTTTGGGGACCACTACTTCGAGGTCAGAAGGCACGGGCTTGGAGTGGAGGGGGGCTGTGGAGGAGGTCGGGATGGGCCCGGGTCAGAGGTTCAGACTTCTAACCCCTCCTCTTCCAGGAACTGCGCCTGCGCCTCGGCCACCGACTGCAGCTCAGCGACCTACTCATCAAACCCGTCCAGAGAATTATGAAGTACCAGCTGCTGCTCAAGGTCAGGGGTCAGTGGGAGGCAGGGGATCCGGGGAGCCGGGGAGTCAGCAGGAGGCGAGGCTAGTGAGAACCAGGAATCCCGGGGTCATGGAGCCCGGGGTGGCAGTGGGGGCCGCAGGTGCACAGTCAGTGGGAGGTGGGGCTAGCGAGGACCATGGATCTCAGAGTCACAGAGCCGGGGGTGGGGGGTCAGCGGGAGGCGGGGTTAGCGGGGACCGTGGATCCCGGCATCATGGAGCCAGGGGTTCCAGTTCAGGCTGCAGATGCAGGGTCAGAAAAAGGCGGGGCTGGTGAAGACCACAGATCCCGGGGTCGTGGAGCTGGTGGGGCCAGCAGGGGCCGCAGAGCTGGGGAGGGTTGGGGACAGTCAGCGAGCACCGGGGAGTTAAGGGTCAGGGAGGTATTGGCCCTGCCACCTAAGGATGGATGGCAGGTGGGAGGTGGCAGGTATGGGGGCCAAGTATCTTATCTTGTTGTAGGATTTTCTCAGATATTACAGCAGAGCAGGGATGGACACAGCAGAGCTCCAGGTGGGCCCTCCCTCCCCCCCCCACCCCACCTGTGTCTGATCCCCTTCTTCCGACCTGCTCTTTCCTCTGCCTCTTCCCACCCCATCCCTTCCTGCCCCAGTCCCCATCCCTCCTTGCCCCGCTGCATCCATCCTTGCCCCTCCCCTTCCCAACCTGCCCCTCCCCTATCCCTCCGTGCCCTACCTATGTGTCATCCCTGCTTCTCCTACCCGCTCCCTCCTCCGTCCTCATCCGCTCCCGATCCCTCCCTTCCCGGCCTGTGAGCAATCCCCACCTTTCCTAAATGTTCCATCCTCCCCCCACTTTTATTTTTCAGTTGCGTTTGTCAAACACTTATTATGTGCCAGGCACTATACTAAATGCCAGGGTAGATACAAGATCACCAAGCTGGATACAGCCCAGGTCCCACATGAGGCTCACCGTCTTAATTCCCACTTTACAGAAGAGGTAACTGAGACCCAGAGAAGTGACGTGACTTGCCCAAGGTCACGCAGCAGACAAGGGGCAGAGCCGGGATTAGAACTCAGGTCCTCTGTCTCCCAAGCCTGTACACTTTCCATTAGACCATTAGGTCATGCTGCTTCTGTCAGAGACAGAAATGTAACCCAAAGTGGAAAGGGCTGGAAGGAGTTTGGCTGCCTGCCCCACTCCCCGCCCCCTCCACAACTCTCCTCTCCCCTCCCCTCAGCGGGCTGTGGACGTCATGTGTTTCGTCCCCAAACGCTGCAACGACATCTTGAGTCTGGGGCGGCTACAGGGATTTGAGGTACTGGGGTGAGAGGGGTGGGGCCAGGGCCCTAGAGGGGAGAGGGACCACCACCAACCTGACCTCACCCACCGCCCCTCCCTCCCTGTGGGCTGGCTGATCCCTGCTGACCCCCACAGTGACTGCCCTTTCCAGTCTGTTGATCCCTTCCCTGCACCCACTGCCCCCCAGGGACGGCTGACTGCTCAGGGGAAGCTGCTGGCTCAGGACACTTTCTGGGTGACGGAATTGGCCAGAGGTTCCCGGCCCCCGGCCCCCCACCCACGCCGTGTTTTCCTCTTTGAGCAAATTGTCATCTTCAGTGAGGCGGTGGGGGGCGGGCCGCGGGGCAAGGAGCCCAGCTATGCTTACAAGAGCAGCATCAAGGTGGGTCCCGACCGGGCTGGGGGCCGGGTCGGGGGGCGGCGGGGTGGGGGGGGGCCAGGGCCTGGCTCAGGCAACAGGGTGATGCGAGGGGGCCCTAGTTGAGTCCGTGGGGTGGCCGGTGGGGCCTTGACTCAGACCACGGGGCAGCTGGGGAGCATTGGGTGGGAGAGCCTGGTTCAGACTACTGGGCAGTGGGGAGATGGATGGGGAGTGGGGCCCTGGCTCGGACCATGGGGTTGGTGGGGTGACTGAACAGGGTCCCTGGTTCAGGCTACAGGGTGGCAGGGGTGTGGCAGGATTGTGGGGGTCTGGCCAAGCACTGCCCCTGGCCGGCTGGCCGTGACCCCTCCTTGGCCCCCAGGTGCACTGCCTGGGTCTGGAAGTGTCCGGAGAGGCCGGCCCTTTTGTGCTGACCTCGCAGGAGGCAGGTCGCCCGGCCCAGCGCTATGTCCTCCAGGCATCAGACCCAGTGGTCAGCCAGGTCTGGACCAACCTCGTGGCCCAAATTCTGGAGAGCCAGTGCAACTTCCTCAATGGTGAGACCCTCTATCCGTTTGACCCCGTGCCCTCTCACCTCATGCCCCCCGCCCCCCCCCGTTCCCACCAGGCAAGGCCATCCTCCCCCGGCTTCCCCTTCCCTAGGCTATGCCCTCAGTGGAGGAGAGGGGCCTTGACTCGGCCTGATCCCAGCTGATCTCCCGCTCCCCACCCCGCTCCAGCCCTCCAGTCCCCGATCGCCTACCAGCGCCGGGAGAGTGAGAGGAGCAGCCTTGGCCCGCAGGCGGCAATGGGCCAGGGGAACTCCGGG
Organism: Tachyglossus aculeatus; assembly: GCF_015852505.1. Classification (NCBI taxonomy): domain Eukaryota; kingdom Metazoa; phylum Chordata; class Mammalia; order Monotremata; family Tachyglossidae; genus Tachyglossus; species Tachyglossus aculeatus. The sequence continues at coordinate 60,057,126 of NC_052075.1, forward strand.
AGCTGGCCCCGACTGGCTCCTGCCCATGCTGACTCTCCACACCCACCGCTCACTGGGCCGGAGGAGCCCTCGCCTCCCTACCTTCCTCAGGTATTAGGAAATTGGGAGGAGTGGCAGGAGTGGCGGCAGGAGTGGCAGGAGTGGCGGCAGGCAGGGCAGGAGGCGGGCAGGTGGGTGTTTGACCTTCGACCCCTTGATCTGTGCTCCCTGACAGGTCCCCCCAGACTCGGTCCGCCGGGCGCGGTTGGCCAGGCTGGATGAAGACGAGCTGTAACCTGAGGGACTGGGGGAGGCTGCCCAGCCACTCTTCAGTCCTGGCGCCTCACCTCCTTTTGGGCTTGGACATGGAGTGGGGGTCTTTGTGCTGTGGCCCCTCCCGCCTCTTCTTGCATGTGCTTCGTGGGAGGGGACTGGGGGGCGGGGTGCTCACCTTGTTTGGTCACTTCTATTTCCTAAAATAAAGGTTTTGTTACACATTGGGCCTGGCCCTGCCAGGGTGGGGCCCTCATTGGCGGGGACTGGGGGTGAGGCGGGGGGCGGGGCCGGGGGGCGAGAAGGGAAGAGAAGTCGGTCAATCAATCGTATTTATTGAGCACTTACTGGGTGCAGAGCACTGTACTGAGCACTTGGAGAGTACAATTTAACAGACGCATTCCCTGCCCACAACGAGCTTACAATCTAGAGGGGGAGACAGGCTTTAAATAAATAAATGACAGATATAAACACACAAGTGCTGTAGGGCTGGGATGGGTGATGAATAAAGGGAGCAGGCCAGGGTGACGCAGAAGGGAGTGGAAGAAAAGGAATAAGACGGCTGAGTCAGGTTAGGCCTCTTAAAGCAGATGTGCCTTCAGTGAGGCTTTGAAGAGGGGGAGAGGAATTGGCTGTCGGATAGGAAGAGGGAGGGAGTTTCTGGCCAGAGGCAGGTTGTGGGCGAGAGACAGGCAGCGAGATAGACAAGATCGAGGTACAGCGAACAAGGTCAGCGTTAGAGGAGCGAAGTGTGCGGGCTCGGTTGTAGTATGAGAGTGGCAAGGTAGGAGGGGGCAAGGTGATTGCTTTCAGGGCGATGGTGAGGAGTTTCTGTTGGATGCAGAAGAGGAGGATGGGCAACACTGGAGGTTCGTGAGGAGTGGGGAAACACGGACTGAATATTTTTGTAGAAGACTGATCCGGGAAGCAGAGTGAAGTATGGACTGGAGTTGGGAGAGACAGGAGGCAGGGAGGTCAGCAAGGAGGCTGATACAGTAATCAAGGCGGGATAGGATAAGTGCTTGGATTAATGCGGTAGCGGTTTGGATGCAGAGGAGAAGGTGGATTTTAGCAACGTTATGAAGGTCGAAACAACAGGATTTAGTGATGCACTGGATAAGTGGGTTGAATGAGGGAGAGGAGTTAAGGATAACGCCAGGATAACGGGCTCGAGAGACAGGGAGGTGGTGGTGCCATCTACAGTGATGAGAAAGTCACCGGGAGGACAGGGTTTGGGTGGGAAGAGCAGGAGTTCTGTTTTAGACATGTTAAATTTGAGGTGGTGGTGGAACACCAAGTAGGGATGCTTTGAAGGCAGGAAGAAATGTGAGACTGAAGAGAGGGAGAGAGATTGGAGCTGGAAGTTTAATAGGGAGAATAATAACTGTAGTATTTGTTAAGCATTTACTATGAGCCAAGCGCTATACTCAGCGCTGGGGTGGATACAAGCAAATCGGGTTGGACGCAGTCCCTCTCCCTCATGGGACTCAGCCTCAATCCCCAGTTTACAGATGAGGTAACTGAGGCACAGAGAAGTGAAGTGACTCGCCCAAGGTCACACAGCAGACAAGTGGTGGAGCTGGGATTAGAACCGGTGACTTTCTTACTCTCAGGCCTGTGCCCTATCCATTATGCCATACTGCGTCTCATGTACTGCTCAGAAGCGGCATGGCTCAGTGGAAAGAGCACGGGCTTTGGGGCCAGAGGTCATGGGTTCAAATCCTGGCTCCGCCAACTGTTGGCTGTGTGACTTTGGGCAAGTCACTTAACTTCTCTGTGCCTGTTACCTCATCTGTAAAATGGGGATTAAAACTGTGAGCCCCCCCGTGGGCCAACCTGATCATCCTGTAACCTCCCCAGCGTTTAGAACAGTGCTTTGCACATAGTAAGCACTTAGCAAACACCATCATTATTAGTATTATGTAGATTTGGGCATCATCCACATAGAGGTGGTAGTAGAAGCCAAGAGAGTGAATGAGTTCTTCAAGGGAGTGGACGTAGATGGAAAATAGAAGGGGACCCACAACTGAACCTTGACGGACTCCCACGGTTAGCGGGTGGGTGGCGGAGGAGGAGCCCCTGAAAGAGACTGAGAGTGAGGGGCCAGAGAGAGAGGAGGAGTACCAGGAGAGGACAGTGTCAGGGAAGCTGAGGTTGGAAAATGTTTCCAGAAGGGGGTGGTCCGCAGCGTCAAAGGCAGCTGAGAGGTCGAGGAGGATTAGGATGGAGTAGAGGTCGTTGGATTTGACGAGAAGGAGATCGCTGGTCACCTTTGAGAGGGCGGTTTCTGTGGAGTAAAGAAGGGGATACAAGCCAGGTCGGAGTGGATCAAGGAGAGGATTGGAGAAGAGGAAATTGAAACAGCGAGTGTAGACAATTTGTTCCAAGAGTTTGGAGAGGAATGACAGGAGGGAGATGGGGTGGTAACTGGAGGGAGCTGTGCGGTCAAGGGAGGGTTTTTTTAGGATAGGGGAGACGTGGGCATGTTTGAAAGCAGTGGGAAAGAAGCCATTGGAGAATGAACAGCTGAAGATGGCAGTTGGAAAAAGGGAGGGGGCAAGTGTTTTGATAAGGTGTGGAGTAATGCAGCTGGATGTGCATGTGGAGGGGGGTGGATTTTGAGGGAAGGCAGGAGATCTCCTTGCCTACCTTGGGTGAGCCTGGCTGAGGGCTGAGATTGGTGGGGGTGGTGGCTGAGAGGGTGAGGGGTGGGGAGGATGCCCGGTCAGGGGGTAGTCATGGAACAGGGTTAATGGGCTCCTTAGCGCTCAGAAGCCAGTGGCCACCAGCCCCCAGGCAGAGAGGAAGGTCGTGGCTGGAGCTGCAGTGGCTCCGGCCAGGGCTCCATGCTGTTCACGGCCACTCCCATCCCCAGCCCTGCTCCTACTCTCCCTCCCTGCCCAGCCCTTCTCCGATTGGGAACACAGGGTCCTGGGAGACTCTCAAGAGCTGTAGACGCCTTGAGGTAGGTTGCAAAGTGAGTTTTTGGCAGGCAAATTTGATTCCTCCCTGCCCCACCCTTCCCGGGACAGGAGCAGGGAGTTGTCCCCTTCCCCCCGGCACCTTCCCTCCCCAACCTCTCCCTTCCCTCCCTGACCTCTCCCTTCCCCGGGGCAGGAACATGGAGTCCTCCTTTCCCTGGCCCATCCCAGCCCCTTCCCTGCAGCGGGTAGGAGCAGGGGGGTCGTCTCCTCCCCAGCCGTCCTTGGCCGGCTCTCCGCAGGGAGGGGAGGGGCTCACGCCCTCCTCTGTATAGAAACCCAGAGAGCAGAGGCCAGACCTGGACCAGAAATGACCACAGTGTTAAGGCCCCTAGTCCTCCACTGCCACAGTGAGCCTTCTCAGAGCCCAGGGCTTTGGCACTGGTTGCCGGGGGAGGGGCCGGGCCAGACGAGGGCTTGGGGCATCGTTCTGTCTGCAGGGACCCCCGGCCCCTCATCGGGGTGGCAGCGGAAGAAGGCGGGGGTGAGGTCACCGGGACCAGGCCCTCTTGGGGCTTCCCCTCAAGGCCGTTCCGGTGGCTCGGGTGAAGGAGGGAGCAGTCAGTCAGCGGTCATGCACTGTAGGTACTGCTTGTGGAAGAAGAAGAGCCGGTGCTTGGTGGCCACGCTGGTGTCCAAGCTGCTGGGGTAGCGGAAGTGGCTGTAGCTCTCCTCCGCCGTGCCCCGCGCCACCCACGGCAGCTTGATCTTGGACGCGTGGTCCACGACCACATCCGCGCAAGAGCCCACGTGCAGTGAGCCCAGCCCGTCCAGGAAGAACTCTGCAGGGGGGAGGGGGCAGAGGGTCAGCTGGGGAGAGGGGACCGGCGCTGGGGGGCGGGGGGAGGGGGAGCAGGTCAGGCGGGGGGAGGGGGCCGGCGGCCTACCCAGATGTCCCACGCGGCTGAGGCGGGGGTCGAAGCCGACCTCCCGGACCCGTTCGGTCCGCGCCAGGAAGAAATTGACCACCCCGTCAGTGACCACACAGCCGGGGAAGCCGGGCAGCGGGTGGTGGAAGCCGTGACGCTGGTGCAGACAGCCGCCCTGGCCGGGGCCGCCCGGCTCCACGCTCAGCAGCTGCCGGTAGGTGGTGGAGTAGCCGGTGATCTCCCGCACGGCACCTCCGACCTGCGGACACGTGGGAGGCCGGTGATGCCAGAGAGCTGCGGGGCGCGGTGGGGCGGCCGAAGGGACAGAGAAGGGGCAGGAGCCAGAGGGAGGTATCAGAGTGGGCTTCCCGCTAGATGGCCAGAGTGGGCCCCGCCCCGGCTCTCTGCCTGACACGGGGTAGTACCAGGCCCCTCCCGGCCCCCCCCAGACCCCGGCTCCGCGGGGTGGAGGTGGGAGCGGGTGGGGAGCGGGGGAGACCCCCGCTCCCCCTCTTCCTTCCCCCTGGCCAGAGCCCGCCCGGCTCATCACTGCCTCACCAGATCCAGGGGCGTCCGCTCCAGGACGTCCACCAGCGCCTCCAGCCGCGTCCGCGCCGTGAACACAAAGTCGTCGTCCACCCACAGCACGTACTTGGTGGTCACTTGGGACACGGCCAGATTGCGGCCGGCGAACCAGCCCTGCGGAGCGCGGGAGACGGGGAGCTGGGGCCTCTGTGGGCGCGGGGGCGAAATGTCCGCCCACGGCCCCGTGCCCGCAGCCCCCCGCCGCAGACCTTCCCAAAGGGCATGATGTAGTGCTCGACGTAGGGTCCGCGAACAGGCTCGGGCCGCTCGCTGTCGTCGGCGATGACCACGGTGACGGTGGGGTAGAAGCGCCGGATGCTGGCCAGCAGCGTGCGCAGCCGCTCATAGCGAAGGAAGGTCTTTGTGGCAATGGTGACCAGAGCGCTGACATTGTACGGGCCAGGGGCTGGAAGAGACCGGCGAACCAAAGCTGCAGACGCCCCCCCACCCACCGCGGCCTCCGCCATTGTGCGGCGGGGTGGGAGTGGAGGTGGGGATTGGGGGGTACTCTCTGATCCCTAGTAACCGTTGGCAGGCACCGCATGGCCGTGGTCACCGTTGGGCGGTGGAGGCGGCGGGGGCGGGAGCCTCGGCAGCTCTCCGGGCTCCGGATCCCTTCCCCTCCTCCCCCTGGGTCGACACATGGGGAGACAAGGGCGTGCTTTAACTACGCCCTCCTCCCTGCCTGGCAAAATTATTTCTCCGTCCTATTGACACACACACATGCCCATGGCCCTTGCCGGTGGGTCCAGAAGTTTAACTCTCTCCTCAATTCCCCTCCCCCCAACCTCCCCCATCTCTTGCCTGTAATGACCTGGCCGCCTACTTTATTGAGAAAATTGAGAGTATCAGGCGTGGTCTCCCTAAAATCTTTCCTGCTCCTCTCAAGTCACTTCGGCCTCCTGCCCGAACTTCTTCAACTCTCCCATTTTCCTCTGCAGAATCTCAAGAGCAAATCTCTTGCCTTCTCTCAAACTCCACCACCTCCACCTTATTGAAACACTTCCTTCACACTTTATCAAAACACTTGCCACCTCCCTTCTTCCCTCCTTAGCCTCCGTGTTCAACCGTTTGCTCTCCAATGGCTTCTTCCCCAGTGATTTCAAACACGTCCATGTCTTCCCTACCTTAAAAAAACCCCACGGCTCCTTCCAGTTATCGCCCATCTCCCTCCCACCGTTCCTCTCCAAACTCCTTGAATGAGCTGTCTACACCCGCTGTCTCAAGTTCCTCTCTTCCAATTCTTTCCTTGACCTTCTCCAATCTGGCTTCCGTCCCCTTCGCTCCACAGAAACCACCCTCTCAAAGATCACAAATGATCTCCTTCTTGCCAAATCCAACGGCCTCTCCTCGATTCTAATCCTTTGTGACCTCTCGGCTGTTGACCACCATCAGCCACCCCCTTCCAACCTCAGCTTCACAGACACCGTCCTCTCTTGGTTTTCTCTGGACGCTCATACTCGGTTTCTTTCATGGGCTCCTCCTCTGCCCCCCACCCCCTAACTGCGGGAGTCCTTCAAGGCTTCACCTCGGGATCTCCTTCTATTCTCCGTCTAAACCCACTCCCTTGGAGGACTCATTTGCTCCCATTGCTTCAACCACCACCTCTACGTGGATGATTCCCAATCTATGTCTCCATCCCCGATCTCTCTCCCTCGCTGTAATCTCGCATTTCCTCCTGCCTTCAGGACATCTCTACTTGGATGTCACACCTCAAACTGAACAAATCCAAAACAGAACTCCTATCTTCCAGCCCACACCCTGTCCACCACCTAAGTTCCCCACCACTGTAAGAATAATAATAATAATAATAATAATTTTGGTATTTGTTAAGCGCTTACTATGTGCAAAGCACTGTTCTAAGAGCTGGGGAGGTTACAAGGTGATCAGGTTGTCCCACGGGTGGCTCGCAGTCTTCATCCCCATTTTACAGATGAGGTAACTGAGGCACAGAGAAGTGAAGTGACTTGCCCAAAGTCACACAGCTGACAGCACCACCATCCTTCCTGTCTCACAAGCCCATAACCTTGACATTATCCTCGCCTCATCTCTGCCATTCTACCCACGTTATCTGTCACTAAATCCTGTCCGTTCGACCCTCACAACACCGCTAAAATCCACCCTTCCCTCTCTATCCAAACGGCTACCATGTTAATCCAAGCATTTACCCTCTCCCCTCTGGATCACCACATCAGCCTCCTTGCTTAGTTCCCCCTGCCCCCTGTCTCTACCCTCTTCAGTTCATACTTCACCCTGCTGCCCGGATCATTTTTCCACGAACTCGTTCAGTCCACGTTTCCCCACGCCTTAAGACTCTCCAGCGGTTGCCCATTCACATCCACATCAAACAGAAACTCCTCACCGTCGGCTTTAAAGCACTTCATCACCTTGCCCCCTCCTACTCCCCTACTACAGTCCAGCCTGCCCACTTCAGTCCTCTAATGCCGACCTACTCACTGTACCTCAATCTCGTCTATGTCGCCGCCGATCTCTGGCCGCATCCTACCTTTGCCCCGAACACCCTCCCTCTTCATATCCGACAGACGGTGACTCTTTCCCCCTTCAAAACCTTGTTGAAGGCACATCTCCTCCAAGAGGCCTTCCCAGACTAAGCCCTCATTTCCTCTTTCTCCCAATCCCTTCTGCATCACCCCTGTACTTGGATTTCTTCCCTTTATCCGCCCCCCACCCCCACCCCGCAGCCCCAAAGCACTTATGTCCATATCCGCGACCGATTTATATTACTGCCCAGCTCCCTTTCTAGACTGTAAACTCGCTGTGGGCAGGGAGTGTTGTCTACCAACCCTGTTATACTGTTATATTGTCCTCTCCCAAGCGTTTAGTACAGTGCTGTGTGAACAGTAAGGGCCCTCTAAATTGATTGTTTGAACTTGTGCAGCTCGAACCGCCCACCACCGGATCTGGGGGAGCCTGGGCTGCGGTGGCGACCCCGGGAATGTGGTCCCCGGGGACCCTGCCCTCCACTCCCGGGGGGCGGCCCGGGCTGTGGTACCCGGGGACCGCGTCCCTCCCCTCCGGTGGGGCGTCTCTGGCTTCACCCGCCCCAGTGTCGGTTTTGCACACCCCACCCCGTTCAGCCCAGTTTCCTTCTCCCGAGTTCCAGCGAAAGCTCCGAGATGAATAGGCAATAGTTTAGAAAAAGGGAGAGACTGTCGTAATATCCTGTGGGAGGATTTCTTCTGAAAAATGGCCCCCAGGGCGAATAAAGCCGAACCATGGTGGACCGACTCAGCCCCCGTCTTTTCTCCCCCCAGACCTACATTCCGTCCCTCGGCCCAGCCCCAAGCCCCTCCTCGCCCCCACCCCCCAGCCGGCTCCTCACTCACCCCCATCAGAAGCTAGGCCCGTGGGATACAGGCGGGGATTAGGCCGATGCTGGATCCGGATGACGAAAGCGGCTTGGTGGCCGTCGGTGGAGACCCGAACTGGGACGGGGGCAGAGAAGCGAGTTGGAGGAGCGGGCCAGGGTTGCGACTGGACAAACCGGGTCTTCCTCTTTCTCCCCTCCCCCTCTCCACCGCGGACAATCAAGCGTTCTTCCCAGATGGCAAACACTGGCCGGGCCGGGCCCTCGCGGCGCCTCGCTTCTCGCACCTGTGTCGGCCGCGTGCGGCCGGTAGTGGACACTCGTGTAGGTGACCAGCTGGAGCTGACGGTTCAGTCGGTCCAGGTCCGGACTGGCCAGGCCGAGCTGCGCCCTCCCCTCCCCCCGGAGGGTCACCCCCTCCACCTCTCCGGCCACCTCCCAGACGCCCAGGGAGGCCGAGAGGTTGACCTGCGGGTGGGAAGGGTCGTCACACCGGCCGCCCCCTCCCGTCACTCCCCCTCCCCGCCTGCCCTTCGTCCTCTGTCCCCGGGCCCCCGTCACATCACTCCCCTGCCCCCTCACCTGGTATAGGTCCCTCCTGGAGGCCTGCAGGGCCAGGCCTGGGGGCAGTGGAGAAAGAGAGGTCAGACCCCCATCCCCGGCCAGGCAGAGGCCCGCCCCCCGGCCAGGCCCCCCCCCCCCCGCCCTATCCCCTCCCCTCACCGGGAACCAGCAGGCTGCCCAGCGGCCGGACCTGGACTCCCTGCAGCGGATACTGCAGCGGACTGTTGGCCGGGGCGACGAGCAGCCGGTCGGCGGGGGACTGGACCCTTCGGGCAGACGAACGGGCGGTCGGCGGGACGGACGGACTATCGATCCCGCCCTCCTCCCCCGTCCTCCTCCTTCCCCGCCCCACCTGTCCAAGAAGCGGCGGTATTCGCGGTCCCGGGCGGCCGATGCTGCCGTCAGCTCGGCGGGGTCGAAGGCCGAGCCGAAATCCAGCGCGTAGACCTGCCGCTGGAAGGGGAGGCCCAACGAACCCCCGGGACTCCCCGCGCAACGGCAGCTGTTCCGAGCCAGCAGCCTGGCCCGGCCAGCGGGGGGAAGGGGGGGGGCAGTCAGCGAGCCCCATCCCGGACGCTCCCCTCCTCTCTCTGTCCCGTCCCCCCGGCCGCCCCCTCGGCCGCCCCCTCACCCCGCCACGTGCTCCTTGATCCGGACCGGAATGTGCTTGTAGCGGGGCTCCGCGGCCAGGGCCGAGGCGGGATCCGGGGCCGGGGGAGGCCGGGGCGCCCCCGGGGGCCCGGCCGTCCGCACGTGCAAGTAGATGAGGCCGAGCGAGGCGGAGAGGAGGAGGAGGAGCAGCAGAGCGCCCAGCGCCCGCGGGCCCAGCCGCATCCTTAGCCTAAGGGCGGGGAGGCGGAGGATGCGCTCGACGGGCGGGCCGGAGGGCCCAGCCGGGCCCCTGCCCCTTGGCGGCCGGGCCGGAGGGCCCAGCCGGGACCCTGCCCCTTGACGGGCGGCGCGGAGGGCCCAGCCGGGACCCTGCCCCTTGACGGCCGGCGCGGAGGGCCCAGCCGGGCCCCTGCCCCTTGACGGCCGGGATGTCGACCCGCAACAGTCCCCTCCTCCGCTTCCGCCACAGGGCCCCGACTCGGGTCCGGAGCAGAGGGAGCGGGCGGGGAAGGTGGGTCCTACCCTCGGCCCGGCCCCGCCCCCGGCCCTAAGCGGCCCGGGCCCGACTCCCGGGCCCGCCCCCCGCCGCCCCCCGCCGCCCCGGCCACCTCAGGCCCGGGCGGGCTCGGCCTGTGGCCTCTGCGGCGCCGGGACCCCGAAGGCCGGCACGGAGGAGGGGTCCGGCCGGGGCCCGGGGGCGGGGGATCCGGACCGGCGGTCGGTGGCTCTGCCGGTCCTGGGGCGGGGGGAGGGGGACGGGCTGGAAGAGCGGCCCCCCACCCCGTCCCCCTTTTTTCTTCCCTTCCCTTCCTTTCCCTTCCCTCTCCCGCTCCCCGGGCCCCTCTCCCGTCCGCGCGCCTGGAACAAAGGTCCGGTCTGGGAATCTCCCGGCTCCGCTACCTGCCGAGCCCCGCCAGCTCAGGCCGCCGCCGCCGCCGCCGCCGCCGCCGCCGCCGCCGCCGCCGCCCTCCTGCCTCCCGTTCTGCCTGGGTCTCTCCCCGCTCCGGCCCCGGCTCCGGCCCCGGCGCCGCGCATTCTCTCGTCCGGGCTCCGCTCCGGGCTCCGGTCCGGGGCTCCGGTCCGGGGCTCCGGTTCCGGCTCCGGTTCGAGCCGGAGTCCGGCCCCGTCTCCCCCTGGTGGCCGCCGCGGGCAAGCGCAAGGGGCGGGAAGGGCGGGGGGCGCGGGTACATCATCATCATCATAATAATAATGTTGGCATTTGTTAAGCGCTGACTGTGTGCAAAGCACTGTTCTAAGCGCTGGGGGGATACAAAGTGATCAGGTTGTCCCACGTGGAGCTCACAGTCTTAATCCCCATTTCACAGATGAGGTCACTGAGGCTCAGAGAAGTTAAGTGACTTGCCCAAGGTTACGCAGCAGGCGTGTGGCGGAGCCGGGATTCGAACCCATGACCTCTGACTCTTTCCACTGAGCCACGCTGCTTCCCGGTGGCGGGGGGGAGGCCAGTTCGGTGTAGAAGCGGCAGCGGCCGCCGAACCCCCCCCCGCCCCCCGGCCCCTCCCATCCCGGCGCCCCGGGGGCCCCGCGCAGCTCTGCCCAGTGACTCCGCCATCATTGTCAGCTGTGTGACTTTGGGCAAGTCACTTAACTTCTCTGTGCCTCAGTTACCTCATCCGTAAAATGGGGATGAAGACTGTGAGCCCCCCCGTGGGACAACCTGATCACCTTGTAACCTCCCCAGCGCTTAGAACAGTGCTTTGCACCTAGTAAGCGCTTAATAAATGCCATTATTATTATTATTATCCCTGAGCGCCCCCCCCCCCCCCCCCAGCCCTCCACCAGCCCCTGTCGGTCAGTCACCCAGCCCCAGACCTCCGAACCCCGGCCCCCGCCGCCGGTTCTCCCGGTAACTGCGGACTCAGGCGCCGGTCGGAAAGAATTTCTCGGGCCGGAACAGTCCAGTGGCCTCGCTTGGCTCCACAGGGTGTCCCACCTCACCTCGCTACTCTCTCACTCCTACCCGGCCCGCACATCTCAGTGCTTAGAACAGTGCTCAGCGCTTAGAACAGTGCTTTGCATATAGTAAGCGCTTAATAAATGCCACTATTATTACCTCCTTCCTCTAATGCCAACCTTCTCACTGTACCTCCATCTGGTCTATCTCTCCGACGACCTCTCGCCCACATCCTGGCTCTGGCCTGGAACGCCCTCCCACCTGCAAAGCTCTACTGAAGGCCCGTCTCCTCCAAGAATCAATCAGTCAATCAATCAATCAATCGTATTTATTGAGCGCTTACTGTGTGCAGAGCACTGTACTAAGCGCTTGGGAAGTACAAGTCGGCGACATATAGAGACAGTCCCTACCCAACAGTGGGCTCACAGTCTAAAAGGGGGAGACAGAGAACAAGACCAAACATACTAACAAAATAAAATAAATAGAATAGATATGTACAAGTAAAATAGAGTAATAAATATGTACAAACATAGATACAGTATATACAAGAAGCCTTCCCTGACTAAGCCCTCCCCCCTCTTTTCCTCCTCCCTTCTGCATCGCCCTTACCAGTTCCCTTCATCCATCCGCCCTCCATTCCCCACAGCACATATGTGCCTATCTGTTTTTACTTATTTATTTATTTATGTATATTAATGTCTGTCTCCCCCTCAAGACTGCGAGCTAGTTGTGGGCAGGGAATGTGGCTGTTTGTTGATGTAGTGTACTCTCCCGAGCGCTCAGTATGGTGCTGTGCCCGCAGTTAGCGCTCAACAAAGACGAATGAATGAATGAACGAGTGTGATCTCCCCAGGCCTGTGCTCACCGGGAAGTCTGAACCCTAAAGAAAGTGCCTGGAGCTGCGGTGGTGAATCAACCAGTCAATCAGTGGCATTTCTCTCACTATCGCTTCTCCTGGTCCTGACTTCAAGGCGATTGAATGAATGAGTGAATGAATAATATTATATTAGCACTTTCACATTCACAACCTTGCTTCTGTTGCATTTTTGCTCATACGAATCTGCATACTCCACAGTTAAAACATTTCTCCCATGTGTAATTTATTTTTTCTGCGTCCCCGGCTGGATTGTAAGATCCTCAAAGAGAGGGATCTTATCTTGTTATATGCTCCCAAGCGTTCAGCAATATGTCGTACACACGGTAGGCCCTCAGTAAATCCCATTGACTGACTACCCAGCCTGGTAACCTGCAGCCCTTAATCATCTCCACCGTACACTTCCTCCACCCCAGTGCTGGAACTGCAGAGCACTGCTGGCAGAAATCCTGATACCAGGCGCGCCTCATCCATTTCAATTCGTCCTCATCCGCTTTAATTCCATCCTCTCCTCCACTGGACAAAATTGCTTCTCCATCTTTATTGACTCATGTTTCCAATGGTCTGTGCCAGCTGTTCCAGACATTTAACTCCCTCTTCAAAATCCCTGGCTCCTGGTCGCCGATCACTTGACCCTTAATGATCTGGCCACATACTCTATTGATAAAAATGAAACCATCAGGTGTGATCTCCCTAGTATAGCCCCGGCTCCTCCCCAGGCCCTCACTCTTCCTGGCCCCTCTTAGACTTTCCCATCTTTCTCAGCAGTATCTCAAAAGATCTCCCGCCTCCTCTCGAAATCCACCCCTTCCACCTGCACTTACGGCCCTGTTCAATCAATCGACTGATCAGTCAATCAATCATATTTATTGAGCGTTTACTGTGTGTACAGCACTGTACTAAGCGTTTGGGAGGGTACACTATTGCAATAAACATATACATTCTCTGCCCACAATGAGCTTACAGTCTAGAGGGGGAGACAGACATTAATATAAATAAATAAATAAATTACAGATGTGGACATAAGGGCTGTGGGGCTGGGAGGGGGGAACGAATAAAGGGAGTGAGTCAGGGCGATGGAGGAGGGAGTGGGAGAAAAGGAGGGCTTAGTTAGGGAAGGCCTCTTGGAAGAGATGTGCTTTTAATAAGACTTTGAAAGTGGGGGAAAGTAACTGTGTGTCAGACATGAGGAGGGAAGGCGTTCCAGACCAGAGGTAGGATGTGGGCGAGAGGCCAGTGGCGAAATAGGCAAGATCGAGATACAGTGAAAAAGTTAGCATTAGAGGAGTGAAGTGTGCTGATTGAGTTGTAGTAGAAGAATAGCGAGGTGAGGTTGGAGGGGGCAAGGGGATTGTTTTAAAGCTAATAGTGAGGAGCTTTTTGTTTGATGTGGAGGAGGGTGGGCAACCACTGGAATTTCTTGAGGAGTGGAGAAGCATGGTCTGAGTGTTATTGAAGGAAAATGATCCCGGCAGCGGAGTGAAGTATGGACTGGAGGTGGGGTGGAGCAGGAGGCAGGGAGTATCCCACAGTAATCGACGTGGGATAGGATAAGTGCTTGGATTGACAAAGTGGCAGTTTTGATGCAGAGGAAGGAGCCGATTTTAGCCATGCTGTGAAGGTTGAGCCAACAGGATTCAGTGACAGATTGAATTTGTGGGTTGAATGAGAGAGACGTCTGCCTCCCCTTCTAGACTGTAAACTCATGGTGGGCAGAGAACATGTCTGTCATATTGTTACATTGTACTCTACCAAGCTCTTAGTACAGTGCTCTGCACACGGTAAGCACTCAATAAATTTGATTGATTGATTGATTGATTGAACCGTGAGGGACTTCCACAGTTAGCTGGTGGGAAGAAGAGGAGGAGCCCGCGACTGGGAATCTGCGGCCAGAGAGATCGGAGGAGAACCAGGAGATGACAGGGTCAGTGAAGCTGAGATTGAATAATGTTTCCAGGAGAAGGGATTAGTGGACAGCGTTGAAGGCAGCTGAGAGCTCAAGGAGGGTTAGAATGGAGTAGAAGTCGTTGGATTTCGCAAGATCACTGGTGACCTTTGAGAGGCTGGTTTCTGTGGAGTGAAGGGGTTGGAACATTACCCGTTCATTTATTGTTGCTATTGCATGTTAATTGTTAACTGCTTTCGGTGCTGTCATTTACCTCGCTGACCTCACCATGACCTTTCAATTCCCCTGCTTCCATCTGCCTTTCCCAGTCCTCAACTTCCCCTTCCCCTCTCCCACCCAGCTCTTTCCTTGACTTTGCTCCGCCCCCTCCCTAGAATCCCACTGTACCAGCGCCAACTCTCATCCTCCTCCCCTTGCGTAGTTCCCCGCCAGACCCCTCCCTTCCAATCCCTTCCCTTCCCTCCTCCTCGCCCCCATCCCCTCCCAGTTCTCCTCGGTCTCATCGCCACCCCTCATCCCCCTCTCCCTGTCCAGGCTCTCCCTGCCCCCCAACTCATTCCCATCCAAACCCTCCCCACCCCTCGCACCCTTCCCCCTCTCTCCCCTCCCTCCACAGCTGTTGCCAAGTGTGGCCTATGGAACCACCGCTCCATTATAGGTAAGCTCCCTTTCATCCTTGACCTGTTCCTTTCCCGCTTTCTCCTCCTCCTCGCCCTCACTGGGACCTGGCTTACCCCGGATGACACGGTCTCTTCTGCTGCTCTCTCCAGCGGAGGCCTCTTCTTCTCCCACTCCCCCAGAGTCACCGGGAAAGGAGGAGGTGTTGGCTTCCTTCTCGCACCCCAATGTCGCTTTCGCACTATCCCTCCTCCCCCTTCCCTTTCCTTCCCCTCCTTTGAAGCCCACATTATTCGCCTCTACCACCCCCTCCAGATTCTTGTAGCCATCATCTACCGTCCCCCCGGTCCCACCTCCAACTTCTTGACCCCTTTCTCACCTTCCTTTTTTCTTTTTCCATGCCCACTCTGATCCTCGGAGACTTCAACATCCACATGGATGTACCTGATGACTCCTCTGCCGCCTGCCTTCTATCACTCCTTAACTCCACCAACCTCCTGCTCCACCCCACCTCACCCACTCACCAGCTTGGTCACACCCTCGATCTCATCATCTCTTATGGCAGCACTATCTCCACCCTCACCAACTCTGAAATCCCTCTCTCTGATCATAACCTTCTCACCTGCCTCCTCTCTCACACTCCTCCTCCCTGTAAATCTGTTTTACTCCCCCACTGAGACCTCTGCTCTCTCGACCCCATCCATCTCTCTCAGCGCATCATGCCCCACCTTGCCTCCCTATCCACTCTACCTACTCTTGATGACCAGATTGATGCTCTCAACTCCACCCTTTCTACTCAACTCAACTCGCTTGCTCCCCTTTCCCTTCGTCGCTCATGCACCACTAACCCACAGCCTTGGATCACTGCCATTGTTCGGTTCCTCCACTCTTACGCTCGAGCTGCTGAACGCTGCTGGCTAAAGTCTAAACACCAAGCCAAACTTGTTCACTTTAAATTTATCCTTTCCTGCCTTAACTCTGCCCTCTCCTCTGCCAGGCAAAACTATTTTTCTTCCCTTATTAACACCCATGCCCATCACATCACCCCTATCACCTGTTCCGGACATTTAATTCCCTCCTCAGGCCCCCTGTTCCTCCCCCTCCTCCATCCCTCACCCCCAAAGATCTGACCACTTACTTCATTAGGGAAATTAACACCATCAAGTCTGAGCTCCCCAAAGTCACCCCCCCCTTCTCCATCCCCCTCGCTCTCAACCCTCTCCTCTAATTTCGCAGCAGTATCTTCAGAGGAGATCTCCTCCCTCCTCTCAAGTGCCACCCCCTCCACCTGTGCTTTGGTCCCCATTCCCTCTCATCTTATAAAAACTCTCACCCCTTCCCTCAGTTACTTCTTCAACCGCTCACTCTCCAATGGCTTCTTCCCCTCTGCCTTCAAACATTCCCGCGTCTCCCCATCCTAAAAAACACCCTCTCTTGACCCCACTGCCCCTTCCAGTTATCGCCCTAGCTCTCTCCTACCCTTCCTTTCCAAACTCCTGGAGCGAGTCGTCTACACTCGCTGCCTCGAATTCCTCACCTCCAACTCTCTCCTGGACCCTCTCCAACCTGGCTTCCGTCCCCTCCACTCCACTGAAACTGACCTCTCAAAGGTCACCAGTGACCTCCTCCTTGCCAAATCCAATGGCTCCTACTCTATCCTAATCCTCCTCGACCTCTCAGCTGCCTTTGACACTGTGGACCGTTCCCTTCTCCTCAACACGTTTTCCAACCTTAGCTTCACGGACTCCGTCCTCTCCTGGTTCTCCTCTTATCTCTCTGGCCATTCATTCTCGGTCTCCTTCACAGGCTCCTCCTCCCTCTTCCATCCCCTTACTGGAGGGGTTCCTCAAGGGTCAGTTTTTGGTCCCCTTCTGTTCTCTATCTATACTCACTCTCTTGGTGAACCCATTAGCTCCCACGGCTTCAACTATCATCTCTATGCAGATCACACCCAAATCTACATCTCCTCCCCGTTCTCTCTCCCTCCCTCCAGGCTCGTATTTCCTCCTGCCTTCAGGACATCTCCACCTGGATGTCCGCCCGCCACCTAAAACTCAACATGTCCAAGACAGCTCCTTATCTTCCCTCCCAAACCCTGTCCTCTCCCTGACTTTCCCTTCACTGTGGATGGCACTACCAATCTTCCCATCTCACAACCCCGCAACCTCGGTGTCATCCTTGACTCCGCTCTCTTATTCACCCCACGCATCCAATCCGTCACCAAAATCTGCTGGTCTCACCTTCACAGTATCATCAAGTTCCACTCTTTCCTCTCCATCCAAACTGCTACCTTGCTGGCACAGTCTCTCATCCTATCCCGACTAGATTACTGCATCAGCCTCCTTTCTGATCTCCCATCCTCCTGTCTCTCCCCACTTCAATCTACACTTCGTTCTGCTGCCTGGATTATTGTTCTACATAAAAGCTCTGGGCATGTCACCCCCGTCTCCAAAAATCTCCAGTGGCTGCCTGTCAACCTTTGCATGAAGCAAAAAATCCTCACTATTGGCTTCAAAGCTGAATATCACCTTGCCTCCTCCTACCTCACCTCCCTTCTCTCCTTCTCCAGCCCAGCCCACACACTCCGCTCCTCTGCTGCTAACCTCCGCACTGTGCCTCAATCTCGCCTGTCCTGCCGTCGACCCCTGGCCCACGTCCTACCTCTGGTCTGGAATGCCCTCCCTCCACACATCCACCAAACTAACTCTCTTCCCCTCTTTCAAAGCCCTACTGAGAGCTCACCTCCTCCAGGAGGCCTTCCCAGACTGAGCCCCCCTTTTCCTCTGCTCCTCCTCCCCTCCCCAACACCCATACTCCCTCCGTTTGTTCTACCCCCTTCCCCTCCCCACAGCACTTGATTATATTTGTACATTTTTATTCTTCTATTTTATTAATGATGTGCATATATCTATTGTTGCCAACTTGTACTTCCCAAGCGCTTAGCACAGTACTCTGCACACAGTAAGAGCTCAATAAATACGATTGAAGGAATGAATCTATAATTCTGTTTATCTATTTTGATGGTATTGATGCCTGCCTACTTGTTTTGTGTTGTTGTCTGTCTACCCCTTCTAGACTGTGAGTCTGTAGGGATTGTCTCTATCTGTTGCCGAATTGTACTTTCCAAGTGCATAGTACAGTGCTCTGCACACAGTTAGCACTCAATAAATATGATTGAATGAATGAATGAAGCCAGATTAGTTGGGGGTCGAGGAGAGGAACTTGAGACAGTGGGTGTAGACAGCTCAAGGAGCTTGGAGAGGAATGGTAGGAAGGAGATGGAGCGATAACTGGAGGGAGCCTTGGGTTCAAGGGAGGGTGCTTTTTAGGACGGGGAGACATAAGCAGGATTGAAAGCATTGGAGCAAAAGTGACTGGAGAGTGAAGAGTTGAAGATGCAGTCAGGGACAGGGCGAGTGCTTTGATAAATAATCAATCGTATTTATTGAGCGCTTACTATGTGCAGAGCACTGTACTAAGCACCTTGTAATAAATAAATAATTGATAAATTATTGATAAATTATAAATATTTATAAATAAAGTGCGAAGAGACCTCAACAAAACACTGGCCCCCTCCCTCCCTGACATCCATCTTCAACTGTTCGCCTTCCAGGGCCTTTTCCCCTGCTACTTCCAAAGATCATTTCCAGCACTGATCACTCTCTCTCTCTCTCTCTCTCTCTCTCTCTCTCTCTCTCTCTCTCTCTCTCTCTCTGCAGTGTCTCAATCTTTGCAGTAAGCACTCAATAAATATGATTGAATGGATGAATGAATAAAATATGCCCAAGTCTCCCTTAGCCTAAGAAAACTCAAAACCCTCCCTTGCGCCAAGGCTCCCTCCAGTTGTCTCCCCATCTCGTTATGGGCAAAGAACGTGTCTGCTAATTCTGTTATATTGTACTCTCCCAAGCGCTTAGTATTCATTCATTCATTCAATTGTATTTATTGAGCACTTACTGTGTGCAGAGCACTGTACTAAGCGTTTGGGAAGTACAAGTTGGCAACAGAGAACTCTCTCTCTCTCTCTTTCTGCAGTGTCTCAGTCTTTGCAGTAAGCACTCAATAAATATGATTGAATGGATGAATGAATAAAATATGCCCAAGTCTCCCTTAGCCTAAAAAAAACCCCAAACCCTCCCTTGCCCCAAGGCTCCCTCCAGTTGTCTCCCCATCTCGTTATGGGCAAAGAACGTGTCTGCTAATTCTGTTATATTGTACTCTCCCAAGCGCTTAGTATTCATTCATTCATTCAATCGTATTTATTGAGCGCTTACTGTGTGCAGAGCACTGTACTAAGCGCTTGGGAAGTACAAGTTGGCAACAGAGAAGCAGCGTGGCTCAGTGGAAAGAGCACGGGCTTTGAAGTCAGAGGTCGTGGGTTCAAATCCCGGCTCCGCCGATTGTCAGCTGTGTGACTTTGGGCAGGTCACTTCACTTCTCTGTGCCTGAGTGACCTCATCTGGAAAATGGAGATGAAGACTATGAGCCCCCCTTGGGACAACCTGATCACTGTGTAACCTCCCCAGTGCTTAGAACAGTACTTTGCACATAGTAAGCACTTAATAAATGCTATTATTATTATTAATCCCCATTTTACAGATGAGGTAACTGAGGCTCAGAGAAGTTGAGTGACTTGCCCCAGGTCACACAGCAGACATGTGGCGGAGCCGAGATTAGAACCCATGACCTCTGACTCCCAAGTCCAGGCTCTTGCCACTGAGCCATGCTGCTTCTCTTAAAAAATACCATTATTATTATAATGATTATTATTATTCTCTGTGTCTCAGCTACCTCATCTGTAAAATGGGGGTGAGTGTGAGCCCCATGTGGGACAGTGGCTGTGTTCTACCTGATTAACTCTCCATCACTTCGCCCCCTCCAGCCCAGCCGGCACCCTCAGTTCCTCTTCCGCTAACCTCCTTACTGTGCTTCGTTCTCGCCTGTCCCGCCGTCGACCCCCGGCCCTCGTCCTCCCCCTGGCCCGGAATGCCCTCCCTCCATACATCCGCCAAGCTAGCTCTCTTCCTCCCTTCAAAGCCCTACTGAGAGCTCACCTCCTCCAGGAGGCCTTCCCACACTGAGCCCCCTCCTTCCTCTCCCCCTCCCCATCTCCCCCGTCTTACCTCCTTCCCCTCCCCACAGCACCTGTATATATGTATATATGTTTGTACATATTTATTACTCTATTTTACTTGTACATATTTATTTTATTTTGTTAATATGTTTTGGTTTGTTATCTGTCTCCCCCTTCTAGACTGTGAACCCGCTGTTGGGTAGGGGCCGTCTCTGTATGTTGCCAACTTGTACTTCCCTAGCGCTTAGTACAGTGCTCTGCACACAGTAAGCGCTCAATAAATACGATTGAATGAATGAATGAACTTGTATCTACCCCAGGGTTTAAAACAGTCCTTCGCACGTAGTAAGCCCATAACAAGTACCACAGTTATTATCGTTATTCCCCCTCTTATCATTATTATGTTATATTAGTAATATTAGTAATTATTACTATTATAATTGTTGTTGTTATCGTTATTAGATGAGCCGGGCCAGCTCGGATTTGACCCCCCTCTCCATCCCCCCGTCTTACCTCCTTCCCTTCCCCACAGCACCTGTATATATGTATATATGCTTGTACATATTTATTACTCTATTTATTTATTGATTGATTTTACTTGTACATGTCTATTCTATTTATTTTATTTTGTTAATATGTTTGGTTTTGTTCTCTGTCTCCCCCTTCTAGACTGTGAGCCCACTGTTGGGTAGGGACTGTCTCTATACGTTGCCGACTTGTACTTAGCAAGCGCTTAGTGCAGTGCTCTGCACACAGTAAGCGCTCAATCAATCAATCAATTGCATTTACTGCACTTCCCAAGTGCTTAGTGCAGTGCTCTGCACACAGTAAGCGCTCAATCAATCAATCGTATTTATTGAGCGCTTACTGTGTGCAGAGCACTGTACTAAGCGCTTGGGAAGTACAAGTTGGCAACATATAGAGACAGTCCCTACCCAACAGTGGGCTCACAGTCTAAAAGTCAATAAATAATAATAATAATGACATTTATTAAGCGCTTACTATGTGCAAAGCACTGTTCTAAGCGCTGGGGAGGTTACGAGGTGATAAGGTTGTCCCCCGGGGGGCTCACAGTCTTAATCCCCATTTTACAGATGAGGTAACTGAGGCCCAGAGAAGTGAAGTGACTTGCCCAAAGTCACCCAGCTGACAATCGGCAGAGGCGGGATTTGAACCCATGACCTATGACTCCAAAGCCCGGGCTCTTTCCACCGAGCCACAATGCTTCTCTAAATACGTCAATAAAGTCAATAAATACGTCAATAAAGTCAATAAATACGATTGATTGATTAGTACAGTGGTCTGCACATAGTAAGCTTTCAATAAATACGATTGATTGATTGATTGATTGATTGATTGATTGATTGATTGACCCTTAGCCCGGTGACGCAAGACAGCTGGGGCGGACGCGGCGCAGCCCCGCGCCTGCGCCGTGGCACGCGCGCCTTCCCGCTGACTTCGGCCAATCCGCGCGAGGCAGGTGACGGTCCCGGCAACCCGCTCAGGCTCCCCTGCGGGCGGCGCTCCAGGGCCCTGACGACCAATCGGAGCCGCCGTCGCGCGGAGGGACAGGCGGGAGGGCCAATCCCGGGGGCCGCCGTCAGGGGGCGGGGCCAGGAGCCTGCCCGGAGAAGGGCGGAAGTGGGGCTCCGGGCCGGGGGGCGGGGGGGAGGGAGGAAGATGGCGGCGTCGCCGGCCCTGCGGCCCGGTCCGGTGCTGCTGCTACTGCTACTGTTGGGCAGGGGTTTGGACGGGGCCGCCGGTTCTCTGAACTTGGCGGAGCTGAGCGACATGCGCTATGGCATCGAGATTCTGCCGCGACCCGTGCTGGGGGGGCAGGTGCGCGGGGATCCCGGACAGGCAGAGGGGCGGGCGGACAGACAGATGGAACGGGAGTCGAGGCGGCGGTGGAGTGGGTGGGGGGCGGGCTCAATCAATCAATCAGTCGTATTTATTGAGCGCTTACTGTGTGCAGAGCACTGGACTAAGCGCTTGGGAAGTCCAAGTCGGCAACATCTCGAGACGGGCCCTACCCAACAGTGGGCCCACAGTCTAAAAGGGTCAGAGGTCAGGGGTTCAAATCCCGGCCCCACCACTTGAGAAGCAGCGTGGCTCAGTGGAAAGAGCCCGGGCTTTGGAGTCAGAGGTCATGGGTTCGAATCCCAGCGCTGCCACCTGTCTGCTGTGTGACCTTGGGCCAGTCGCTTCACTTCTCTGAGCCTCAGCTACCTCACCTGTAAAATGAGGATTAAGACTGTGAGCCCCATGTGGGACAACCTGATCACCTTGTATCCCCCCAGCGCTTAGAACGGTGCTTTGCACATAGTAAGCGCTTAACAAATGCCATTCTTATTATTATTATTATTGTCAGCTGTGTGACTTTGGGCAAGTCACATCAATCATATTGAGCGCTTACTGTGCACAGAGCACTGGACTAAGCGCTTGGGAAGTCCAAGTTGGCAACATATGGAGACGGTCCCTACTCAACAGTGGGCTCACAGTCTGAAAGAGTCAGAAGTCAGGGGTTCAAATCCCGGCGCCACCACTTGCCAGCTGTGTGACTTTGGGCAAGTCACTCCAATCAATCAGTCAATCGTATTTATTGAGTGCTTACTGTGCGCAGAGCACTGGACTAAGCGCTTGGGAAGTCCAAGTTGGCAACATCTAGAGACGGTCCCTACCCAACAGTGGGCTCACAGTCTAAAAGAGTCAGAAGTCAGGGGTTCAAATCCCGGCTCCACCACTTGTCAGCTGTGTGACTTTGGGCAAGTCACTTCAATCAATCATCAATCGTATTTATTGAGCGCTTACTGTGTGCAGAACACTGGACTAAGCGCTTGGAAAGTCCAAGTTGGCAACATATAGAGACGGACCCTACCCAACAGTGGGCTCACAGTCTAAAAGGGGGAGACAGAGAACAAAACCAAGCATACTAACAAAATAAAATAAATAGAATAGATATGTACAAGTCAAATACATAAATAGAGTAATAAATATGTACAAACATATAAACAGGTGCTGTGGGGAAGGGAAGGAGGTAAGATGGGGATGGAGAGGGGGATGAGGGGGAGAGGAAGGAAGGGGCTCAGTCTGGGAAGGCCTCCTGGAGGAGGTGAGCTCTCAGTAGGGCCTTGAAGAGAGGAAGAGAGCTAGCTTGGCGGATGGGCAGAGGGAGGGCATTCCAGGCCCGGGGGATGACGTGGGCCGGGGGTCGACGGTGGGACAGGCGAGAACGAGGCACGGTGAGGAGATTAGCGGCAGAGGAGCGGAGGGTGCGGGCTGGGCTGGAGAAGGGGAGAAGGAAGGTGAGGTAGGACGGGGCGAGGTGATGGACAGCCTTGAAGCCCAGGGTCTTGCTCCTTGTTCCCAGAGGGCCGCCCCTCCCCCGCCTAAAAAGCCCAACAAAAACTCGGACGTCACTCACTCGATCGGTCCATCGGTGGTATTTATTAAACACACTACGTGCAGATCACTGTACTGAGCGCTTGGGAGAGTCCAGTACGACAGAGTGGGCAGTCACTTAGAGAAGCAGCATGGCTTAGTGGAAAGAGCGTGGGCTTGGGAGTCGGAGGTCATGGGTTCTAATCCCAGGGCCGCCACCTGTCAGCTGTGTGACATTGAGCAAGTCATTTAACTTCTCTGTGCCTCAGTTCCCTCATCTGGAAAATGGGGATTAAGACGGTGAGCCCCACGTGGGGCAACCTGATTACCTTGTATCTACCCCAGCGCTTAGAACAGTGCTTTGCACCTAGTAAGCATTTAACAAATACCATCATCATCATCACTTCCCTCCCCCGTAGAGCCGCGAGGAAGAGGTGGTGGTCCTGTCGTCCAGATTCAAGCAGAAATACGAATGCCGCCTGCCGGCCGGCGCCGTCCACTTCCACCACGACGGCCAGGACGAGGTGCCGGCCTACCAGGGGCCCAGTGTCCCCGAGCTGCTCAGGCCCCTGGGGCTGGGCCCCTGCCTGGTGAAGGTAGGGCACAGGGATAGAACCGCCAGGGAGGAAAGGGAGGCAAGGAGGGGGTGAGCCTTACCGGTCAGGGAAGGGTGCTCGGAGACCCCCGCTCCCCTCCCCGACTCGTGGGTGACTCAGTGACTGTGGGCTCTGGTTCCCAGACCAAGGATTGGTGGACGTATGAGTTCTGCTACGGACGGCACATCCAGCAGTATCACCTGGAAGGTGACCACCCCCTGCATAACCCTCCCCTTCCTTCCACACCCTCACCTTGCCCTCCGCCCCCGAGCCCCGATCCCTCTCATCCCCTCATTACGTACGTCCCCCTCTCTCTCTGCTGGTCCTGAGGGCCTGTGGCGAGAGCAGGTGTGGGTACAGCTGCCCCGCCTGCCCACGTCCTGCCCCTCCCGCCCCCCGTCCAGCCCCATTTCTTTGGCAGAGTCTGAGATTAAAGGTGACATCCTGTACCTTGGCTATTACCAGTCGACCTTCAACTGGGAGGATGAGACTGCTAAGGTGTGTGAGACGGGGGGTCGGGGGCGAAGGGGCCACGTGGCCGACTGGGCCGCTGAGTTTGTACCGAGTCCGTACGCTCGGGCCCTCCTCTTCTCCCCCCACCCTTCTCGGGTCCACGTGACCCCGTGACCTCCCATCCTCTCCCTAGGCCTCCAAGCAGCACCGGCTGAAGCGCTACCACAGCCAGAGTTACGGCAACGGCTCCAGGTGTGACCTGAGCGGGAGGCCCCGGGAGGCCGAGGTTCGGGTGAGTAGCGACTCGGGGCTGGCGGTCGGGGCGCCGCGCCCTCTCAACCCCCTCGGCTGATGCCCCTCCCCGACCATTTCCCGATGGCGGCCAGTTCCTGTGCGACCAGCGGGCGGGGCCGGACGGCGGCAGCGACTACATCGACCGCGTGGATGAGCCGCAGTCCTGCTCCTACGTGCTGACCGTGCGCACCCCCCGGCTCTGCCCCCACCCGCTCCTCCGTCCCCCGCCCAGCGCGGCTCCCCAGCCCATCCGATGCCACCCTGCCCTGCCGCCTGCCCAGTACGGGGAGTTCATGCGCACCCAGGCCTGTGAGTGCGGGGACACGGAGCTCTCCAGAGGACCGGAGGTGGGGCGGGGGTGGTGTGTGGAGCTGGGGAGTACGGAGTTTGGGTCGGGCGGACGACCGTGGCTCAGGGGACTGGTCCGGCTGGGGAGGCGTCAGTGGAGGTCGATCGATCCCCTGTTCTTAACCGGGCACCCCCCCCCCCACCACCTCCCGCCCCAACCCTGCACACCTCCTCAGCTGACTCGCAGTGGCAGGTGGAGGAATTCCAGCATCTAGATATGTCTGGCAGCAGGGACACAGGTGAGGCCCACTCCCCCTTCCCCCCCTCCACGTCCACCCCTGCCTCATCCCGTTGGCCCCCTCCACCTCCCGTCCCCCCCACCCACCGTCTCCCATCCTTCCACCACCTCCCATCCCCCCCGCTGCCTCCCAGTGCCCCCTACATCCCGTCCCCCCTTCGCCTCCCGACCCCACCCCACCCATCACCTTCCAACCTCCCCCGACCTGCCCCCAGGCAAGACCGTGCCGGAGGAGAACCCCCAGAACGCCTGGAACACAAAGCCAACGCCTGAAGGCACCCCTCCGCACCTGGTGAGGAGCCCCCGCCTGGCAAAATAACCCCCTCCAACCCAGTGGGAGCTGGAGGGGCCCCGTGTGGCGGGGCCTCACTGACCCCTCAACCTCACCCCTCCTTCCCCTCCTCATCTTCTCCAGGATCCAGAGCCCAGGCCTGAGGTGGAACCGCCGAACCCCAAGCCCCCGAGCAGTGAGCGTCCCACACTTGACCCCAGTGCCCTCTGAGCCCCACGCTGTCCGCTCCCCCTCCCCCAAACCCAGCAGTCCCCGGCTGTCCCCCACCCTGTCGCCACCCCGCTGCCGCCCTGTGTCCCGCAGGTCTCCGCAGGAACGTTCAGATTAAGGTCATCCGAGGCCCCCGGGACCTGGTCCAGTTCATTGAGGAGCTGAAGGACATCGCAAAGAAGGTGGAGGCTGGGGGGCGGCTGGGGGGCAGCGGGGGCACTGGGAAGGCCCACTAGTGTAGCTGCTTTGTCATCTCCCTCCCTCCACCCAGTTTCCGTCTACTCTCCCCACCCCCGGCTTCCCCCATTCCTGCTTTCATGACCTCCCAACTGCTACTGTTTCCCAGGAGAATACGGCCCCCCGGCCTCCCTCAAAGCCACAACCCGAGAGCCCCCCCAAGCTGGCCCAGCAGGAGGAGGGGAAAGAGGTGGAAGAACTCGAGGAAGAGGAGGAGAAGGAGGTGGCGGCAGCAGTGGGGGAGGAGGAGCAGGAGCAGCAAGAGGAGGAGGAAGAGGAGGAGGAGGAGGAGGAGGATGAAGATGTGGCGGTGAGCGGTCTGGACCTGTTAGGGAGGCTCCAGCGGGAGCTGGAGGAGTCTTTGCTCCCAGGCGTCCGCCCCCAACCGCAGCCAGAGGCGGGGGCCGCTGCCCACTTGGAGCGGCAGCAAGACCTGGATGGGGGTCAGCAGGAGGTGAGCGCTCCCCCACCCCGGGGCTGAACCTGGACTCACTGGGGTGAGGGGGACACGGGGCCTGTCTCCAAGGATGGTACAAAGGGACGGGGAGGGAAGTGCTGGGAGGGCAAGGCCCGGGACCGGGACCTGTGACCGGGGCCCCGTCCGCAGGCCGAGCGGGATGCGGGGCCAGAGGGACGGCCCGGACCGGCCCAGCGGGCCCGAGCGTCCCGAGCCCTGGTGGCCACCCTCAGCAGACTGATGCAGAAACTGGATGCTGACCGGGCCGCCTCGCGGCACGGGGAGGGAGAGGGGCAGGGAGAGCGGCAGGGAGAGGCCTCCTCTCAGCCTCCCTCGGCCCCCGATGTTCCAGGTGAGCGAAGCCGCTGGTGGGAGACAGCGAGTGCTCTCCCCTGCCCCCCACCCCCAATCCACCACTGGGGAGCAGGGAATAGGGAGGCGGGAGAGAGAGTCCCCATGGGAATAGAGGGGAGGGGTGGTCCCAGGCCCCTCTTCCATCCATTTCAGTGTCCCCAACAAGGAGGCTGACCACTGAGTCAGGGTTCAGATCACGTGGCTGCAGCAGCTGAAGGGGGACAGTGCTGTGACCTCTGCACCTCCCTTCACCTTCCCATCTTCCTTTGTCTTCCTATGCTCCCCATCTTCCCTCACCTCCCCATTCCATCCACCCTCCTCCCCATCCTTCCTCACCTCCCCACCTCACCCTTCACTCCTCCCCTCACCTTCCCTCCCATCCTCCACACTTCCCCATCTTCCTCCCCTCACCTCCTCATCTTCCGCCCCTCCCCTCCCCACCAACCCCATCAGGTAAAATAGAGATCAAGATTGTGCGGCGGACGGGGGCCGGGGGGGGCCCTGGAGGACGAAGCCCAGTGGCTTTCCGACGAAGACAGTAGGGATCTCAAGGAGATTTTTTTCAGCATTCTGGTGAGCGCAGCTCCGCGGCCCCCAACCCCCTAATGACCTGCCTGACTCTGGCCTCCCTAGTCCTGGCCTTTGTGACCTGTGACTCTTGACCCCCACCCACCCCGTCCCTGACTTCCCAGTCCAAGCTCCTCCCCCGATCTCCCTGTTCCTGCCCCCACACTCTCCCTATTCCTGCACCCCCCACCCCCCCGTCCCCCCTGCCCTTGACCCACCTGACTCTGGCCTCCCTGCCCCCTCAGATCCAGGGTGTGGAGGAGGCTCAGCAGGAGCGTCAGAGACAGCAGCAGCTGGAGAACAACTACCGTCGTGTGTGGGGACCACGGGGGGCAGAGGGCACTGGGGACCCAGACGAGTTTGATTTCTAATACCCTCTTTCCCCCTTCACCACCCCCTCGCCCCACCCCTGCCCCATCTCTCCCTCTCCCTTCCCCTTTCCCCCAGGGCTTGGCAGTGGAGCAGTGCTTGGGCAGGGAGGGCAATAGTTCTGGCAACGACTGGGGTTTGGGAAGGACGTTCTCTGACCTGCCCCGGACTTCCCTTCGGGGAGGGGTGGGTCCTCCCTATTTGCAACCATCTGCCCGTGTCCATCTTATTCAGCGCTTGCCGGTGGAGGAAGGTGACCCCGTGGCTTGGGGTGGTGGTGGTGGATTTTGAGGTCGCTCCAGTGTTGTTTCTGAATAAAATGCCCTGGATCCAGCCCCCCGTATCTGTCCATCCCACTGAGCCCGGACAGCAGCTCGCCCAGATTCCATTCCAGCCGTGCCGCTGGACAGGCCCCCCCCCCCCCCCCGGCCAGCTCTGCCCCCAGCCTTGAGAGAGCCACACAGCCACTCCAAATTATCGTCACTTTATTCCACTTGAAATCCCCACCAGAATGGGCATAGGGATGGCCAGGCCGGGCCTCCCCCTTCCCTCCCCGCCCCCCGCCCCCCCCACTGTCATCTGAATTTTAGCCCAAACCACTGACACCAATGGGGTGGGGGTGTGAAGGGATTAGGGTATGAGTGACCAGCCCCCCTCCGCCCCCACATCGCAACTCTAAACCCCCACCACTCCTTCACGCGTCCAGAGCTTGGGGTGGGGGGCCCCGATCCCTTTCACAGAAAGGGTCTGCACCGTCGACATCCCTCCAAGAGGCCCTGGGCCCGCCGGGGTCAAGAACGGACAGTCAGTGTGGACTGATGGACCGAGGGAGGGTCCCTGCCGACCCCCCCGCCCCGCACCCTTTTGGGGCACGTGTCGTGATCTGCCTCGGGTGAGACCGGACCTCAGCCTCTCGGAAGGCTCGGTGGGGGGGGGGAGACCCCTCCTCCCCAAATACAAATCAAGAGCAGAGGGGAACCCTGGGGAGTGGTGTCGGGGTGGGGAGGGGCGCGGGGGAGAGGAACAAGTGTCTGTGAGTAGGGAGGGTGAGAGGGAAGGGTGTGCCCGGTGAGGGGCGGGGGGGCCGCGGGAGAGGGGTCTGTGCCCAGAGTGAGGGAGAGGATCTGTGCCCAGAGTGAGGGAGTGGACCTGTGCCCAGAGTGAGGGAGTGGACCTGTGCCCGCTGAGGCAGGCCCGGCAGTCCGTGCCCGGTGAGTGGGGGTCCCAGCCCCCCGCCCTCCCTGCAGGCCGGCCCAGGCGGCCGGCTATACCAGGGCAACGGGGGCGTCCGGGCGGCCCAGGCTGGCGCTGCTGCTCTTGCGGGGCCCCGGCCGCGGGGGGCTGGAGGCGGGCGAGGGGCCGGCGCTGGCCCCTTCCCCGGGGCAGCCGTGCTGCAGCAGGATGTCGGCGCAGAGGCGGCTCCCCGCCTGCCGGGCGTACCACAGCGCCGTGCGGCCCCGGGCGTCCCGCGCCGACACGTCCGCGCCGTTCTGCCGGGGCACCGAGACACGGACGGGACGGACAGAGAGAGAGACAGAGGGGCGGCGCTGGGACCGGCCCCGGCCCCGGCCCCAGCGGGGCGAGGGCGTCCCCTCCCTCGGTGCCCCGCCCGGTGCCCCGCCCGGTGCCCCTACCCAGACCAGCAGCTGCGTGATGACCACGTGGGCGAGCTCGGCGGCCAGGTGCAGCGGGGACCGACGCTGCGGGTCCCCGTCGGCGGCGGCGGGGGCGGCGGCGGGCTCCAGGGCCCCGTGCCGGGCGTGGGCGAGCAGCAGCAGCACCGCGGCCACGTCCTGCGCCTGCACGGCGGCCCGCAGGCGGGGCCCCAGCGGCTCGGCCGGCCCGCTCAGCGGCGCCAGGAACAGCAGCTGCTCGTACTTGGCGCGGATCCACGACTCGCGCTCCTGCCTGCGGAGGGAGGGAGGGAGGGAGGGAGGGCCCGGAGGGGCGGGCTGTGAGGCCCCCCGCCGGCCCCCGGCCCCCCCACCCCCACCCCGTCCCTCCCCCCGGGCCGCGGGCCGCACCGGGACGAGTCCTGCGTGGGCTTGGCCCGGCCCTGCGTGCGGCCCTCCCAGACGCGGTTGGCCATGTCGTTGCCCACGGCGGTGAGCACCAGGGTCAGCTCCCTCGGCCAGTCGTCGAGGTCCAGCGAGCGGACGCGCGACAGGTGGGTGCCGAGGTTGCGGTGGATGCCCGAGCACTCGATGCAGATCAGCGCCCCCAGGTTCAGGCTGGCCCACGTGGGGTCTGCGGGGGCCACCAAGCCCGGAGCGCTCTGGCCTGCGGCCCCCGCGGCCCCCGCGACCCCCGCCCCCGGTGGGAGCCCCTCCCTGCGGGTCCCGGCCCCCCCCACCCCCCCCCCGCCCCCGGGGCCCCCGCTCCCTCACTGGCAGCCCCGCAGTCCACGCAGGTCGAGTTCCCCTTGGCGTTCCGGATGGCCTGGATGGCCACGGCTTCGCTCTGGCTGTCCGTGCGCAGCTGGGGACGGGGGACAGCGGGGCGAGGGCCGGGGGCGAGGGGAGAGGTCAGGGCCGAGCCAGGGACAGCGGGCTCACAAGAGTCCGGCCTCGTCCCCGGCTCCTCCCCGCCCCTTCCCGCTTTAATAATCATAATGGTGGTGATCTGTTAAGCGCTTACTATGTGCAAGGCGCTGTTCTAAGCGCCGGGGGAGATACAAGGTAATCAGGTTGTCCCACGTGGGACTCACAGTCTTCGTCCCCATTTTACAGATGAGGGAACTGAGGCCCAGAGAAGTGAAGTGACTTGCCCAAAGTCACACAGCTGACAAGTGGCAGAGCTGGGATTTGAAGCCACGACCTCTGACTCCAAAGCCCGTGCTCTTTCCACTGAGCCACGCTGCGGCTGCACCTCGCCTCGCTAGACCCCCCCGCCCCTCTATAATAATGACGGTATTTGTTAAACTCTTACCCCCGCCCCGCTCTCCCCCCGCCCCCCATAATTATAATAATAATGATAGCATTTATTAAGCGCTTACTGTGTGCAAAGCACTGTTCTAAGCGCTGGGGGGATACAAGGTGACCAGGTTGTCCCACGGAGGGCTCACGGTCTTAACGCCCATTTTACAGATGAGGTAACTGAGGCTCAGAGAAGTTAAGTGACTTGCCCAAGGTCACACAGCAGACATGTGGCGGAGCCGGGAGTCGAACCCATGACCTCTGACTCCAAAGCCCGGGCTCTTTCCACTGAGCCAGGCTATACCACCGTCCCATCCCCCCCAACCCCGCCCGGCCATACTCCCGCCCCATCTCGCGGCCCCTGCCCCTTCCCACAGTCACCTTGACCTTGCTGCTCTCGCAGCCCTGCAGGCTGGCCAGGATCTGGCTCTCGATGGCCTGAACCCAGGCGTCGCGCTCCTCGAAACTGCTCGCCTCGAAGTGCCACGTCTGTCCGGTGCTCGACACAATCAGGAACTCAAAATTCTCCTCTGGAGGTAGGTCGGGGTCACAGGTCACGGGGACGGGGATGGGGGTCCTCCCACCCTCCCCCGAGGCAGTCGGGGAAGGGGCTGAGGTCTCTGTATCCCGACTCCACCCTTCGGAAGACCCCCTCCCCCCGCACTCCCACCCCCCCGTCCAGTTACCTGCTTTATAAATATTTCTTAAACTACCAAAGGATTTTAGTTTCCACATTTTGCGCTTGGCTGGCTCCCCGCAGCGAAGGCGACAGAGACAGAGAGAGGCCGAGGCAGACAGAGGTGGACAGACGGTCAGGGTGCGCGGGGGACGGAAGGGGGAGGAGAGACGAGTGGAGAAAGGAGCGGGGAGAGGCGGAGCGGCAAGGTGGGGGCAGAGGGGAGAGAAAACCGGAGAGTCAGTGGCCCCGGAGCAGAAGCCGAGAAAGTGAGGATTCTGCCGTGGTGGGAGAAGGAGGAGGAGAAAAGGGGCGGGGGGCGAGCAGAGGGGCGGGGCCGGGGGGCAGAGGAGCGGAGGGTCACGGCCCTGGCAGGCGGCAGAGTCGGGGTCGGGGGACCAGAGGGGCCCGACGAGGAGACGGCCGAGCCGAGAAGGCTGGGGTTGGCGGGGAGGAGGGAGCGGGGCCTTGTCGGGGGTGCAGAGGGAGGAGAGGGGGGCCCAGCTCGCGGGACGGGGCCTTGGTCCCACCTTCCGCCGCCTGTCCGGAGGACCCCTCGGTCCGGGACGGAGTGGTCAGCTTCTTTCTCCGCTGCTTCTTCCCCAGAGGCGAGGGTGGGGGGTCCCGGCTTGGCGGGCTGAGGCCCCCCGACGGAGTGCAGTCTGGGGACACGAAGGCTGCTCAGGCTCCTCCTGACTCTTGTGACCGCTGCCTGTCCGGCCCCTGACTCCCTGTGACTCCCTGTGACTGCCCCACCCCCCCACCCCCGGCCATCTCTCCTCCTCTCCCCTCCCTTCAGAGCCGCCCCTCCGTTGTCTCTCTGGCCAGAGTGGAAGCTGCGGACCCCCCGGGCCAGGGGCCACAAGGCACGGTCACTCCGAGCCACGGATCACAAGCTGCGGTCACTCTGGGCCCACACCCCCACCTCTAATCTTTCCATGTCGGGCCTTGTTCCCCACCAGCGCCAGCATTCCCCTCCGCTCCCCCGCCGCCCTCCGCCCGTTTACTTCCCCCCTACTTTTTCCCCACCGCACACAACAATCCCAGTCAAATGCAGCCTGGAGAACCCTCCACCCGGCCAGGGGAAAGCTCCCCTTCATCCTTGACCCGTTTCTGACCCAATCACGGCCTGCTCCTCGCCCTCCCACCCCGCCTCGTTCCTCGGGGGGAGTCGTCCCCCTCCTCGCTCCCAAGGCCGCTTTAACACCTTCTCATCCTCTCCATCTCCTCCCTCAAAGCGCGCGGGGGCCGCCTCTCCCACCGCCTTCAATTAGCAGTGCCCGTTATCGTCCGCCCACCCTCGGGCCCCTCCTCCAGTTTTCTCAGGGATTGATTCTGTCGCCCCCCACCCCCCGCCCGCCCTCCTTGTCCTGCCCGCACTGATCCTCGGGGACAGTGCTATCCACGTGGGCGTGCCTGATGACCCTCATCCGCCCCCCTTCCTCTCCCTCCTTGGCTCCTCCTGCCTCCTGCTCCGCCCCACCTCGCCCGCTCCCCCACTAAGGCACACCCTGGATCTCACCTTCACTAATCACTGGTCCTTCCCCCCCACCTCTGCCCAGAGGCCCGCCCTCCTCCCCCCCAGAGGCCCCCTATCTCTTGACCCCTCCTCCACACGCACTCATGCCAGGCCACCAGGCCCATTAGGGCGGTCACCCCAAACTCTCGACGGGCACATCCACGGCCTCCACGCCACCCTCCAGGCTGACCTCGACTCCCTCGACGCTTGTCTCTCCTTCTATCTGGCGTGCCCCACCCCCCACCCCCAACCCGCAGGCCTGGGTGGTCCCCTCCCCATCCCCGCGAATCCCAACCCGCGGGCCTGGACGGACCCCACGGTCCCTTCCTCCACTCAGGCTCTCGTCCCAGGGAGAGTTGCTCTGCAGGAGGAGGAGAATCCTGCCACCAGCCCGACCTGATCCTCTCCATCCTCCCCGGCTCTCACTCTGCCCTCTCCTCTTCCCAGCGACACTCCAGCTCCTCCCTCGATGACCCCCGTGCCCACGGTCCGCACCAACCGACTGCCCACACCTGACTTTTAATCCTCTTCTTAACTTCCCCGTAGCCCCACCTGCCCATCTCTTGCCCCTGACCACCTTGCCATCCTCTTCATGGGCAAAATTTTAACTATCGTGCGGGAACTCCCCAGATCTCCCCCTCACTTTCCTAGTTCCCTCTTACTCCCTTCATCCATTCTCACATCCTTCCGGCCACCTCTCAAGAGGAGAGCTCCTGTCACCTTTCGAAATCTGCCCCCTCCACCTGTTCCTCGAACCCCATCCCTTTGCATCTCATTAAAACACTCGTGTCCACGCTTCTTCCCTCCCCGACGGCCATCTGTAACGGCTCGCTCTCTGATGTCCCCTGCCCATCTACTTTCAAACTTGTCCCCGTCTTCTCTACCCTAAAAAAATAAAAACCCCTCTTTTGCCCCCACTGCATCATCATCATCCTCCAGCCCACTCCTTTTCTCCGTCCTACCATTCCTGTCCAAACTCCTTGAACGGGTCGTTTATGTCAGCTGCCGCCACTTCCTCTCCTCCAACTCACTGCTCGACCCACTCGGATCAGAATTTTTTCCCCTCCCCTAGCCTGCTCTCTCCAAGGTCACCCATGTGATCAGATCTAGCGGCCTCCATTCCACCTCAATCCTCTGCGTCCTCTTGGCTGACCTTGACATTGTGGACCACCCCCTTCTGGAGTCATTGCTTATCAGGTGGTTTTTCTGGCAGTCCTCTCCTGATCTCCTTCTACCTCTCTGGTCTCTCTTTCTCGGTCTCTGCCTCTGCCCCTTACCTGCTCAGTGTGGAAGGGTCCCTCAAGGCTCAGTTCTGAGTCCCTTTCTATTCTCAATCGACCCTCACTCCGACCCTCGTCCACGCTCACAGCTTCGACTCCAGACTGCTCCGTGCGTGACTCCCAAATCTACCTCTTCAGGCCCAGCCTCGGCCCTCCTTTGCAATCTGGCCCTGTCCCTTGCCTCCAGGACACCTCCTATATGGATAGCCCATCGGCACCTCAAGCTCAGCATGTCCCAAAAGGAGTTTTTCATCTTTCCTCCCAAATCCTCTCCTCCTCAGAACTTTCCCATCATTATCGACTGCACCACCATCCGCCCCGTGAATCAAGCCCTTGTCCTCTCCCTACTCCACTATCGAATCAGGCTCCTCGCTGACCTCCCTGACTTCAATCTTGAGAATCTGCCTGGCCTAGAGGAAAGAGGATGGGCTGGGAAGTGATGGGCTGGGCTGGGTTCTAGTCTCAGCTTCGCCACTTGTCTGATGTGTGACCTTAAGCAAGGTACTTCGCCTCCCTGAGCCTCAGTTACCTCATCTTAAAATGGGAATTAAGACTATTAGCCCTATGTGGGACAGGGACTGTGTCCAACCTAGTTATCTTGTATGTGAGAAGCAGTGTGGCTCAGTGGAAAAGAGACCGGGCTTTGAAGTCAGAGGTCATGGGTTCAACTCCCGGCTCCGCCAATTGTCAGCTGTGTGACCTTGGGCAAGTCACTTAACTTGTCTGGGCCTCAGTGACCTCATCTGGAAAATGGGGATTAAGACTGTGAGCCCCACGTGGGACAACCTGATCATCTTGTAGCCATCCCAGCTCTTAGAATAGTGCTTTGCACATAGTAAGCGCTTAAAAAATGCCATCATCATTATTACTATTATTATTATCTGCCCCAGCACAGTAAGCGCGTAAACATACCAAAAACCAAAACCCCTCTCCCTTCTCCAGTCCAAACCTCACTCTGCTGCCTAGGTCTTTTTTTTTTTTTTTTTTTTGGTGGGGGGAAAGATCTTTTTTTTTCTTTCCAGAAACCTCAAATGGGAAGAAGAAGAGGGAAGAGGAAGAATTATTATTATTATTGTGGTATTTGTTGAGGACTCTCTATGTGCCAGATACTGTACTATGCGCTGGAGTAGATACCAGTTTAGGCACAGGTTGGGCATGGGGGGTCAGCCGACATGGGGCTCATGGTCTATGGTATTTAACCCCCATTTTATAGATGAGGAAATTGAGGCCCATAGAAGTGAAGTGACTTACCCAACTTTCCCCAACAGCTCCCTCGCCCCCCCACTCCTCCCCAGCTCACACACTTTACCCCTCTCATACCGACCTACCCACTCACTGAGGCTCCTCCTCATTTCCGGCAGCTGACCTCTTGCTCACATCCTTCCCCCCTCCCGGAAAACCCTCCTCTTTCACATCTGGCACAGCAATGCTCTCCCCGTCTTGAAAAAGCCCGTTGGAATTACATCTCCTTCTGGAGACCTTCCCCGATCGATCTCAACTCCCCACCCTGACGCTCCCTCTACCACCACTTCTTCCCGCACCCTGTCAGCACTCTTGTTCAAACCCCACCCCCGCTCTCTATACCCTGACACTTGGGTGCTTCCCCTACCTGTAATTTATTGTAGGATCTCTCTCTCTCTCTCTCCTGCGACTCCCCGTACACCCCCTCTCCCACCCCCACCCCGCCCTAGATTGTTAACTCCTTGAGGGCAGGGCGCACCTCTACCACCTGTGTGGGACTCTCCCCGGGGCTCAGTACGGCTAAAGTCAATACATCGATTGAGTGATTGATTCCCGGCAGGTGCACTAACCGGTGCTCAGGGCTCGTGCCAGGTTCCGATCTGGCTTCAGGAAGTGCTTGGAGGCTGGATCCGGGGGCGGCTGTAGGGTGCTGGGGCTGGGCGTGGGCGTGGGCGTGGGCGTGGGCGGCTCAGCTGGGGGAAGACCTGGAATGAGAAAGGTCCTCCCCCTCTCCGACCCCTTCCTCTTTCGCTCCCCCACTGCCCTCCCTGTCCTCCTCCCCCTCACCGCTCCCTTCGGCCGCCGGGCTGGACCCCACATCCTTGACGAGCCCGTTGATGCTGGCCGAGGGGCCAAAGGCCGAGATGGCCCTCGGTGGCCGCTTGCCGGGGACCTTGACCGTTGTCCGGAGCAGATCCATCTCCTTGCCGTGGACGCCATGGATGTAGTCCTGGGGGGTCAGTGAGGATCGTCGGAGGTGGTGGTCCTCAGCACTGGGGGCCGGGCGGGGAGCGGGGCCAGGGCCGGACGGACGGACGGACGGATGAGGGGACGGAAGGACGGACGGGCGAGGGGACGGAAGGGCGGGCGCTTACATGGACGCTGGGGTGATAGAGCAGGTAGCCGTTGCTGGACAGCGTCACGTATTTCTTCTTCCACTCCTTGTTCAGAGAGTTCCCGCTCCGCTTCAGCAGGAAGCTCTGCGGGGCGGGAGGCCCGACACTGGGGTCCGGAGACGCCGGCGGGGAAGCCCGCCCGCCCTCGCCCCCTCCGTGGTCCCCGCGGCCCCCGCAGCCCCCGGCCCCGCCGCACCTGTTTGATGGGGATGGCCCGCCCGCCGCCCGCCGTCTCTCCGCGACTGTCCAGGCTTCGCTTCTCCGAGTCGCTGCCCCGGCGGTTCTGTGGGAGACGGGGGCGGGCTGAGCTCCGTGGGCGAGAGGGAGGGGAGAGGAGCGGGGAGGAGGGGGGAGGACAGGAGAGGAGAGGAGGGGGGAGGAGAGGAGAGGAAAGGAAGGGAGGGGAGAGAAGAGGAGGGGAGAGGAGAGAGACGACGGGAAAGGGACGGAGGGAGGGAGAAGAGGGCGGGGGGGGGACCAGAGGGAGAGGGGAGGCGGGCAAGCGAGGGAGGGGAGGGGAGGGGAGGGGAGGGGAGGGGCGGCCGGGGTTGGGAGCAGAGGACGCAGAGCCGAGTGCCGAGGACCGCTACCGCTACCGCTACCGCTACCGTTACCGTGAAGAGGCTAGTGCGTCTCTTGGCGGCTCGGTGCAGGGACCCCGGGGTGCTCAGCCCGGCCGCCGCCGCCGCCGCCGCCGCCACCGCCGCCGCCTCGGCCCTTAGCTCTCGGTGGCCCACGTTCGGAGAGGACGGGAGGGAGGACGAGTAATCGCTCGTGTGGCCGCCGTCGCTGGCCTGGGGATGGGGACAGGACCGGGGTCAGGGGTCCGCCCCCTCCCCGCCCCGCACCCCTGAACTGGGGCTTCGCCCCGCTTTCTTCCCTCCTCCCCATCCCCTCGTCCCGTTCGTCCCCTCAAATGAAAGACTGAGCGCCGGCTCGAGGGCAGAGCTATGTAGCGGGCGCCTCCTGAAGGCAGAGCGCTGGAGCGGGCGCCTGCAGCCTGCAGCCTCGACCGCCACCTTCACCCTGCATCCCCCGCCCCCAGACACACACACACCACACAACGCACACCCCCCCACACCCCCCCCACACCCCCCCCTACTTACCATGGCCTTCCCTTTAGCTTGGAGGCCTCCAGGGCCTCTCGGGCCCCCCACCCGCCCCTCCCGGGCCCCGCCCCTCACCTGGCCCGCCCCGAGCGGGGACACGGGGGCCGTGTGGCTCGGGGAGCTCGGCAGAGACTTGCAGGCTGCCAGGAGCTGCTGCTGCTTCCGCAGAGTTACGACTTTCTGCGCCACTGGGGTAGGGGGTGGGCGGAAGGCAGAGAGGGCAGTGAGGAAGCAGAGGTGCCACCCGCCCGTGCGAGCGACCTGGAGTCCCCCCCCCCCCCTGCCCTTCCCGCGGCCCTTTTCCATCATCATCATCATCATCATCAATCGTATTTATTGAGCGCTTACTATGTGCAGAGCACTGTACTAAGCGCTTGGGAAGAACAAATTGGCAACATATAGAGACAGTCCCTACCCAACAGTGGGCTCACAGTCTAAAAGAGCCCAAGAGTGCCCCGTTCAGGAAGTCCTACCAGATTGACCCCGCTCCCTCTGCTCCATGGCTCCAAATCCCCCCGACCCCCACTCCCTCCGCCCCGCGCGCCAATCGCATCCTTCCCTGGCTGGCTCCGTCTGTCTGGACCGGGCTCTCTTTGAGTCCAGAACGGAGGCTCCCTGAGGAAGGGGCCTGGGTCTGCCCGGCCGGCCGTCCTGGGCCGTCCTGGGCCGGCCCACTGATCCCACAGACCCCTCTCTTGCCCTTCCGCTCCGGCCCCCGGTCCCCGGTTCCCGGTCCCCGGCCCCCGACCCCCGGTCCCCGGTCCCCGGTCCCCGGCCCCGTTACCTTCCTGGAAGACCCTTTCTACGTTGAGCCCGTAGGTAGCGCACGTCTCGTAGTAGCTACAGCGTTTCATGTCGCCGCAGAGGGCGCGGGCCCGGGCGTCCGCCACCACGCGAGGGGACGAGGCGCTGATCCTGTCTGGGGGCCGAGGGCAAAGTAAGACAGCAGACCCCACCCGACCCTTCCCTCCCTTCTGCCTCACTCTCGTCCCTGCCTCTTCCCCTCCCTCGCCATTGCCCTCGCCTCCTCCCTCGCCCTTTCCCCCTCGCCCTTATCCCCTCCCGCTCCCTCGCGTCTCCCCCAACTCCTCCCCACGCGCCTCTCCCTCGGTGGCAGGTGGAAACCTCCGGGAAGAGCAGAAGGGCGGCAGCGTGTCCGGCCAGCAGAAGTCCTTCCCCCCCGCCCCCCCGCCCCTCCACTCCCCGGGATCCCCGTCCCCTCACCTTGCGTCCCCACCAGGGCCAGAGCCAGGCCGGGCCCCCCTCGGCTTTCCCCCCGAAGGGCGGTCAGCTGCCGGTGCAGCTGCCCCACGGCCTGGAAGCTCTTTTCATCTTCCAGGCTGAAGACGAAGATCACGGCGTCGGCCCAGCCTGAGAACTGGGGGAGGGCTGGAGGGTCAGGCCGGGATAGACCCTCATGCTCACTGCCCTGCCGGGCAGTGTCCCGCTTCCCCCCCGCAGCCCCGCTCTCTGGCCCCTGCCCCCCGCCCCCTGCCCCTTCACCTTGGCGTCTGGCGCGGCCCCCTCCTCCCGGATCAGCAGTAGGTAACTCTGGCCTTCCACCAGCATCTCCTTCTTGTGCTGTTCGCCTGGCCGGGGAGCAGCGTTAGTGGCCAGAACAGGGTACGGACCCTGCTCCACCCCAGCACATGACCCCTGACCCCTAGTTCTCTTCAGGACTCACTTTCTGTTTTCTCCAGTGCCTGGTAGGAGCCGGTCAGGAAGCGGTGGACGAGAGCCGACTTTCCACTTCGAGCATCGCCCAACACTCCCTAGGCAGGGGGAGCGGTCAGCGAGGCGCGGGGGTCGGGGGTGGGCGGTCACCGAGGCCGGGGACAAAGGTCAGTGGGCTCAGGAGTTGTTGGGGGGAGGAAAAAAAACCCTTCCTCGGGCACAAAGTTCTGAACAGAATCGGGGAGCCAGGGCGAACACGTGGCCCGACGCGAATCAGAAATGCAGTTGGGCGGCGTGAGGACAGTGACAGTCACTGCGAGGGGGGCGGGAGGCCCGGCAAGGGGCCTGGGGGAGGGGAAGGGCCCACGTAGGAGCAGTGGGTTGGAGGGGAGAGGGGCCTATGCCCCAGCAGAAGGGTCGTGAGAGAAGGAGGGGGGGAGTCGGGACCCCAGCAGGGGGTCTGAGGGGACCCACTGCCCAATCTCCACTGAGAGGAGGGAAGGGAGGATGGGAGAAGAGAAAGCTTCCGCGACTGGGGGAGGCGGTGGCGACCCTCGCAGTTGAGCGACAGGACATAGAGGAATATGTGCGGGGGTGCGAGGGGGGCGGGCAGAGCCGGGGAAGGGGGTGGGAGAAACACACCAACCGCAGGTCCTGGACGGAGCGGCTCAGGGTCCATTCCGGACTGTTGAGGACAGCCTCTGGGTGGGGAAAAGGGACAGATGAGACCTCGAGCCTCCTCCTCGGTCCCCGTCCCGTCGTCCACTAATGACCCCACCCCACCCCCGCCCCTCCACATCCACATCCACCTGTTCCTTTGCAGCTGGCGCTTACATTGCCCAGTTGCTTAGCAACAGCGCCAGATGTGAGAAATGCCCCCTCCCCACCCCCAGCCGTTAGCCTCCTTTGTGAATCCCAGAGCTCCTCGCTCCCCGGGGGATCTGAAGCCCAAGTGGCATCCAGTCCGTCACCGCCACCCCACCCCCCCCTCCACCCCAGTCCAGCTCCGGGCCGCCCAGGTTCCCCGACTCGATGAGAATCGGGCTAGGCTCTCCCCGCCCCCGACCCCCCACCCCGTCCTCTTCAGAGCCACATGCAACCTCGCTCACGCCCCCAGCCGGACCGGCCGGCCTCAAAGGTCACTCCCAGGTCGCCAAGGAAACTGAGGCACGAATGGTGGGGAAGGAACTGGTCCCCGAGGTAAGGACTCCTTGCCCTCGGCCGGGCGCTCTCCCCCGTCCCCCCGCCGAAGTTGGACCCAAGCGTTCGGCGTCCCCTCCCCGTCCCTGCTGCGGATTCCAGCGTTTGGGCCCCCCACCTCCCCACCCCCCGGTGTGGGCCCAAAGGTCAGGCGACCCCTCTCCCACAGACGTGGACCCAAGCGTCCTGAGGCCTCTACCCCTCAGGCGTAGGCACAGGGGCCCGGCTGCGCGCTCCCGTCCCCCCCGGCGTGGCCCCAGGGGTCCGGCGCACCGCCCCCCGCCCCGGCACGGACCCGAGGTACGGCGACCCCTCCCCACCCCCCGCGGCGTGGGCCCAACAACTCACTGGGGGAGACGCTCCCCAGTAACTCGCTGGGGGAGACGCGCAGCTCGGGAGGCCCGGGGCCGGGGCCGGGGCTGGGGCCCGGGCCGGGGGGCGCGCCGGTGCTCTTGGCGAAGATGCCACTGATGAACTTGAGCATTTTGCGGTCGCGCGTGGAAGCCCGTCCCCCCTCGCGGCCCCGCTTCAGCCCCGGTCCCGAAGGCTCCAGAGTGGTAGGCGGCGCGGGCCCGGCGGGCGGCGTGGAGGCGGCGGGCGGCGGGGGCGGCGGCGGCGGCGGCGGCTGGGGCTGCGGCGAGGGTTGCAGCGGCGGCCCCGGGTGCAGGTCACTATTGTCCAGCGTTTTGCTCTTGCCTTTGCGGGGCGACAGCTTGACCCTGGGCCCGGGTCCGGCCGGTCCGGCCGGTCCGGCCGGTCCGGGCCCCGCGGCCCCCGCCGTGGCCTTCGGGTCCCGGGCCCTGGCTTTGCCCTCGCCGTCGGGCCATGACAAGCGGCTGGCGGCCCCCTTCGGCCCTCCGGCCCGGGCTCCGCTGGTGGTCACGGTCCTGCACGGCTTCGGGGCGGGCGGCGGCGGCGGCGGCGGTGGCAGCGGCGGCGGCGGCGGCGGCGGCGGCGGCGGCGCCACCTTGAGGCGGCGGCTGCCGGTGCCCGGGTGCGGGGAGGACGAGCCCGGGATCCCGCCGCCCCCGGCCCCGGCCCCGGCCCCGGGCCCGGCCCCCCCCCGGGCCTCCCCAGCTCGGGCTGCTCAGCAAGGGGCGCCGGGCCGGGCCGGGGCCGGCGGCCGCGCCGGGCCGGGGGTCCGGGGTCAGCCCGCCGCCCGGCGGGGGCCCGGGCGGCGCGGCCCACAGGGAGAGGCGCCGGGCCGGGCCGGGGCCGGGACCGGGGGCGGGGGGCGCAGAACGGGCTGGCCGGACTGGCCGGGCTGACGGGGCTGACGGGGCTGACGGCGGGGCTGGCGGGGCTGGCGGGGCCGGGGGCGGGGGTCAGGGGAGGGGGCTCGGCCCCGGTCCCGGCCCCCGCCCCGGTCCCGGCCCCCGCCCCGGCCCCGGCCCCGCTGGTGCTGATCCACAGCGCATCCTGCCGATGGAACAGGCGCTTCTTGACGGTCTCGTCCGCGGCCCCGGCCTTCCCCGCCGCGGAGGGGCCCCCTGCGGAGCCTGCGGACCCTGCGGGCTGGCCGGGCTGGCCGGGCTGGCCGGGCTGGCCGGGGGACGGCGGCGGCGGCGGCGGCACGGACTCGAGTTTGACCAGGGTTAGAGAGATGAAGTAGGTGGTGGTCCGGCGCTGCAGCGCGCCCGCTCCCCGGCTCATCGGGACCCCGAGATCCCCCCCGCCCGGACGCGCGGAGGGGGACGCGCTGCCCCGGCGGCGCTCAAGGGGGCCCGGCCATGGAGCCGCCCCCCGCCCCGGACCCCCGGGCCCCCGGACCCCCGGACCGCCGGACCCCCGGACCCCCGCCCCGGCTGCGCTCCCTCCGCCGCCTCCGCGCGCGCCCTCCGCCCATCACACGGGGCGCGCTCGTCCCATCGCGCCCCTCAGCCGCGCCCCCGGAGCCCCCCGGAGCCCCCCGGAGCCCCCCGGAGCTCCCCGGAGCCCCGGGACCTGTGGGAGCTCTCCGGGGAGGAAAGGGTGCGGGGGAGGAGGCGGAGGGGACAAGGGCTGCGGGGGCTGGAGGAGGAGGAGGAGGAGGAGGAGGAGGAGGAGGGTAGGGAACGAGGGAGGGGGGT
Organism: Tachyglossus aculeatus; assembly: GCF_015852505.1. Lineage (NCBI taxonomy): Eukaryota > Metazoa > Chordata > Mammalia > Monotremata > Tachyglossidae > Tachyglossus > Tachyglossus aculeatus. The sequence continues at coordinate 60,099,299 of NC_052075.1, forward strand.
GGGGGCGGGAAGGAGGGAAATGGGGAAGGGGTACGGGGGCGGGCTGGGGGAGGGAATAAGGAGGGGGGCGGGCTGGGGGGGTGATGCAGGGTGGGAGGGTGGGGGGCTGGCTGGGGGAGGATGCGGGGACGGGGGGGAGGGGGTGCGAGGGCTGGTCTGGGGAAGGATGCGGGGACGGGGAGGGGGTGCGAGGGCTGGTCTGGGGAAGGATGCGGGGACGGAGAGGCGGGGAGGGGGTGCGGCGGCAGGCTGGGGAAGGAAGGGCGCGGGAGAGGTTGAGATGAAGGGGGCTCGGGAGGGGGCGGGCACGGGGCAGGGGACTGGGGAAGGGGTGCGGGGACGAGGGAGGGATGCGGGGCTGGGGTAGAGGAAGGGGGCGGGGAGGGCGGATTCAGGGGCGAAGATGCGGGAGGTGAGAGGCGGGAGGACCGGGGCCCGGGGGTCCCGGAGGAAGGTCCGCGGGGCTGGCCGGGGCTCGCGGGGACTCGGCCCGGTCCTGATGCGCGCTGTGTCCGGGCGATTCCCTGCACATTGAGCAGGAGGCGCCCGCTCCCCCGCCCGCCCGCCTGCCCGCCTGCCCGCCTGCCGCCCGCCTCCCTCCGCCCCCCGCCCCGGGCCGCCCGCCCGCCCGCCCGTCCGCGTCCGCGCCCGCCTCCCGCCGCTCCCCCCGCCCTCCTCCCCGCCCCAGGCAGGCTTGTCTGCAGAGGCCGTGCTAGAACCCGGACTGGATTTCCCCTCTCACATCCCGGACTGGATCGTCCCGGATTGGGACTCTCCCGCCTCCTTCCTCTCCTTCCCTGCCGCCCTCCCCTAACCTGGGGAAGGGGCTGCAGAGGGGGGCGGAGCCCTAGGCAGGGCGAACGTAGGCTGCCGGGGGAGGTCAGTTGGTTTCCTCAGTCGTACGAGCCCCCCTTCCCCCTTTCCCCCCCCCCCCAACACCCATCGCGTTGGAACTGGGGGGTGAACGCCGGGGAGATCGAGGTGGCTCCCCGAGGGAGAGTAGCACTGCCCCCCTGCCCAGCTGTCTCCGCTTCCTGTCCCTCGCGTGACACTGACCACGTGCGGACCCTCGAGCTAGACTTTATTCGACTTTCTTCACCCGCCCCTCCTTTTTCCCTTCCCTGGGTCTCCCCACCTCCCCCCAAGGGAAGAAGGGAAGGGGTGGAAATCCCTTCCGAATTTCGGGGGTCTGCCAGCGGGAGGCGAATGAGTCAAGGCTCCCGGGGCGGGGGCGCATCTCCGGATTTACCCAAAACTCATTCTGCATCCTGTCGCCATGGCAACCGCGGCTCCGCGCGTGCGGGCACCCAGTGGGGATGGGGGACGAGGGACCGGGGGGTGGGGGACAAGCGAGAGGAAGGCTCTCAGCCCCTCAGATCGACGGGTGCCCAGTGACCTCTGTAGCCGGATGGGGACGCGGGGTTTGAGGCGCCGGGAGCCCCCGCTAACGTTGCCCCCGCCCCGCCCCGGGACGCTTTCTTAACCTCGAGAGGGGCCGATTCCTCCGGCCCCAAGAACCCGGGACCCTCCACCTGGCGGGACGTCCCGCCTCCCGCCCCGCCCGGGCTGTGAACGGGCAGAAACGGGAGCGGCGCCGGGGGTGGGCCCGGCGCGGGGTACCCGGGGTCCGGGATGTGTGGGCGTGGCCCGGCGTGCGGGGCGTGCGGGCGTGGGCGTGGCTACCCTAACTCCGGCTCTAGGTCTCAGTTTCCCTCTCTGTACAACGGGTCCAGTTCGAGAAGGGAGCGGGAGCAGGGCAGCTCCTGGGAAATCGGAGGTCAGAGGTCAGCGCCTCTTCCCCGGCTGCCCACGGTCTCGGAGAAGACCCCCCCCGACACACACACACCTCCCTTCCCCGGCCGGAAGTCCATCACCATAGCAACGCAGCCCACGCTGCCTCCTTCTGGAACCCCCGCCCCCCCAACCCTCCGACTCCTTGCCCGCACCCCTCCACCTCCGGTCTGTGCCCCAGTCCCTCCTCCTTCTCCCCACCTTGCCAGCTTCGTTACCATGGTAGCGCCCCCCCAGCTGCCACGTGGGCGGTGCCAGCTGTCGCCCCTGGCAACGGACCCGGGTAGCAAGGGGAGGGGGGATGACAGGAGGCCCGTGGGAGGCTCCCCCCGGGAGACTGCCCGCGGGGAGGGGCCTGCCCGGGTCCGCAAGGGGGGACGAGGGGATTGCCCCCCGGCTGATCGCCCCCTCGAGTGGGCCCAGATCTCGGGGCAGCGGCATCACCTCTCTACCCCCACCAGACTTCCCTGGGGAATGGGGACAGGGGGAGTCTTGTTCCCCGGCCAGGCGAACGGGGGAGAAGTCCACGGGGGCGGGGAGGACACCCTGATTGTCCCCCATGTGTACCCCGCTTTGATGGCGACAGGGCCTGGGGGGGCTGCTGCATAGAGGATTGGAGGGGTACTGTGGGTCCTCCTGAGTCCCAAGCCCCTCCCCAGGCCAGGCCGCAGAGAGGGGAAAGCGAGAGGATGCAGCGGGCAGAGTTGCCATGGCAACACTTCCGCCCGGTGTTGTCACCGCTGCTTCACGGCGCTCGCGGGGGTAGCGGAAACGGGGGGGAATGGAGCGGGGGGGGGGGGGTGTGCATTCGTGTGTGTCATTACTGGGGTCTGTGTGTCCCATGGGGATCTGGGGGTCATAATGTGCACCTGTGTGGGTCAATGTCTTTCGCCATGTGGCTGTGGTGTGTGTCTTAATCACAGTAGGAGTCAGCTTGTCTATGAGAATGTACGGTCTATATCTCTTATTCCATGACATGCGGGTCCCAGGGTCTGTGACTTTATCCCAGTGTCTGTGTGAGTGTGTGCGTGTCTGTCAGTGGAATCTCCAAGGTCACATGCCCCAAGGCAGGCCTAGGAGCGGTCTCTCTGGCTCCAGCCCACCACCCAGAAGCTTGCACCCTGCTTTCACCTGGGACAGACAGGCTGCCGCTTCCTGGTTTCTGTATATATTTATATATGTTTGTACATATTTATTACCCTATTTATTTATTTATTTATTTCTTTATTTTACTTGTACCTATCTATTCTATGTATTTTATTTTGTTAGTATGTTTGGTTTTGTTCTCTGTCTCCCCCTTTTAGACTGTGAGCCCACTGTTGGGTAGGGACTGTCCTCTATATGTTGCCAGCTTGTACTTCCCAAGCGCTTAGTACAGTGCTCTGCACACAGTAAGCGCTCAATAAATATGATTGATTGATTGATTGATTGGTGAGGGGACCTGCGGGGAAGGGGCAGGTGAGGCAAGCCGCCCTCCCTCCCAGGCCCTTCCCGGACCCCCACTGCCTCCCACCGCCCGCCTCTGGCTCTGACTGGAGAGTGGTTGAGGAAGGGCCTTAGGGAAACAGTGTGTCCTCCTGGCTAGAGCCCAGGCTTGGGAGTCAAGAGAACCGGGTTTCTAATCCCAGATCCGCTCCACCACTTGTCTGTTGTGTGACCTTGGGCAAGCCACTTCACTTCTCTGGGCCTCAGTTCCCTCATCTGTAAAATGGGGGTAAAGACTGTGAGCCCCATGTGAGACAGGGACTGTGACCAACCCGAATTACTGGTATCCTCCCCAGCGTTTAGTACAGTTCCCGGCACAGAGTAAGCGCTTAACAGATACCACAGTTGTTATTATTCTTATTATTATTACAGGGGAGCGCCCAAACTGGCCTGGGCCCCCCGGGCTCCGGAGCCGGACACCGATCGCACGCTCACCTCGGACACAGTCCAGCGAGGCCTGGAGTTTGTCCTGGAGCTCTGGGCTGGACACCTTTTGGACCAGATGGCTGAGCTGGCTCAGGTGCAACTTGGTGACCTCGTGACGTTTGACTTCTGTCCGCACCGCGGCCACGGTCAACTGCCTTTGTGTGTGCATGGTGGCCAGGCCCCCCCCGCCCCTGACCAGTCTACCAGGCCTCACTCTCCCAGCAGGCCCCCATCCGCCCGCCCGTCTGTCTGTCTGACTTCCTGAGTGTGCACGGGAAACCCAGAGGACACACCCTCCCTGCGCGTCGCTGGGTACCCGCCCCCGTACCCCCGGCCCCCACACGAGCCCGCCAGGCTACCCCGGCCCCCTAGACTCGCCAGCCCGGGACTGAAGAGGCAACCTTACTGGCAGATTCATTAATTAATTTACTCATTCATTCCAAGTGGCAGGTGGAGGGGGACTGGGGCAGGGCTGGGTTACAGGTGCCACCTTCTTGCACCCTCACAGCTTTGCGTGCTGGGAAACTAGCTCACCCACAGTCTTAGCATTCATGTGTATTTCTCTGTATTAGTTCATTGTCTAGCCTTACTTTTATCCTTTGTATCTGTGCTCTTTCTCTTGCTCTTATTGGCTTAGCAGTTGGGGTCTGCTTGTCCTCCCACACCCCCTCTCTGCCCCGGCCCCTAGATTGTAAACTCCTGAAGGGCGAGGTCCACGTGTTTCACTTCCAAAGTCCTCTCCCTAGCACGTAGTACGATGCTCTGCACAGGGCATCTAATAAAGACAGCAACTGACTGCACGCAGTATGCTGAGGCCTTCCGTGTTGACAATTCTGTAGTTTTTTAGGGTTTTTTAATGGTATTTCTTAAGTGCTTACAATGCAATAATAATAATAAGGATAATAATTATGGTATTTTTTAAGCGCTTACTGTGTGCCAGACCCTGTGCTAAGTGCTGGGGTAGATACAAGCTAATCAGGTTGGATGCAGTCCTTGTCCGACATGGGGCTCCGAGCCTTCATCCTCACTTTACAGGCGAAGTAACTGAGACACAGAAATGTGAAGTGACTTGCCTGAGGGCTTACAGCAGACAAGTGTTGGAGCCAGGATTAGAACCCAAGTCCTTCTAACTCCCAGGCACTTGTTCTACCCACTAGTCCAGGATGCTTTTCATAGCTTTCCACACTCTCTGGTCTGGCCCACCCTGTCTCGCATGCTGGCTGGCTCACAGTTAGCCCCCTATGCATTGTAAGTATCATCATAATAACGATGATATTTGTTGAGCCCTTGCTATGTGCCAGGCACTGTAATAATAATTGTTCGCTAAGCACTTACTCTATGTCAGGCACTGTACTAAGCTCTGAGATGGATACAAGCAGAGGGGGTTGGACACAGTCTCTGTGCCTCATGGGGCTTCACGGTCTCAATCCCCATTTTACATATGAGGTAATTGAGGCAAAGAAAAGTGAAGTGACTTGTCCAAGGTCACATAGCAGACAAGTGGCAGGGCCGGGACAAGAACCCATGACCTTCTGACTCTGCCCTATCCACTACACCATGTGGAGGACAAGCAGACATACCCTCCCGCATCTACACTCACAGGCTCACTCTGACTTTCAGAATCTAGACTACTTGCCCTTTCCTGCTCACCCCCTTGCACACCTCAGGACCCCGTGGGGCTGGTCAGAGCGGGGCAGGGCAGGGCCACAGGCTGGGTTGGAGGAGAACCCGCCTTCTCCTTCCCTAACCAGGCACGTCAGCTCTAGTGCGTAACAGATCTGAGCTCCTGCTCAGCTCCCTCCTCCCTCCTCCATGCCCCCGTGCAGTGTCAGCTCACCCTTGCCCATCTCCCCACCCACCTGGGCCCCCTTGATGGTTACTCAACCTCAACCACCCCCCTCCCTGGAGAATCTCCCCAGGGGTCGGGGGGCCTGGCAGGGGAGGGGACAGTGCCCAGGGAGAGGGATGCGTGGCGGAGCAGTACACTTGGCTCCAGGGAGGATAGGGGATGGGGTGGATTCTCCTCGAAGGCCAGGCCGCAGCCTGAGACCAGGCAAACTCGCTGGCTACTTATCGCCAACTCACGGCCCCCACCCACCCAGTCGCTAGAGCAAACCCACCCCCTCGGTCGGAGACGATGCCCCCAGTTGGCCTTCCTGATAATGCTAACCCTAACTCCCACCTAAATCGGCCCTGCCCCCTGTCTCCGTCCTGCTGGGCCACCTGCTCTGCCTTGACCCGTGGAGTGTCTTCTCAATCAATTGCTCCGCCCACTCTTCATTCTAAAAAAACCAAAACAGTCATTGTGGTATTTGCTAGGGGCTTACAATGTGCCAAGCTCTGGGCAAAACCCTGGGCCAAGCGCTAGCTAGCTACAAGCTGATGAGTTTGGACATGGCCCCTGGCCTTCCTGGGCTCCCTGCCACGGGGGTCCCTGGTGGGACTGGGGCAGGGGGCTCTGCCTCAGCCCACCCTGGGCCTCTACACTGTAAACTCATTGGGGGCAGGGAATGTATCTGCTTTTTGTTGTAATGTACTCTCCCCAGCGCTTAGTACAGTGCTCAGCACACAGTAAGCGCTCAATAAACATGATTGACCGACTGCCCAGGAGTCCTCAGGGGCCAGCGGAAGTGGGGTGCTCTGTGAACCATGATGTCTATTCCAACAGGATCAGGCCTGCAGTCTTGTTTTGTTTTTTTCTCAATGGTATTTGTTAAGTGCCAGACATTTCTAAGTGCTGGGGTGGACATAGTCCATGTCCAGTTTGGGGCTCACGGCCTTAATCCCCATTTTACAGATGAGGTAACTGAGGCCCAGAGAAGTGAAGTGACTTGTCCAAGGCCACAGCAGACAAGTGGCAGAGCCAGACTAGAACCCAGGTCCTCCTGATTCCTAGGCCCATGCTCTAGCCACTAGGCTACTCTTTTTCTTAACCTGTTTCTTTCCAGTTGTTCCCCTTGATTTCTTGGTGGGCTCTGTTACCGGGGACCTGCAGGCCGGCTCTGTGATGACTTGCTCTGGTGGCAATGTTCTTGCGTGGGTGTTCCTACCTGAGCACCATTGGGTCAATGGGTGTGTCCACCGTGGAGGCGGTGAAGGGAGGGGTGGGGGGTGTCCACGAGTGTCCACAGGGGAAAGCAGGCATATTCAAAGGGAAACGCTTGGTGCCACGATATGGGGGTGCTCCTCTCTATTATTATTAGTATTAGGCAGTTAGTCCCTTGTGGGCAGGGAACATGTCCACCTGTCCACGTTTTGTTTTGTTGCCTGTCACCCCCTTCGATTGATTTATTGAGCGCTTGCAGAGCACTGTACTTAGCGCTTGGGAAGTACAAGTTGGCAACATATAGAGACGGTCCCTACCCAACAGTGGGCTCACAGTTTAGAAGGGGGGAGACAGAGAACAAAACAAAACATATTAACAAAATAAAATAAATAGAATAGATATGTACAAGTCAAATAAATAAATAAATAGAGTAATAAATACGTTCAAACATATATACATATATACAGGTGCTGTGGGGAAGGGAAGGAGGTAAGGCGGGGGGGATGTAGAGGGGGAAGAGGGGGAGTGGAAGGAGGGGGCTCAGTCTGGGAAGGCCTCCTGGAGGAGGTGAGCTCTCAGTAGGGCCTTGAAGGGAGGAAGAGAGCTAGCTTGGCGGATGGGCAGAGGGAGGGCATTCCAGGCCCGGGGGATGACGTGGGCCAGGGGTCGATGGCGGGACAGGCGAGAACGAGGCACGGTGAGGAGATTAGCGGCGGAGGAGCGGAGGGTGCAGGCTGGGCTGTAGAAGGAGAGAAGGGAGGTGAGGTAGGAGGGGGCGAGGGGATGGATGGACAGCCTTGAAGCCCAGGGTGAGGAGTTTCTGCCTGTTGCGTAGGTTGATTGGTAGCCACTGGAGATTTTTGAAAAGGGGAGTAACATGCCCAGAGCGCTTCTGGACAAAGACAATCCGGGCAGCAGCATGAAGTATGGATTGAAGTGGGAAGAGACAAGAGGATGGGAGATCAGAGAGGAGGCTGATACAGTAGTCCAGACGGGATAGGATGAGAGCTTGAACGAGCAGGGTAGCGGTTTGGATGGAGAGGAAAGGGCGGATCTTGGCGATCTTGCGGAGCTGAGACCGGCAGGTTTTGGTGACGGCTTGGATGTGAGGGGTGAACGAGAAAGCGGAGTGGAGGATGACACCAAGGCTGCGGGCTTGTGGGATGGGAAGGATGGTAGTGCCATCAACAGTGATGGGAAAGTCAGGGAGAGGACAGGGTTTGGGAGGGAAGACAAGGAGTTCAGTCTTGGACATGTTGAGTTTAGGTGGCGGGCAGACATCCAGACGGAGATGTCCTGAAGGCAGGAGGAAGATGCGAGCCTGGAGGGAGGGGGAGAGAGCAGGGGCAGAGATGTAGATCTGGGTGTCATCAGCATAGAGATGATAGTTGAAGCCGTGGGAGCGAATGAGGTCACCAAGGGAGTGAGTGTAGATCGAGAACAGAAGGGGACCAACAACTGAACCTTGGGGAACCCCCACAGTGAGGGGATGGGAGGGGGAGGAGGAGCCTGCAAAAGAGACTGAGAATGAACGACCGGAGAGATAAGAGGAGAACCAGGAGAGGACGGAGTCTGTGAAGCCAAGGTTGGATAGCGTGTTGAGGAGAAGGGGGTGGGCCACAGTGTCAAAGGCAGCTAAGAGGTCGAGGAGGATTAGGACAGAATAGGAGCCGTTGGATTCGGCAAGCAGGAGGTCATTGGTGACCTTTGAGAGGGCAGTTTCCATGGAATGTAGGGTTAGGCGGGGACCGTCTCTATATGTTGCCAACTTGTACTTCCCAAGCGCTTAGTATAGTGCTCTGCACACAGTAAGCGCTCAATAAATACGATTGAATGAATGAATGAATGAATGAATGACGGTTGTATTGTGCTCTGGGAAGAGCTTGGTACAGTGCTCTGCCCACATGCTCTGCCTGCAGCAAGCACTCCATTAGTGCCATTGATGGATTGTCCATAAGGGTGCGTGGCAGCGTGAGTGCAGCGGGGTCGGGTGGAGTGGGGAGGACCTCCCTCACGTCCCTCAGTCCGACGCCCCCGCCCCGACCGCCGACCCCTCACCCAGAGCCCCTCAGTGAACTGGTTTTCATCAGTGTCTTCAAAGCACGTCAAATCACGTCTTCAACAGTAAACTCGTTGTGGGCAGGGAACATGCCTAGCAAATAGCACACTTCCCCCCTATTTCAAAGCCCTACTGAAAGCTCATCTCCTCCAGGAGGCCTTCCCAGACTGACACCCCTTTTCCTCTGCTCCTCCTCCCCTCCCTATCACCCCAACTCTCTCCTTCTGCTCTACCCCCCTCCCTACTCCACAGCACTTGTCTATGTACATATTTATTATTCTATTTATTTTATTAATAATTTGTATATATCTAGAATTCTATTTATATTGATGCTACTGTTGCCTGTGTCCTTGTTTTATTGTGTTGTCTGTCTCCCCACTTCCAGACCGTGAATCCGTTGTTGGGTAGGGATTGTCTCTATCCGCTGCCGAATTGTACTTTCCAAGTGCTTAGTACAGTGCTCTAGCGCTCAATAAATACGATTGAATGATTGAATGAATGAATGAAGGCACTCTGTTACAGTGCCCGCTTCGAAGCGCTTAAGTAGTGCTCTAGCGCTCAATAGATACGATTGAATGAATGAATGAAGGCACTCTGTTACAGTGCCCTCTCCGAAGCGCTTAGGTAATAATAATAATAATAATAATAATAATAGCATTTATTAAGCGCTTCCTATGTGCAAAGCACTGTTCTAAGTGCTGGGGAGATTACAACGTGATCAGGTTGTCCCACGGGGGGCTCACAGTCTTCATCCCCATTTTACAGATGAGGCAACTGAGGCCCAGAGAAGTGAAGTGACTTGCCCAAAGTCACACAGCTGACAATTGGCGGAGCCGGGATTTGAACCCATGACCTCTGACTCCAAAGCCCGGGCTCTTTCCGATGAGCCACGCTGCTTCTCTAGAGCACTTCTCACGTAGTGCTCTAGCGCTCAATAAAGACGATTGAATGAATGAATGAAGGCACTCTGTTACAGTGCCCTCTCCGAAGCGCTTCTCCAGCCCAGCCCGCAGCCTCCGCTCCTCTGCCGCTCATCTCCTCACCGTTCCTCGTTCTCGCCTGTCCCGCCATCGACCCCCGGCCCGCGTCCTCCCCCAGGCCTGAAATGCCCTCCCTCTGCCCATCCGCCAAGCTCGCTCTCTTCCTCCCTTCAAGGCCCTACTGAGAGCTCACCTCCTCCCGGAGGCCTTCCCACACTGAGCCCCCTCCTTCCTCTCCCCCTCGTCCCCCCTCCATCCCCCCATCTTACCTCCTTCCTTTCCCCACAGCACCTGTATATATGTATATATTTTTGTACATATTTATTACTCTATTTATCTGACTTGTACATATCTATTCTATTTATTTTATTTTGTCAGTATGTTTGGTTTTGTTCTCTGTCTCCCCCTTTTAGACTGTGAGCCCACTGTTGGGCAGGGACTGTCGCTATATGTTGCCACCTTGTACTTCCCAATCGCTTAGTACAGTGTTCTGCACACATAAGCGCTCAATAAATATGATTGATTGATTGATTGATTGTCTCTATATGTTGCCAACTTGTACTTCCCAAGCGTTTAGTACAGTGCTCTGCACACAGCAAGTGCTCAATAAATACGATTGATTGATTGACTGATTGATTAAGTAGTGCTGGGCACACAGTAAGGGCTCAATAGAGAAGCAGCATGGCTCAGTGGAAAGAGCCTGGGCTTTGGAGTCAGAGGTCACGGGTTCAAATCCTGACTCCGTCAATTGCCTATGTGACCTTGGGCAAGTCACTTAACTTCTCTGTGCCTCAGTTCCTTCATCTGTAAAATGGGGGTTAAGACTGTGAGCCCCCCGTGGGATAACCTGATCACCTTGGAACCTCCCCAGCGCTTAGAACAGTGCTTTGCACATAGTAATCAATCAATAAATCAATCGTATTTATTGAGCGCTTACTGTGTGCAGAGCACTGGACTAAGCGCTTGGGAAGTACAAGTTGGCAACATATAGAGACAGTCCCTACCCAACGGTGGGCTCACAGTCTAAAAAGTAAGCGCTTAATAAATGCCATTATTATTATTGAGAAGCAGCGTGGCTCAGTGGAAAGAGCCCAGGCTTTGGAGTCAGAGGTCATGGGTTCAAATCCCGGCTCCGCCAATTGTCAGCTGTGTGACTTTGGGCAAGTCACGTCACTTCTCTGGGCCTCAGTTCCCTCATCTGTAAAATGGGGATGAAGACTGTGAGCCCCCCGGGGGACAACCTGATCAATCAATCAATCAATCAATCGTATTTATTGAGCGCTTACTGTGTGCAGAGCACTGGACTAAGCGCTTGGGAAGTCCAAGTTGGCAACATATAGAGACAGTCCCTACCCAACAGTGGGCTCACAGTCTAAAAGGGGGAGACAGAGAACAAAACCAAACATGCTAACAAAATAAAATAAATGGAATAGATATGAACAAGTCAAATAAATAAATAAATAAATGGAGTAATAAATATGTACAAACAAATATACATATATACAGGTGCTGTGGGGAAGAGAAAGAGGTAAGATGGGGGGGATGGAGAGGGGGACGAGGGGGAGAGGAAGGAAGGGGCTCAGTCTGGGCCCCAATCTGATCACCTTGTATACCCCCAGAGCTTAGAACAGTGCTTTGCACATAGTAAGCGCTTAATAAATGCCATTATTATGATGATGAATAGATCCGATGGCCGGATGCAGGTCCCGTCCATCACCTTGGCCACGCCCTTTTCCCCGCCCCGTCCTCCCTCCCTCCCTCCCTCCCTCCCTCCTAAGAGGGCGAACGAGGAACCCGGGCTGGGCGGGCGTTCCCAGAGCGACGGTTCCCCGAGCCAATCAGGCGCTTAGACTGGGCGCGGCCCCACCAATCCAGCGCCGTGGGCGGGGCGGCGCAGGCGCAGAGCGCCGGGCTCGCCTGGCAGATTTAAAGAGCCAGGAGGGTCCGGCGGCCGCGCAGCCGTCCGCGTCGTCCCCCGCCAGCCTGCAGGATGGTCTGCGGAGGCTTCGCCTGCTCCAAGAACGCGCTCTGCGCGCTGAACGTGGTGTACATGGTGAGGGGCTGCCCGGAGGCAGGGCCCGGGACCCGGGACACGGGGGCCAGGGACCGGGGTGGGGGGTGGGGGGGCATCCGGGGCCCTGCCCAGCCTCAGTTTCCCCGTGGACTGCAGATAAATCCATAAATCAATCATATTTATTGAGCGCTTACTATGTGCAGAGCACTGTACTAAGCGCTGGGGAGGCTACAAGGTGATCCCTTCAAGGCCCTACTGAGAGCTCACCTCCTCCAGGAGGCCTTCCCAGGCTGAGCCCCTTCCTTCCTCTCCCCCTCGTCCCCCTCTCCATCTCCCCCATCTTACCTCCTTCCCTTCCCCACAGCCCCTGTGTATATGTTTGTACATATTTATTACTCTATTTTACCTGTACATAGCTATTCTATTTATTTTCTTTTGTTAGTATGTTTGGTTTTGTTCTCTGTCTCCCCCTTTTAGACTGTGAGCCCACTGCTGGGTAGGGACCGTCTCTATATGTTGCCAACTTGGACTTCCCAAGCGCTTAGTCCAGTGCTCTGCACACAGTAAGCGCTCAATAAATACGATTGATTGATTGATCAGCTTGTCCGCCGGGGGGCTCGCAGTCTTCATCCCCATTTTTACAGATGAGGGAACTCAGGCCCAGTGAAGTGACTTGCCCAAAGTCACACAGCTGACAGTTGGCGGAGTCGGGATTTGAACCCACGACCTCTGACTCTGAAGGCCGGGCTCTTTCCACTGAGCCACGGAGATGGGGTTCGGGGACTATTTGCCCGGGAGGGGGCGCCCCTGTGGGCCGTGTTGGGCGGGGAAGGGGGTCCTCGCCCCGAAGGGCCGGGGCACTGCCCGCTGCTGCCCAGACCCGCTGTCCCTTTAACAAATGCCATCGTTATTATTATTATTATTATTATTATTATTATTATTATTATTATTATTATTATATTACCATTTTATTATTGTTGTTGTTTACTATATTATCATTTTAATTATTATTTAATAGTTATTTTATAAATAGAGAAGCAGCGTGGCTCAGTGGAAAGAGCACGGGCTTTGGAGTCAGAGGGCATGGGTTCGAATCCCGGCTCCACCACATGTCTGCTGTGTGATCTTGGGCAAGCCACTTAGCTTCTCTGAGCCTCAGTTCCCTCGTCTGTAAAATGGGGATTAAAACCGTGAGCCCCATGTGGGACAGCCTGATCACCTTGTATCCCCCCCAGCGCTTAGAACAATGCTTTGCATATAGTAAGCGCTTAATAAATGCCACCATTATCATCATAAATATAAATATGATTACAGTTATAATATTATTCTTATTATATAATTATTAATGGTAATAATTATTACTATTATTACCATGAGATGGTAATAATAATATATTATTACCATCTTACCTCCTTCCCTTCCCCACAGCACCTGTATATATGTATATATGTTTGTACATATTTATTACTCTATTTATCTTACTTGTACATATCTATTCTATTTATTTTATTTTGTTAGAAAGGTTTGGTTTTGTTCTCTGTCTCCCCCTTCTAGACTGTGAGCCCGCTGTTGGGTAGGGACTGTCTCTATATGTTGCCAACTTGGACTTCCCAAGCGCTTAGTCCAGTGCTCTGCACACAGTAAGCGCTCAATAAATACGATTGATTGATTGATTGATTTCGCTGACCGGAAGCTGTTGTTGTTGCCCTCTCCCCGCCTCCCTGGGCTGCGCCCCCGCGGTGGTCCCCTCTCCCCTCTCTCCCCGCCCCCGCAGCTGGTGGGGTTATTGCTGATCGGCGTGGCGGCCTGGGGCAAGAGCCAGAGCTTGGAGCCCAGCGACCACATCATCGGGGGCATCATCGCCGTGGGCGTCTTCCTCCTCCTCATCGCCGTCGCCGGCCTCATCGGAGCCATCAACCACCACCAAGTCCTTCTCTTCTTTGTATCCTTCTCTGCGGTTGGGGCCGGGCCGACCCCGAGGGGAGGGCAGGAGAGGGGAGGACCCCGGCCGGAGGGTGGAGCGGGCGGGGTGAGATGGAGCCGGTCCATTCCCCGCCTCCCGCACCTCCCCTTGCCACGGTCCACTGAGGCCAGAGCGGGAGTGTGAAGACTGGGCTCAGCCGGCAGCCACAGCAACGGGCACCGTGCCCGGTCGGTTAGCCCCCCTGAACCCTGCCCAGTACATGATCATCCTAGGGTTGGTCTTCATTGTCCAGTTTGGCATCTCCTGCTCCTGTCTGGCCATCAACAAGGAGAAACAGGTGAGGCTTCCCCCATCCCCCTAATCGGGGGTGGAACTGGGGGTCCGGAGGGAGAGGGCTTCTCGCAGGGTCCGGTGAGGACCCAGACCTCTCCCACCTCCCTCCTCAGGTGGCCCTCCTAAACGCATCCTGGAGGGTCATGGGCCCCGTGGCACGCATCAGAGTGGAGCAGCGCCTGGATTGCTGCGGCTTCCTGAATGGCACTGCCGACTTCGCCGGAGACTGGGACGCCTGCACCGCGGTGAGGGGGAAGGCGAGGGGCGGAGGGGGGCCGGGGGGAAACGGGCACGGTGGCGAGGGCACCGCTCCGGTGCTGTGGCTCGCCCTCTTGAACCCGTCGGCTGGGGAGCATCAGGTCTCCACCGAGCCCCCCAGGGTAGCCGATCACACTCGAACCTCCCCAGCACTGCAAGACCACCCCCTTGGTCCCCTGCCCTGCTTGTGGAGACAATATCCTGAAACACGCAGACGAGGCCCTCAGGATCCTGGGTGGGGTCGGCCTGTTCTTCAGCTTCACCGAGGTAATCGCCTCGGCCCTGTTCCCCTGTCCCTTCCGCATCCCCCCCCCCCCAACTTCGGTCTCTGCCCCTGCCCCCGCACCATCCCCTGTGCACCCACCCTGCCTGTCCCGTTCCCATCCCCAGGTGCTGGGTGTGTGGCTGGCACTGAGGTATCGGAACCAGAAGGATCCACGGGCGAATCCCAGCGCTTTTCTCTAACCGGGAAGGGCCAGGGGAGCCAGTGGGGAGCCCCACATGGCGAAGGAGCCGAGGCGTCTTTCGTTCTCCCAGCTGATCTGGGCGGCCGCGGCTCCAGCTCCCGCTTGGACTTGAGGCGTGGGGGTCGGGGTCCCTCCTCCCTCCTTCCCTCCATCCTTCCCTCCCTTACTCAGAGATGGTGTGTAGTTGAGGGGAGCCCCGTGGACACTGCACTCCTCTGCCCCCAACCCACACCTCCCTCCAGCAGTTGAACTGTCACTGGGAACTTTTATTAATGTTAAAAACGGAAAAAAATAAAATCCCTTTTTCACATACCGCAGTCCGCTCCTCTTCAGAAGAACAGAAGCAGAACAGAGGCGGAAGGTCGGCTTTCCATTTTCCTCTTGAATACCAAAAGGGGAAGCAGGGCCCTGGGGGTGGGGCGGGGGAGTGGAGCTGCAAGCTTCGGGGTGGGGAGCGCTGGTGGAGAAGGGGGCTGGGGGTAGGGGGTGGACCTGGGCCACGTGGCTCCTGTCTGGAACGGGGTCTGGGGGCTCCCACAGAAGTGGTGAGCCAAAGCAAGGAAGGCCAAGGTGCCCCGCTGGATGTTAAAGGCCAGCCTGTCCTGGTAGGCAGGGGAGTTGGGCAGAGAGTTCCTGGCTTTCCCAGCCCCTCCCACACCCCTCACCCCCACCTCACCTTCCAGTACTCTTCCTCCCCATCTACAGCAGCCTTCCCCCCAGCCCGGCCCCTCCAGTTCAGGCGCAGCTCTGGTCAGTGGCTGTCAGTCCTCCTCTGTGCCAGAAGCCCTGTCAGCCTGCCTGTGGGAAGGAGAGGATGAAAAGGGGGGCGGCTGCAGCTACCAGTAGCATCCATCCTCCCCCCCCCCCCCCGGAAAAAAAATGTGGCTAAGTTGATCCACTTTCGTGTACCTCTAGGAGAGGCCTGGGGAGGGGGCAGAGGTCAGTGCTGAATGGGTGGCATGGTCGGGGGGAGTGAAGAGTCAGGGATTTGCCACTGTCTCGTTGCAGTGCATCTTAGTGAGGCAGCATCCACCCACCGCTCCATGTGTCCACAGGCGTGGTGTTGCCTGACGGGAGCAGGATGACAGCGGTCTAGTACCACGGGGTCACAACCGCAGGGTGGAGGGCAGGGGACAGAAGGTCCTGGATCTCTGGGGGGATGGCCTATGGGGCACGGGGCTCAGCACGCAGCCCTAACCTCTGGGGGCAAAGACTGGAGCACCAGCGAGCCTACAGATCAGCGATTCGTTCCATCAATCTTATTAAGTGGTTACTGTGTGCAGAGCACTGTACTAAGCACTTGTGAAAGTACAGTATTTTCTGCCCCACACGCGTGCTCGGTCCAGGGCCGGCCCGGGGGCTTGCTGCTCTGTGGGTCCAGTTCCAATGGACTGCCCTCCACCCCTGCAGGGAGCTGGCACCTCTGCTGCTGTGGAGGTCCAGCCCCAGTGGACTCTCTCTGCCCCTTGACAGAGCTGGCACCTCTGGAGCGTTGGGGGTCCAGCCCCAAGGCAGGGAGCTGACCCTTGTGCTGCTGGGGCCCAGCCCCTCCACTCCTCCTGGAAGCACCAGCTGGCAGCCGTGGGTTCGTGCCAGGCTCAAAGCCGCCAGCTTCACCTGACCGCCAGTGGACACTAGCACAAGCTCAGGCTTCGGGATCCCGGGTGTTGGTAGTCAGTAAGTCAACCACTCAGTCAATCGTGCTTACTGTGTGCAGAGCACTGTACTAAGCGCTTGGGGTAATATCTAATAATAGACGCATTCCCTGCCCACAACGAGCTTACCATCTATAGGGGGAGATAGACATTAATAGAAATAAATACATTATAGATGTGTACGTAAGTGCTGGGCGGCGGGGGGCGAATAGAGGGAGCAAGTCAGGGTGACACACAAGGGAGTTGAAAATGAGAAAAGAGTTTAGGGAAGGCATCTTGGAGATGTGCCTTCAATAAGGCTTTGAAGAGGGGGAGAGTCATTGTCTGTGGGTTATGAGAAGGGAGGGCATTCAAGGCCGGAGGCAGGATGTGGATGAGAGGTCAGCGGTGAAATAGATGAGAATGAGGTACAGTGAGGTTAGCAGTAGCGGAGCGAGGTGTGTGGGTTGGGTTGTCGTAGGAGAGTAAAGAAGTGAGGTAGGAGGGGGCAAGGCGATCAAGTGCTTTAAAACCAAGGGTAAGGAGTTTCAGCTTGATGCTGCAGTGGATGGCAACAAATGGAGGACCTTGTGAAACTGGGAAACACAGCCTGAATGTTTTTGTAGGAAAATGATCCGGCCAGCAGAGTGAACGATGGACTGGAGTGGGTGAAGGAGAGGAGGCTGGGAGGTCAGTGAGGTTGCTGATAGCGTAATCAAGGTGGAATAGGGTAAGCGGTGGGATGATACGGTTGGAGTTGAGGAAGTCCAAAATAGGCTGGAGCTGGTGTTTATGGGGCTGGGGCCAGGCGAGGAGGCTGTGAGGGGATGTCTGACCCCAGGGTCTACCTCCAGCCCTCTGCCTCTCCCGGTTGCCCCAGCCATGTCTTGCACTGGGCCAGGGGGGACAAGCATCCCTCAGGGAAGAAGGGGGCGCAAAGGTCTTCAGGGTCTGGAAATGTCTTTGAAGAGCAATGTCACTTTTTAGTGCTTGTAGTACTTGCTAAGCCCATACTAAGGGCCGGACATGGTCCCAAACCCTGGGGAAGAAACAAGATAAGCAGGTTTGACACAGTCCCTGTCCCACATGGGCTTCACAGTCTAAATTGGAGGGAGGAGGATTTAATCCCCATTTTACAGAGGTAGGAACGGAGGCCTAGAGAAGTTAAGGGATTTGCCTATGGTCACGGAGCAGCCAAGGAGCAGAGTGGAAGTTTGAACTCTGGTCCTCCGAGTCCCAGGCTTGGGCCCTATTCCTTAGCCCACGCGGCACCTTGAGCTCATGCTTCGAGCGGAGGAAGGTAGTGAGGCCCACTAGACTGGAGGGCCAGACATTCATTCCATTCAATTGTATTTATTGAGCGCTTACTGTGTGCAGAGCACTGTACTAAGCGCTTGGGAAGTACAAGTTGGCAACATATAGAGACGGTCCCTACCCACAGTGGGCTCACAGCTAGAAGGGGGGGGGGGGGACAGAGAACAAAACAAAACATATTAACAAAATAAAATAAATAGAATAAATATGTACAAATAAAATAGAGTAATCAATCATTTAGTCGTATTGAGCGCTTACTGTGTGCAGAGCACTGTACTAAGCGCTTGGGAAGTACAAGTTGGCAACATATAGAGACAGTCCCTACCCAACAGTGGGCTCACAGCTAGAAGTGGGGGGGGGGGGGACAGAGAACAAAACAAAACATATTAACAAAATAAAATAAATAGAATAAATATGTACAAAAAGAATAGTCATCAATCAATCGTATTTATTGAGCACTTACTGTGTGCAGAGCACTGTACTAAGCGCTTGGGAAGTACAAGTTGGCAACATATAGAGATGGTCCCTACTCAACAGTGGGCTCACAGCTAGAAGCGGGGGGACAGAGAACAAAACAAAACATATTAACAAAATAAAATAAATAGAATAAATATGTACAAATAAAATAGAGTAATAAATCAATCAATCAACCGTATTTATTGAGCGCTTACTGTGTGCAGAGCACTGTACTAAGCGCTTGGGAAGTACAAGTTGGCAAAATATAGAAACAGTCCCTACCCAACAGTGGGCTCACAGTCTAAAAGGGGAGACAGAGAACAAGACCAAACATACTAACAAAATAAAATAAATAGAATAGATATGTACAAGTAAAATAAATAAATAGAGCAATAAATACGTACAAACATATACAAGTGCTGTGGGGAGGGGAAGGAGGTAAGGCGAGGAGGGGGAGAGGGAGGAGGGGGCTCAGTCTGGGCTCATTCATGTCCTTCCCCTCCTCCTCCAGCGCTTAGCACAGTGCTTTGCACATAGTAAGCGCTTAAGAAATGCCATCATTCTTATTCTCCTTTTCCCAGGCGCGTCCCCGCCCCCGTGGAATACGATTGAATGAATGAATGAATGAATGGGAAATCGGCGCCGCGGCGCCACCTCGCGGACGAGGGTGGCGGCGGCGGGGTCGCCACGGAGACCGTCCTGTGGCCCCGACCTCGGCCGGAGGCTCGGATGGCACAGTAGTGTCAATCCTGCCGCTGCCCCCGAGAGGCTCTGCCTTGGGGACCCCACGCCGCCAATCAATCAATCAATCGTATTTATTGAGCGCTTACTGTGTGCAGAGCACTGGACTAAGCGCTTGGGAAGTACATGCTGGCAACATATAGAGACGGTCCCTACCCAACCAGTGGGCTCACAGTCTAAAAGGGGGAGACAGAGAACGAAACCAAACATACTAACAAAAGAAAATAAATAGAATAGATATCAATCAATCAATCAATCGTATTTATTGAGCGCTTACTGTGTGCAGAGCACTGGACTAGGCGCTTGGGAAGTCCAAGTTGGCAACATATAGAGACAGTTCCTACCCAACAGTGGGCTCACAGTATAAAAGGGGCAGACAGAGAACAAAGCCAAACATACTAACAAAAGAAAATAAATAGAACAGATATCAATCAGTCAATCGTATTTATTGAGCGCTTACTGTGTGTGTGCGCAGAGCACTGGACTAAGCGCTTGGGAAGTACAAGTTGGCAACATATAGAGACGGTCCCTTCCCAACGGCGGGTTCACAGTCTAGAAGGGGGAGACAGAGAACAAAACCAAACATACTAACAAAATAAAATAAATAGCATAGATATGTACAAGTCAAATAGAGTAATAAGTATGTACAGTCATATATACAGGTGCTGTGGGGAAGGGAAGGAGGTAAGATGGGGGGCATGGAGAGGGGGACGAGGGGGAGAGGAAGGAAGGGGCTCAGTGTGGGAAGGCCTCCTGGAGGAGGTGAGCTCTCAGTAGGGCCTTGAAGGGAGGAAGAGAGCGAGCTTGGCGGATGGGCAGAGGGAGGCCATTCCAGGCCCGGGGGAGGACGTGGGCCGGGGATCGACGGCGGGACGGGCGAGAACGAGGCCTAACGGTGAGGAGATAAGCGGCAGAGGAGCGGAGGGTGCTGGCTGGGCTGGAGAAGGAGAGAAGGGAGGGGAGGTAGGAGGGGGCTGAGGGGATGGACAGCCAACCGTCGTCACCCCCGGGCCCCAGAAAGCGCCCCGCACTCTGGGCGGGGCCGGGAGGCCCGGAGTCGTCGGGCTCGCCGACTCCATCGCCATCGCCGGCCACTCTGTCCCTGCCAAGCGGCCGCACCGCAGCCCCGGTCGGCTGGAGCGAAGCCCTCCCCGAGACGCTCCGCCGGGGGACCGGAGGAGGGGCTGGGGAGCCGGGCACGTGACCGGTTGCTATCGCACGTGACTAAATCCTCCTCGGCGGAGACGGGAGACGGGGGGCGCGGGACCCGCCCTCCCACCGCCGCCGAGTTACGGGGCCCACGTGACCGGACACCGCTGCTCTCGGGGAAATGGGGGGACGGGGGAGGGGGGAGGGGCGGAGCCTCAGCTTGTTGCCAGGGAAACCGGGGCTTCACGGGGGTCCCGGTGGGTGCCATCGTAACCATCTCTGTCTCTGTCTTCCTCGGCCTGTTTATTATTTATGGATTAGTTATGGGTTCTAATCCCGGCTCCGCCCCTTGTCAGCTGGGTGACTTTGGGCAAGTCACTTCTCTGGGCCTCAGTGACCTCATCTGGAAAATGGGGACTAATCAATCAATCGTATTTATTGAGCGCTTACTGTGTGCAGAGCACTGGACTAAGCGCTTGGGAAGTGCAAGTCGGCAACACATAGAGACAGTCCCTACCCAACAGCGGGCTCGCAGTCTAGAAGGGGGAGACAGAGAACAAAACCAAACACACTAACACAATAAAATAAATAGAATAGATATGTACAAGAAAGATAAATAAATAATAATAATGTTGGCATTTGTTAAGTGCTTACTATGTGCAAAGCACTGTTCTAAGCGCTGGGGGGGATACAAAGTGATCAGGTTGTCCCATGTGGGGCTCACAGTCTTAATCCCCATTTTACAGATGAGGTAACTGAGGTTCAGAGAAGTGAAGTGATTTGCCCAAGGTCCCACAGCAGACATGTGGCGGAGCGGGATTCGAACCCATGACCTCTGACTCCAAAGCCCGGGCTCTTTCCACTGAGCCACGCTGCTTCTCAACAAATAAATAGGGTAATAAATATGTACAAAGACTAAGACTAAGACTGTGAGCCCCACGGGGGACAACCTCACCACCTTGTATCTACCTCAGCGCTTAGAACAGTGCTTGGCGCATAGTAAGCGCTTCACAGACACCATCATTATTATTGTTATTATTTCGAATAATAAATGAGGCCAGTTTCGGGGTCGTTGTCTCTTGGTGCCTCCCCACCTGTCCGTCTCCAAATTACACGTACGGCCACACGATAAGACTAATCATAGTGATAGTGGTCGTGTTTGTTAAACGCTTAGCAGCGTGGCTTAGTGGAAAGAGCCCGGGCTTGGGAGTCGGAGGTCGTGGGTTCTAATCCCGCCTCCGCCGCTTGTCAGCGGTGTGACCTCGGGCAAGTCACTTAACTTCTCCGTGCCTCAGTTACCTCATCTGAAAATGGGGATGAAGACTGTGAGCCCCACGTGGGACAACCTGCTTACCTCGTATCTACCCCAGCGCTTAGAACAGT
The DNA here is from genome assembly GCF_015852505.1 of Tachyglossus aculeatus. NCBI lineage: Eukaryota > Metazoa > Chordata > Mammalia > Monotremata > Tachyglossidae > Tachyglossus > Tachyglossus aculeatus. Next base: position 60,120,759 of record NC_052075.1, read on the forward strand.
GCTTGGCACACAGTAAGCGCTTAACAAATATCAACGTTATTATTATTATTGTTATTATTATGTGTCCAGCACTGTTCTAAGCGCTGGGGAAGATGCAAGATAACCACGTCAGACACAGGCCCTGTCCCACACAGGGCTCCTAATATGAGCAGGAAGGAGAACAGATATTGAATTCCCATTTTACAGATGAGGTAACAGAGGCACAGAAAAGTTAAGTGACTTGCCCAAGGTCCCACAGCTGGCATGTGATGGAGACAGCATTAGAACCCAGGTCCTCTGACTCGCAGCCCGGTGCTCTTTCCACTAGGCTACGCTGCTCATCCCGCTGCCCGCAATCCTACAAACACTCCAACCCAGTCACACACTCACAAATATCTCAGAGTCCCAGTTACACACGTTCTCACACACACACACACAAATCCGAGCCAGACATTCATATGCACATAAACACACCCCAGAATTCCAGATGCACCTTCCTACGTATATACAGCAGAGTTCCAGACCTGTCTCCTCCACACATACACACCAGAATTCCAGATACACACACCTTCACATATGCCCCGAGCCCGAGGCACATTTACTCACACATCGGAATCCCCCCCCCCCACACACACACACACAACTAGTCGCAGATATTCCCATCACCACAGTCTGACACACACCACAATCTGAGACATACACATTCACACACTCACACACAAGTCCCAAGTACACATGACAGAGTCCTAGACACACATACACACGAGTCCCAGACACACACATTCACAAGCACCATGGTCCCAGTCCCCCCCTCTCTCGCCCCCCCCACATCACAGTTCCAGACACACACACACACACACACACACACACACACACACACACGCACACGCACACACACTCGCACTTCAGGATTCTGGGCTTACACACCCCCACATGCATACAAATATCAGAGTTCTGAACCCACATATTTCCCACCACACAAACACTAGAGTCCCAGAAACATACTGTCACATGCACACACACATGCACACATACACGCACAAACGTATCAATTAAAGTCTGACACAGACTAGAGTCTAAGATAAACGCACACATTAGAGTCTGACACATACACCAAAGTCCCAGACACACACATTCTCTCTCACACATACACACTCAGAGTCCCAGGAACACCCACACCCACATACGCACTCTGTCTTGCAAACACATCCTCATACACACGGTCTTAAAAACGTACACTCACACACACATTCAGTCCCCAAAACACACACACTCCAAAGCTCCAGAAACACATGCATTCACACACATGCACACGCACTCATACAAACTCAGTCCCGCAAGCGCACCCTCGTACACACGGTCCTAGAAACACACATTCACACATACACTCAGTCCCCAAAACACACACTCACACTCCAGAGCTCCAGAAACACGTAAACTCACACACGGTCGAGAGGTCAAAGCACACATACACAGATGCACTCAATCGCACACACACGGACTCCTCGGTCACTTATGCTCACTCTTCCGTCACACACATGCACTCCTCAATCGCACGCACCCACACTTCTCAGTCACCTGCTCACACGCACTCTTCCATGCCACATACACAGTCACACACACACACACACACACACACTCTCTCTCTGCAGTCTCTGTCAGGTACTCTTGCACTCAGCCATGCACTCTTCGTCTACACATACATGTACCTCCTCAATCACACACACACACACACACACACACACACTCTCTGCGGTCTCTGTCAGGTACTCTTGCACTCGGTCTTCGTGTACACACACGTACCTCCTCAATCACACACACACACACACGCCTTCGCCAGGCACACACACGCATGTACACCCACACCCACATATCACTCGTTGACCCAAGCAAACCCCTCCATGGCACTAATCTTCTTCCCATGCTTCCCTTTGGACTGTGAGCTCGTTGTAGGCAGGGAATGACGCCGCTTACTGTTGCATTGTACTTTCCCAAGCGCTTAGTACAGTGCTTTGCACACAGTAAGCGCTCAATGATTTCCCCCCCCTTCTAGACTGTGAGCCCGTTGTTGGGTAGGGATTGTCTCTATTGGTTGCAGAATTGTACTTCTTTCCAAGCGCTTAGTACAGTGCTCTGCACACAGGAAGCGCTCAATGATTCCCCCCTTCTAGACTGTGAGCCCGTTGTTGGGTAGAGATTGTCTCTATTGGTTGCAGAATTGTACTTCTTTCCAAGCGCTTAGTACAGTGCTCAGCACACAGTAAGCGCTCAATGATTCCCCCCACTTCTAGACTGTGAGCCCGTTGTTGGGTAGAGATTGTCTCTATTGGTTGCAGAATTGTACTTCTTTCCAAGCGCTTAGTACAGTGCTCTGCACACAGGAAGCGCTCAATGATCCCCCCCTTCTAGACTGTGAGCCCGTTGTTGGGTAGAGATTGTCTCTATTGGTTGCAGAATTGTACTTCTTTCCAAGCGCTTAGTCCAGTGCTCTGCACGCCGTAAGCGCTCAATAAATACGATTGAATGAATGAATGAATGAATGAGTGAATGAATGAATGAAATTCGATTGACTGAATGACTGGCTGAATAAGGGACCGAGGATCCGGGAGCGCTGAGAGCGGCCTTTTCGCTCAGCCTCAGCTACCGCGGACAGCGACCTGGGAACCGGAGGCCCTCGTCCCGCCTCTCCCGGCCTCTTCCCGTCCCTCCGGGCCGCGCCCCCTCGCCTCTCTCCGTCCCGTCCCATCTCTCCCTGTCTCCTCCCTGTCTCTCCCCACGTCGCCCCGTGTCTGTCTCTCGGGTCTTTGTCTCTGCCTGCTGGAGGATGATGGACCCGGGGGCTAGGAGTTGGGCCCTGGGCTTCCGCCCTACCTTCCCTGGGGAGGGGCGGGGGACACGAATTGGCCTAGTAGCTGGCAAGTTGGCTAGCTACGGGTGGGTCCACGGGCGGGCCTGTCGGCCGGCACACTGACAGACCTACAGATGGACAACTTGATCACCTTGTAACCCCACCCCAGCGCTTAGAACAGTGCTCTGCACATAGTAAGCGCTTAACAAATGTCATTATTATTATTATTATTGTTATTATGGACCCCCTGACGGGCACACTGAGGGGCACGCTGGCGAGCACACTGAGAGGCATGCTGAGGGGCACACTGAGGGGCACGCTGACGGGCACGCTGAGGGGCACGCTGAGGGGCACGCTGAGAGGCAGGCTGAGGGGCACGCTGAGGGGCACACTGAGGGGCACGCTGAGGGGCACGCTGAGGGGCACGCTGAGGGGTACACTGAGGGGCACGCTGAGGGGCACACTGAGGGGCACACTGAGGGGCACCCTGAGGGGCACACTGAGGGGCACGCTGAGGGGCACGCTGAGGGGCACACTGAGGGGCACGCTGAGGGGCACACTGAGGGGCACGCTGAGGGGCACACTGAGGGGCACGCTGAGGGGCACGCTGAGGGGCACACTGAGGGGCACGCTGAGGGGCACACTGAGGGGCACGCTGAGGGGCACTTTGCTGGACACAGTGTCCGGAAGTACCGGCCCCGCCCCGTCTCTTTGCTGACTGATCCTCTTGCCGAGTCGCGTGGGTCCGGGAGGCCCCTGCGGGCGCCATCGCCCTCCGACCCCGCTTCCCGCCGCCCCCGGCCCCGCCCCCGCCCCACCTCCGGCCTCGGTCCCGCCCCGGTCCCCGGGCTCGGGCCCCGCCCCGCCCCCCCGCCCCGGCCCCGCCCGCCCGCCGCCCCGGGGGGCCCCGCCGCCGCCGCCGCCGCCGCCGCCGCCGCCGCCGCCGCCGGAAGGAGCCGCCATTTGCCGCCGCCGCCGCCGCCGCCGCCGCCGCCGCGCGGAGGACCGAGCCCCAGCTCCAGCCCCAGCCCGAGCGGGAGGTGGAGCCGGGCCCGGAGCCCGGAGCCCGGAGCCCGGAGCCCGGAGGCCGAGCCGGAGAAGGAGGTGGGGCGGGGCTGGGACCGGGACCGGAGGTGCGGCCGGGCCGGGCCGGGCCGGGGCGGACCGGGGCGGGCCGAGATGGCGGGCGGCGGCGCGGCGGGGGGAGCCGGACCCGACAGCCCGGGGCCCGGGCCCCGGCCCCGGCCGGACCCTGAGCCCTAGAGCCCCCGGCCGGCCCGCCCGGCCCGGCCCGGCTATGGCCCCCCGCCGCCCCCGGCCCGCCCGGACGGCCGCCCCCCGGGCCCCGGTGCAGGAGCGGCCGCGCTGAGAGGGGCCCGGACCCCCGGAACCCCCGGCCGCCCCCCGGCCCCCCCCCCGGCGCCCCGGCCCCGCCCGCCCTCCCTCCCTCCCCCCGGGGCTCCCCCCGGGGCTCCCCCCGCCCTCCCGAGGATGCTGAAGTCCCGGCTCCGCATGTTCCTGAACGAGCTGAAGGTGCTGGTGCTGACGGGCGGGGGGCGGCCCCAACCCCGGGCCCGGCCCGACCCGCAGCCCGGCGGCGGCGGCGGGAGGGGCGGGCCGAGGGGCTGCGGCTGGCCGCCTTTCTCCGGGTGCTCGGCCGGGGACGGCGACGGCGACGACGGCGACGACGAGGAGTACTACGGGTCCGAGCCGCGGGCCCGGGGCCCCGGGGTCAAGGAGCCTCGCGCCGGGCCGGCCCCGCCGCCGCCCCCCGCCCCCGCCGCCCCCGCCGCCCCCGCCGGCCCCGCCGCCGCCGCCGCCGCCGCCCCCCGGAGGGCTGGATACCCTGTCCCTCAGCAGCAGCCTGGACAGCGGCCTCAGGACCCCACAATGCCGCATCTGCTTCCAAGGCCCCGAGCAGGTCAGGGGGCCACACCGGGCAGGGCCGGGACGGGACGGACACGGCGGACACCGGGGCCGAGAGGGAAGAGAGACGGGGGGGGGGGGGAGGCGGGACCGACACTCGCTTGGCCTGGGTTGGGGGGGAGAGACATGGTGGGGGACGCTGGGGCTCCATCGGGAGAGACTGGGGCTGGATTAGGGGGACGGATGGGAGAGACTGGGGCTGGACCGGGTGAGACACGGGAGGGAGACTGGGACACCGGTTGGATTGGACGAGAGATGGGGCAGACTGGGGCTGGATGCGGGGAAACACTGGGGATGGAGTGAGGGAGAGACTGGGGTGAATTGTGCTAGGGACGGGGACTGGATTGTGAGAGAGGTTGGAAGAGATGGTGGGAGAGCCTGGGAAGAAACTGGGGCTAGATTGGGAGAGAGACTGAGGCTGGATTACAGGAGAGACCGCGTGGAGGCTGGGGTTGGACTGGGGGAGAGCCTGAAGAAAAGTAGGCCGGATTGGAGGAGAGACTGGAGCTGAACTGGGGAGACACGGGGGGGCTAGACTATGTAAGAGACTAAGGTTGGATTGGGGGAGACACTGGGGCTGGATTGGGGGAGACACTGGGGCTGGATTGGGGGAGACACTGGGGCTAGATTGGGGAGAGACTAAGGCTGGATTGGGAGGAGACACTGGGGCTGGATCGTGTTAGAGAAAGGGATGGGACTGTGGGAGAGGTGGGAAGAGATTTTGGGAGAGATGGAAGAGAGACTGGGAAGAAACGAGCTGGCTTGTGAGAGAGACTGGGGTTTATTCATTCAATCGTATTTATTGAGCATTTACTGCGTGCAGAGCACTATACTAAGCGCTTGAAAAGTATAATTCGGCAACAGATAGACAATTCCTACCCAACAACGGGCTCACAGTCCAGAAGGGGGTTGGATTGTGGGAGAGGCTGAGATTGGATTTTGGGAGAGACTGGGGCTGGATTCGGGGAGAGACTGGGTGGAGACTGGGGTTGGATTGGGGGAGAACCTGAAAAGAAATAGGCTGGATTGGAGGAGAGATTGGGGCTGGATTGGGGGAAGGCCTGGAGCTGGATTATGGGAGAGACTGGAGCTGGGATGGGGGAGACATGGGGACTACATTGTGAGAGACACTGGGGCTAAACCGGGGGAGATGCTGGGCTTGAATTGGAGGGGAGACGGGCTGGATTTAGGGAGAGATTGGGTAGAGACTGGAGTGGATTGGAGGTGAGATGGGCTGTGTGAGAGAGTTTGGGTAGAAACTGGGGTGTATTGTGGAAGAGATTGGGTCTGGACTGTGGGAGAGATTAGGGAGAAACTAGGGCTGGATTGAGAGAGAGAGAGAGAGAGACTGGGCCTGGATTTAAGGAGACTGGGGCTGGATTGAGGGAGTCTGGAGCTGGATTGGGGGAGTCTGGGGCTGGATTGGGGAAAAGACTGGGTGGAAACTGGGGTTGGACTGGGGGAGAACCTGAAGAGAATGGGCTGGATTCGGGGAGAGACTGAGTGGAGACTGAGGCTACATTGGGGGAGAGACGGGCTGGACTAAGGGCGAGACTGGGGTTGGATTCTGGGGAGACGCGGAACACAGGATGGACTGGGAGAGAGACAGGACTGGATTGGGGAGAGATGGGGAAGAGACTTTGGAGTCTGGACTGGACTGGACGGAGAGAGAGAGGGAAGTAAATGGGACGTGGGGGAACGTGGCCCAGGGACTGAGGCTCACCGCTCCTGTTACATTTGGGGGAGAACCATCCTCAATGGAGGCAGAAGAAAAGATGAGATTACCTAAACTGGGTCAGGGCAGGTCAGGTTGGGTCGGGTCCCTCTTCATCTCCCTCCTTCTTTCCTCCTCTCTTCCCTCCCTTCCAACCCTTCTTCCCACCCTCTTCCTTCCCTTCCAACCCCCCTCCCCACCCTCTTCCCTTCTATCTTCCTTCCCCTCCTTCCCCACTTCCCCCTCCCTCTTCTCTTCTCCTTCCCCCATATTACCTTCTCCTCCCTCGCCCTTTCCCTTCCCCCTTCCCTCCTCCTTCGTCTTCCCCCCTTCCCCTCCCCCTTCCCCCTCCCGTCTCTCCTCCCCCTGTTGCCTATTTATCCTTCCCCCCCTTGTCTCTTCTCCCTCCTCCACCCGTCTTCCCCCTCCCTCTCCGTCTCTCCCCCCAACTGTCCCTGTCCCCTTCCTCCCTGCCTTTTTTCCCTCGGTTTGTTTTTTTTTTGTAGATTGTGAGCCCACCCCGAGGGACAGGGAGCGTGTCTAGTTTCCACTCGTGTACTCTTTCCCAGCGAGCGCTTCATAAATAGTACTACTACTACTACTGCTACTACTACCGCTACTAGGACGGCTCCGACTGCTCCGACGAGTTGCCCGTCCTCTGTCCCGTGGCCAGTCCGGCGCGGTCCGGTCCTCCGGGCCCGGTCCCCGCCGCTCGGCTCCCGGTGCCCCCGGTTGCCCCCGGCCTCTGAGCGCACCCTTCCGTCCTGCTAGGGAGAGCTGCTGAGCCCCTGTCGCTGCGACGGCTCGGTGCGCTGCACCCACCAGCCGTGTCTCATCCGCTGGATCAGCGAGCGCGGCTCCTGGAGCTGTGAGCTCTGCTACTTCAAATACCAGGTCCTGGCCATCAGCACCAAGAACCCGCTGCAGGTGGGGGCGGGGCCCCGGGACCGGGTGGGGGTGGGGCCATCGGCACCGAGGACCGGCCCCGGGGAGGGAGGAGGGGCGGAGCCCGAGCAAGGGAGCATCCCCGCCCTCGATCCGTGCCGTTCACCGAGACCCTGCCGTGTGCTTTGCAAGGCTTTGCAACCGGGGAGAACGGTAGCGGGCCACACTGGAAGGGAGCGGGACTTCCAGGCAAGCGGAGAGCCAGAATCGTAATCAGAAGCAGCGTGGCTCAATGGAAAGAGCCTGGGCTTTGGAGTCAGAGGTCATGGGTTCGAATCCCAGCTCGGCCACATGTCTGCTGTGTGACCTTGGGCAAGTCGCTTAACTTCCCTGAGCCTCAGTTCCCTCATCTGTAAAATGAGCATTAAGACTGTGAGCCCCCCGTGGGACAACCTGATCACCTTGTAGCCCCCCAGTGCTTAGAACAGTGCTTTGCACATAGTAAGCGCTTGACAAATGCCATTATAAAAAATAATAATAGTGGCATTAGTGTCAACCACTGTACTGAGCACGGGCTTTGGAGTCGGAGGCCGTGGGTTCAAATCCCAGCTCCGCCACTTGTCAGCTGTGTGACTTTGGGCAAGTCACTTCACTTCTCTGGGCCTCAGTTCCTTCATCTGGAAAATGGGGATGAAGACTGTGAGCCCCTCGTGGGACAACCTGATTACCTTGTATCTACCCCAGCGCTTAGAACAGTGCTTTGCACATAGTAAGCGCTTAACAGATACCAACATTATTATTATTTACTAAGCGTTTACCAAGTGCAAAACACTGTTCTAAGCGCTGGGGAGGTTACAAGGTGATAAGGTTGTCCCACGGGGGGCGCACAGTCTTAATCCCCATTTTCCAGATGGCCCAGAGAGGCCCAGAGAAGTGAAGTGACTTGCCCAAAGTCACACAGCTGACAGTTGGCCGAGGCGGGATGTGAACTCATGACTTCTGACTTCAAAGCCCGTGCTCTTTCCCCTGAGCCACGCTGCTTCTCTGCAAGATAATCAGGTCCCACGTGGGGCTCGCAGTCTACCAAGGAGGGAGAACGGTGTTGAATCCCCAGTTTGCAGATGAGGAAATTCAGCCACAGAGAAGTTAAGTGACTTGCTCCAGGTCACAGAGCAGACGAGCGGAAAAGGTGGGATTAGAACCGCGAGAAGCAGCGTGGCTTGGTGGAAAGAGCACGAGCTTGGAAGCCAGAGGTCGTGAGTTCTACTCCCGGCTCCACCACTCGTCTGCTGCGTGACCTCAGACAGGTCACTTAGCTTCTCTGGGCCCCAGTTACCTCTTCTGGAAAATGGGGATGAAGACTCTGAGCCCCACGTTGGACAACCTGATTACCTTGTGTCGACTTCAGCGCTTAGAACAGTTCTTGGCCCGTAGAAAGCGCTTAACAAATACCATCGTTATTATTAACCTAGGTCCTCTGACAGTCAGGCCCGTGCTCTTTTCCCTAGGCCAAGCTGCTTCCCACGATCAAGAGATGAGAAGAAGGCACAGCATGTAGGTTAACTCTAGAGGAATGATGAGTGCGAGCTGAGGCGTAGTGGGAAAAGAGTGGAAAATGATGGAGAGAGCTAATCAAATGCCTTAATGCAGAAAGGAATATGGGAAACCCGTTGGTGTACAGAATGACATTTTTGAAAGGCGATCAGGGCAGCAGAATGAGTTATATGCTGGAGAGGAGAGAGGCTGGAGGCAGGAAGACCAACGAGGAGACTGATGTAATAATCAAGCTGGAGATTCATTCATTCATTCATTCAATCGTATTTATGGAGCACTTACTGGGTGCAGAGCACTGTACTGAGCGTTTGGAAAGTACAGTACAGCAATAAAGAGAGACGATCCCTGCCCACAATGGTCTTACAGTCGGGGGGGGCGGGGGGGAGTGGAGACAGACTTCAAAACAAGTAAACAGGCATCAATATAAATAAATAGAAATCATAGATCTACACATATATACGTAAGTGCTGTGGGGCCGGGGGTGGGGGGAAGAGCAGAGGGAGCGAGTCAAGATGACGTAGAAGGGAGGGGGAGCTGAGGAAAAGGGGGCTTAGTCTGGGAAGGCCTCTTGGAGACAGTGTGCCTTCAGTAAGTCTTTGAAGGGGGGAAGAGTGATTGGTAGATTTGAGGGGGGAGGGCGTTCCAGGCTAGAGGTAGGATGTGGGCCAGGGATCAGCGGCGAGACAGGCGAGATTGAGGCACAGTGAGAAGGCTCATTCATTCATTCAATTGTATTTATTGAGTGCTTACTGTGTGCAGAGTACTTGTACATATCTATTCTATTTATTTTATTTTGTTAGTATGTTTGGTTTTGTTCTCTGTCTCCCCCTTTTAGACTGTGAGCCCAATGTTGGGTAGGGACTGTCTCTATATGTTGCCAATTTGTACTTCCCAAGCGCTTAGTACAGTGCTCTGCACATAGTAAGCGCTCAATAAATATGATTGATTGATTGATTGATTGCAGAGCACTGTACTAAGCGCTTGGGAAGTACAAATTGGCAACATATTGAGACAGTCCCTACCCAACAGCGGGCTCACCGTCTAGAAGGGGGAGACAGACAACAAAACGAGTAGACAGGCATCAATACCATCAGAATAAATAGAATTATAGCTATATACACACCATTAATAAAATAAATAGAGTAATAAATATGTACAAATATATACAAGTGCTGTGGGGAGGGGAAGGGGTAGGGCAGAGGGAGGGGGGCGATGGGGAGGGGAGGAGGAGGAGGAAAGGATAAAGGGGGTGTTCAGTCTGGGAAGGCCTCCAGAAGGTTAACACCAGAGGAGTGGAGGGTGCGGGCTGGGATGTAAAAGGAAAGAAGGGAGATGAGGTAAGGAGGGGCAAGATGATGGAGAGCTTTAAAGCCAATAGGGAGGAGTTTTTGTGTGATCTGGAGGTTGATAGGCAACCACTGGAGATTTTTGAGGAGGGTGGTGACATACACTGAACGTTTCTGTAGTAAGTTAATCTGCCAGTGGAGTGAAGTATGGACTGAAGTAGGGAGAGGCAGGAGGTTGGAAGGTTAGAAAGGAGGCTGATGCAGTAATCCAGTCGGGATAGGATGAGTGATTGTACCAACGTGGTAGCAGTTTTGTTGGAGAGGAAAGAGCGGGTCTTGGTGATGTTGTGAAGGTGAGACCGGCAGGATTTGGTGATGGATTGGATGTGCGGGGTGAATGAGAGAGCGGAGTCAAGAATGACACCGAGGTGGCGGGCTTGTGAGATGGGAAGGATGGTTGTGCCATCTATGGTGACAGGAAAGTTCGGGAGAGGACAGGGTTTGGAAGGGAAGACAAGGAACTATGTCTTGGACATGTTGAGTTTGAGGTGGCGAGAAGACATCCAAGTGGAGATGTCCTGAAGACAGGAGGAGATGCGAGCCTGGAGGGAGGGAGAGAGAACAGGGGAGGAAATCTAGATTTGAGTGTCATTCTCACAGAGATGATAATTGAAGCTGTGGGAGCGAAGGAGTTCTCCAAGGGAGTGAGTGTAGATGGAGAATAGAAGGGGACCAAGCAGTGAACCTTGAGGGACCCACTACAGTTAGGGGATAATAATAATAATGATAGTAATGGCATTTGTTAAGCGCTTACTATGTGCCAAGCACTGTTCTAAGCGCTGGGGGGATACAAGGCAATCAGTTTGTCCCACATGGGGCTCACAGTCTTAATCCCCATTTTACAGGTGAGGGAACTGAGGCCCAGAGAAGTGAAGTGACTTGCCCAAAGTCACACAGCTGACAAGCGGTGGAGCCGGGATTAGAACCCATGACCTCTGACTCCCAAGCCTGTGCTCTTTCCAAGGAGCCATGCCGCTTCTCATGGGATGAGAGGGAGAGGAGAAGCCCGCGAAGGAGACTGAGAAGGAATGGCCAGAGAGATAAGAGGAGAGCCGGGAGAGGACGGAGTCAGTGAAGCCAAGGTTGGATAATGTATTGAGGAGAAGGAAATGGTCCACAGTGTCTAAGGCAGCTGAGAGGTCAAGGAGGATTAAGAAGGAATAGGAGCTGTTGTATTTGGCAAGAAGGCAGTCATTGGTGACTTTTGAGAGGGCAGTTTCTGCGGAGTGAAGGGGGCGGAAGCCAGTTTGGAGGGGGTCCAGGAGAGAGTTGGAGGACAGGAATTCGAGGAAACAAGTGTAGATGACTCGCTCAAGGAGTTCGGAGAGGAAGAGTAAGAGGGAGATGGGGTGATAACTGGAGGGGGCTGTGGGGTCAAGGAAGGGTTTTTTTAGTTTGGGGAAGACATGGGCATGTTTGAAGGCAGTGGGGAAGAAGCCACTGGAGATGTGACAAGTGTCTGAGCCAGTGCAGTGGCTATTTAGATAGAGAGGAAAGGGCAGAGCTTAGCAATGCTGTGGAGAAAAAAAAACCGTTGAAAGAGTGGGAGGAGTCGAGGATAAGGCCAAGGTTAGGGCCTAGAGAGACAAGGAGGTTGGTGGTGGTGTCAACAGTCATGGAAAAGTTAGGGGGAGGAGAGGATTTGATTGGCAGCAAGCTCGTCTTCTAGACTGTAAGCTCATTTTATATCACGGTACTTGTTAAGCACTTATGTTCCAAGCACTGTTCTAAGCACTGGGGTAGACACAAGTTAATCAGGTCGGACACAGTCCCTGTTCCAGATGGGGCTCACAGTCTAAGTAGGCCAGAGTAGGATATAATTCCCATTTTACAGATGGGCTAACTTCTCCTATGAATCGATGCCTCATCGTGGCAGGAGAATCTGTGCACTCTGATGAAGCTTAGAGCTATGTCATATCAGGCTACGCATAAAGAAAGGTCTAAGCCGAAGCATCGGACAAAGTCGATTCACCTATGCTGGGCAGCGGCATGGGAAAGAGTCAAAGGCGGGTGATCAAGTGATCGAACGTTGATCAAAGACAATGGCAGAGACTCAAGTTTTTACTGCGCAGAAGAAGGCAATGGTAAACCGCGTCTGTATCTTTACCAAGAAAACTGTATGGATACGCATACCAGAATGACTTTATGACAGCAGATGGGATGTTCTGAAGACGGTGTGTCCATGGAATTGCTATGGTTTGGAAATGACTTGACAGCATTCGAATGATAGCAATAATAATAATAATAATAATTATGGTATTTGTTAAATGCTTACTTTATCCATCAGTCAATCAGTGGTATTTATAGAGAAGCAGCACAACCTAGTGGAAATAGCACAGGTCTGAGAGTCAGAGAACCTGGGTTCTGATCTTGGCTCTTTCAATTGCTAGCAATGTGACCTTGGGCAAGTCACTTTACTTCTCTGTGCTTCAGCTTCTTTAGTGGTAAAAATGGAAATTCAATACCTCTTCTCACTCCTATTTAGACTGTGAGCCCCAAGTGGGGCAGGGACTGTGTCCAACTTGATTTACTTGTCTCTACCCCAGCACTTGGAACAGTGCTTAACACATACTAAGTGTTTAACCAGTAATAGTAATAATAGAGTACCTACTGTGTGCAGAGCACTAAACTAAGCATTTGGGAAAGTACAATACAATGGAGTTGGTAGACACAATCCCTACCCTACAAAGAGCTTAGTGTCTAGAAGGGGAGCCAGACATTAAATTACAAATAGAGGAAATGGGAGAAAATAAGGATATGTACAAAAGGGCTGGGTGGGTTGCATATCAAGTGCTTACAGGATACAGATCCAAAGGCATAGGTGATGTAGAAAGGGAGAAAAACGGGAAATGAGGGCTTAGCTGGGGAAGGTCTCTTGGAGGAGCTGTAACCTTAGTAGGATTCTGAAGGTGGGGAGAGTGGTGGTCTGGACAAATGGATTGAATGTTTTGTTTAGGAAAATGATCTGGGCAGCACAGTAAAGAATGGATTGGAGTGGGGAGAGACAGGAGGCAGCGGGGTCAGCAAGGAGGCTGATGCAGTAATCAAGGCAGGATAGGACAAGTGTTTGGATTAAGGCCGTAGCAGTTTGGGTGGAGAAGAAGGGGTGGAATCTGGAGATGTTGAGAAGGTAGATCTGACAGGATTTGGTGACAGATTGAATTTGTGGGTTGAAGAGAGGGATGAGTCGAGGATAATGCCAAGGTTATGGGCATGGGAGAATGGTGGGGTTGTCTGTAGGGATGGGAAAGTCAGGGAGTGGACAGGGGACAGGGCTTGGATGTGAAGATGAAGAGTTTTGAGGAAGACATGGGAACAGTTGAGCTCCCTGAGGGAGGAGTGTTGAGAGAGAAGAGTTGGGAACCCAGGTCAGTGCTTGGAAGGACACCCCCAATTAGGGGGTGAAAAGCAGAGGAAGTGCTGGTGAAAGAGAATGAGAAGGAGCGGACAGAGGTGGGGGGAACCGGATTAGTACTGAAACAGGAATTATACCGAGAGTTTCAAAAGAGGAAGGAGTGGTCCACAGTCTCAGAGGCGGCAGAGAGGGGGCCGCAGTGACCGAGGCAGCGGAGTGGGGGGTCACAAGGCCTAGGCCAGAGTGGAACCCTTTAGACTTGGCTATTAAGAGGTCATCGTTGACTTTGGAGAGAGCACTCTCCATGGGTGAAATGGACAAACCCGGATTGCAGCGGACCAAAAAGGGAGTTGGAGGAGAAAGGAAGTGGAGGCCACCCATCCCAGAAGTTTAGTCTAGATTGTAAGTTACCTGAGGCAGGAATCACCTCTACTAACTCCACTGCATTCTTCCAAGCACTTTTTACAGTGCTCTGCACACGGTAGTAATAGTGGTAGTAGAAGTAATAGTAGAAATAGTAACATCTTTTTTTGAGCACTCATTTGGTGCAGTGCACTGAACTAGACACATGGAAAGTACAGAATAAGCAAGCGACCTGTTTCCTGGGCACAAATAGCTTACATTAACGGGAAAGACAAATAGACAAGTATGCATTATAGTGGTCAAAAACCATAAATTGAATGGATTTATTATTATTAAGTGCAATCGAGTCGTTTCCGATTCATAGCGACTCCATGGATATAGTTTCACCTGAAGGTCCTGTCCTCTGCCATAATCCACAACCTTTCTAACGGTTCTTCTGTTATCATTGTTATGGTCTCTATCCACCTAGCAGTTGGTCTGTCTCTTGCCCATTTTCCCCAGACTTTTCCTAACATTAATGTCTTCTCTAGAGAATTAGTCCTCCTGATTATGTGTCCAAAATTTGATAATCTAAGTTGAGTTATTTGGCCTTTCATTATATACATGAAAAGCAGTGTGGCCTAGTGGAGAGAACACGGGCCTGGGAATCAGAGGACCTGAGTTTTCATCCCAGCCCAGTTACCCGTCTGCTGTGTGATCTTGGGCAAGTCACTTAACCTCTCTGGGCCTCAGTTTCTTCATCGGTAAAATGGGGATTAAATACTTGTTCACCCTCCTACTTGGACTGTGAATGCCATAAGGGATTTTTAAGTACTTTTAGACTGTGAGACCACTGTTGGGTAGGGACTGTCTCTATATGTTGCCAACTAGTACTTCCCAAGCGCTTAGTACAGTGCTCTGCACACAGTAAGAGCTCAATAAATACAATTGATGATGATAAGGGACAGCGGACTATAGCCAACCTGATCATCTTGTATCTCCCCCAGCCCTTAGTATGATCCTTGGCACATAGTAAGCACTGAACAAATCCCACCATGATTAATAATAATAATAATAATAATGGCATTTGTTAAGCGCTTACTATGTGTAAAGCACTGTTCTAAGCGCTGGGAAAGATACAAGGTGATCAGGTTGTCCCACTTGGGGCTCACAGTCTTCATCCCCATTTTACAGATGAGGTAACTGAGGCCCAGAGAAGTGAAGTGACTTGCCCAAAGTCACACAGCTGACAATTGGTGGAGCCGGGATTTGAACCCATGACCTCTGACTCCAAAGCCCGTGCTCTTTCCAATGAGCCACGCTGCTTCTCTTATTATAAGTGTCAGTCTGTAAGCTCCTTGCGGGTAGGACCGGTGTCTACCAACTGTACTGTGTTATAGTTTCTCAAGCGCTTACTATAGTGCTCAATAAATACCATTGTTGAGCTGATAAAGGAAGGTGTAAATAAGTTCGTAAGTGCTAGAGATGGCTGAAGGAATGGTATGACTCAGGTTGCTGGGAAATTAATCGAGGAAAGCTTAGTAGCCACTCAATAAATACTGCTGGACAGGGACCTGCGGGAGTGCGGGGTGGGGGGAGAAAGAGAGAGAGATAGAGAGAGAGGGAGAGAGAGAGAGAGAAGGGTTGAAGGAGTTTGTCAGGGAGGAGTGAAAGAGAGAGAGGTCATGTTTTCTAGAAGATGAGAGGAGTTAAGGTCAGAGGTACAAATAGAGGGGGTGGATTTTGAAAGCAGAAGGTTGCCTACCTTTGGAGATGCCTAGGATGGAGGAAGGAGAGAGAAAATATAGGCCGGGATGGGAGGGAGTTAGGTTGATGAAAGGGAGATGGTGTGGTTCAGGCTGGGCCAGAGGTGGGACCACCAATGTCATTCATTCATTCGATAGTATTTATTAAGTGCTTACCACACGCAGAGCACTGTACTAAGTGCTTGGGAAAGTACAATACAACAATAAACAGTGTCATTCCCTGTCCACAGTGAGCTCAACAACCCCTAGGAGGGGGAACGGGGATGAGGTGGGGGTGGGTCTGGGGGCAAGGTCGTGGAGGAATTGAGACTGGCAGGGGCAGGCCGAGGACACCAGCATTAAGAACCCCCTGCAGGGGGTTGGGGCCCAGGAGTGGAGCTGAGAGTGGGACGGGGGTGGGGGCAGAGGCTGGGGGTGGGACGCTGTCTAGGGTGGTGAGTTGGGAACCTCACTGCGGGGTCACTTGAGGAGGTCCCCGGTCCTGGGCCCCTATGCCCTGGGGGTGGTGGTGGTAGTGGTGTGTGTGTGTGTGTGTGTGTGTGTGTGTGTGTGTGTGTGTGTGTGTGTGTGTGTGTGTCCGTTTGTCCACATGGCTCTCCTCCGTTTGCAGTGGCAGGCCATCTCCCTGACCGTCATCGAGAAGGTCCAGATCGCGGCCATTGTGCTGGGATCCCTGTTCCTCATGGCCAGTATCTCCTGGCTAGTCTGGTCCACCCTCAGCCCCTCGGCCAAGTGGCAGCGACAGGACCTGCTGTTTCAGATCTGCTACGGCATGTACGGCTTCATGGACATCGTCTGTATCGGTGAGAGCCGGTCCCGGCCCCGGGCCCCCGGGCCCCCGGCCCTGGCCCCCGGTCCCTGGCCTTCCTCCCCGCACCCCCCACCCCCTTCCGTGTCGTCTCGGTCCTGACCTCGTCCCTCCCCGGCAGGACTCATCGTCCACGAGGGTGCCTCAGTTTACCGCATCTTCAAGCGCTGGCAGGCGGTGAACCAGCGATGGAAAGTGCTGAACTACGACAAGAGCCAGGACCCGGGGGAGGGTCCGGGGGGCGGGGGGGCGAAGCCGGGCCGCAGGACCTCTCGGACAGGCCCCCCCCGCGGCCCGCCGCCGCCGCCGCCGGCGGACACTGCTACCCCCGCACTGCCGCTACACCATCCTGCACCTCCTCACTCAGCTGCGGCCCCCGCACCCCCGGCCCGGGCCCCGCTCCGCCCGCGAGGTGGTCATGCGAGTCACCACGGTCTGACTGGACGCGGCCCGGCACCGGGACCGGGACCGGGACCGGGACGCGGCCCCGGCCGGGGAAAGCCCCGCGGGGCCACCGGGGCGGGCCTGGCCCGGCCGCACCCACCCTGAGGAGCAGCGGGCGGCTCCCCCGGCCCTCCGGCCCCCCGGCCCCCGGCCCCCCGAGACTCGCTCCCACGTTGGCCCCTGCATGAGGGCGGAGCCCCCGGCATGAGGGCGGAGCCCCCGGCGAGAGGCGGCATAAAAAGTCATTTATATGCAAGAGGAGGATCCGCTGTGGCGCTGTGTGTGGTGCTCCAGGGCAGCCGCCTGACCCTTGGCAACTGTGGCCAGCGCTCCGGCCCTTCCCCCCGCCCCAAGCCCGCCCACCCAGAACGGAGTCGAACCCCTCTCCCGCCACCTCGCCTTCTCCGCCCTGCTTTAGGCCCTCCTGGGGGAGGGGCCGGGCCGTTTCCACACTCGCCGGTGAATAACTCACACGGGCGTCGGAGGGGCCTGGGCAGGGGCTACGTTTTGCCGGCTGGGCCGCGGGGGTTCGGGGAAGGGAATATCTCCGTCCTGCCGAGAGCACCGGGGGCTCAGCCAGGGATGGCACGTGGCTCGCTGCAGCCTGTTCCTCTGTGGAACACTACCGGCCCAGTTCATAGTGCAGTGTGGATAAGAACGGAGGCATGGCCCACCGGATGGCCCTCTTCTTTCTTTGGGGGAATACCACCGTTGCGGGGGGAGCGCAGGGAACCAGGTCTTCTAGGCAGCCTTAGGGCAGGAGTGGTAGTGGTGGTGGAGTTGTGCTGTGTAGGCCGTAGGTCACTCTCTCTCTCTCTCTCTCTCTCACACACACACACACACACACACACACACACACACACACACACACACAAAGATATGCCCAAGCACAGCTGGTCATGTCCATGCACACATGAGTGCATTCTCACATCCCTGTGACATGTGCCTGGTGCACATACTGTGTTGCTGCTTCTCAGCATCCCCTCGCAACCAGAGCCCCATCCGTGCGCACAGATCCCCTCGCACCCAGACCCACGTTGGCCACGGGCACCCCCTGACCCCATGGGTTCAGGGTCCCTCAGAACCCCGCAGGGTCCTGCGGTGCAGGCACCGCTTCCACTCCCCCACCCTCGGGCAGGCGCAGGCCCTTTGTGGGCTGGGGTGGATGGACCCCTTTCATTGCGGGGTTGAGAGGTCAGGCTATAGACCTGACCCTGGACTTCTGCACGTCTCGGCTCTGGGCTGGAGGGAGTGGGGGTGGAAGGTGGAGGGGGCGGGGTGGGGAGTGGGGCTGGATATTGGGAAAACGGGGGCAGAATGGGGATGTGGGGGAGAGGGTTGAAGGAGAAGAGATGCAGAGGGGTGGGGGAGGGAGAGGGAGTGGGGATTCAAGGTGGGGATCTGGTAATTCCCAAAGCAAAAGTGGGGTGAGGGTTCAGTTCATTTGAATTCAATTCATTCTTATTTATTAAGCGCTTACTGTGTGCAGAGCACTGTACTAAGTGCTTGGGAAAAAACTGCAACAATAAACAGTGACAATCCCTGCCTGCAATGAGCTTGAAGTCTAGACGGGGGGAGACAGACATCAATACAAATGAATAACATTACAGATATATACAAAGTGGTGTGGGGCTGGGGCAGGGGGAGAGCAAAGGGAGCAAGTTAGAGCAATGCAGAAGGGAGTGGGAGATGAGGAAAAGTGGGGCTTAGTCTGGGAAAGCCTCTTGGAGATGTGCCTTCAATAAGGCTTTTAAGGGGGGATGAAGAGTAATTGTCTGGCGGATTTGAGGAGGGAGGGCTTTCTAGGCCTGATGGAGGACGTGGGCCGGGGTCGTTGCTGAGACAGGTGAGATCAAGGGTTGGCGGGGTGGGGCAGGGTGGGGGCCGGAATGGGTTTGGCTGGTGACCTCTGACCTGGAGTCTGCCCCAGGCGTGCCTGCTCTCTTCTGTCCTCTGCCTTCATCTCCCTTGTTTAGGGAATCAATCTCACCTGGGCAGCGCCTCTTAGTCTCTTCTGTGAGGGTCTCTGCCTCATCAGTATCTGCTTGTGGTCCCTCACTGACTGAAGCAATGTGCTGGTCGAAGCAAAGCGGTGACCTGGTGGCTGCTTTAATCCATTGTTCAATCAATCAGTCAGTGGCATTTATTGAATGCTTACTGTGTGCTGAGCACTGTACTAAGCACTTGGGAAAATAAAAAACAAAGGACTTGGTAGACACATTCTCTGCCCACCAGGTACTTACAGTCTAGAAGGGGAGACAGACATTAAAATAAATTATTGAGATGTTCGCAAGTGTCCTGGGACTGAAGGTGAGTTGAATATCAAGTATTTAAAGGGGGCAGATCCAAGGGCATGGGCGACACAGAAGGGAGAGGGAATAGGGGGAATGAGGGCTTTGGGTCTCATTCATTCAATCAATCAATCAAACAGTCAAATCAATCACTTGTATTTACTGAGCATCTTTTATGTGCAGAACACTGTAATGTGCACCAGAGAGCGTACAGGCTAGTAGTCCAGGAGTAGACACGGTCCCTACCCTCAAGGAATGTACAATCTAGTTTGCTAGGCAGACAGTAGAGTAAGTTATAGGGAGGAGAAGCAACTGAGTTTAAAGGTAAATGATAAACTATGTGGGGGGAAGGGGGTGGGATGAAACCCTAAATGCTATTTGAAGTGGGGACTCGCAAGCGCTAAAGTGGCGGTGTGTTGGGGGGGTGGGGGAGGGAGGAAATAGGGTGGGGCCGAGTCCCCCCGCCCCGGACCCCAAGGGGAGAGGCTGTGCTGGCCGGAGATCCCCCTTCCCCCGCTCCCCAGAGAACTGGGGCTAGGATTTACACCTGTGCAGAGGTGCAGGGCTGAAAGTGAAGGCCTATTCCGGGGAAGGGGAGGAGTCAAGCGGGAGAGGCGGGGCCTGGCGTCCCAGCCTCTCCTTCCGCCGCCCCCCGCCCACCCCACAACAAACACACCTTTCCCGGCCCGCCTGCCTCGGCTCTTCTGGCTCTGGTCCTGAGCGGGGCCTCCGGCCTTGTTGTCCCCGGCCCGGGGCGAGGGCGGTGCGACGCGGCGCGGCGGTAGGTCCCATTTCTATTTTATTTTATCCATTTGGGCCCCCACCCCCCGCCCCGCTTTCTCCTAGCGGTCCAAAAACTGCAGGTTGATGCTTCTCGCCGGCACCAGGACAGTGCGGGTCATGGGCTCTACGGGGGCAGCGTCCGGTTCTGGCCGCACCTCGAAGTGAAGCAGGATCTGTGGAGGGGGGGCGAGGGGGTCTTGGGGTGACTACTTAGGTGAGGCGGGGGTAGCCCCGGCCTCGCCCGCCCCCGCCCCCCGGACTCCTTCGCCCTCCACACCTGGGCCAGGGTCAGGTGTAGCTCCAGCTCTGCCAGGCGCCGCCCCACGCAGCTGCGCTTGCCGAAGCCGAAGGGCAGGGAGGCGAAGGGATGCGGGGCCGGGGCCGGGGGCCCCGACAGCCAGCGCTCCGGCCAGAAGGAATCCGGGGCCCGAAAATGCCGAGGGTCGCGGGACGTGGCAAACTGGCAGAGAGTGACCAGCGTCTAGGGGGAGGAGGAGGAGGAGGAGGAACAGCGCTTCGTGCAAAGCACTGAACCTAGCACTGGATGGGATGAGGTGTAGACACAACCCCCGCCCTCGCTCCCCCCCCCCCACCCCCACCCAAGGATCTCGCCATCTGAGAGTGAGGAGGGGAGGCGGGAGAATTGGCGACGGGCCCTGAAGGCAGAGCGACCAGAAGTTCAAGAGAGACAGACGAGGCCGACCACCAGGGAAGGAGCAGCGAGGCTCCAGGCGGCCCCTCGCGGCCCGGACCGCCAGACTCCCGGCCTTGCCTGCCGCTGGGGCGGGGGCGCCCAGGACCCCGAATCCGGGGGATGGGAAGGGAGTCCCGCGGCTCCGGGAATGGGTCAGCCAGGGCGGGGGGGAGGGGAGATGGTTGGCGGAGGAGGCCGCCACCTGGCAGGGCTTGGCGACGACTGGGGGCGCGGGGGGTTGGCGGGTGGAGGCCCCAGGGGAGCGGGCGAGGCTTCACTCCACTCCTTACGTTTCGAGGAATGACAAAACGGCCCACGCGAATGTCTCTGTCGGGGACGCGGGAGTTTCCTGGAACCACGGGATAGAGCCTGGCGCGGGGGGGCACGGAGCGCTTAGTACAGTGCTCTGCACATAGTAAGCGCTCAATAAATACGATTGATTGGAGCAGTGGGTTCCCTGGGCGGGGGGCCCCGGGGGCCGAGCAAGCCCCCCACCCGCCGCGGCCCGGCCCCGGCCCCCCGGCCCCCGGCCCCCGGCCCCCGGCCCTACCTCAGCACCTCCTTCACCACGGCCCTGAGCAGGGGCAGCCGGGCCAGGGCTGCGGCCGAGGAGGGGGCGCGGGGCCCCGCGGGCAGCGCCGACGCGATCTCTGCGTGGAGGGCGGCCTGGACCTCGGGCCGGCGAGACAGCTCGTACAGCGTCCAAGACAGGGTGTTGGAGACCTGGGGGCGGCCCGAGACAGGGGGGCGGGTCACCTGGAGGGGCGCGGCCGGGGGGAAGAAGGGGGCCGGCCCCGACGGACAGACAGGGCGGCGGCCCGAGGGCCCCGACGGACAGGGCGGCGGCCCGAGGGCCGAGGCGCTCACCGTGTCCACTCCGGCCAGCAGCAGCTCCGTGACGCTGCCCAAGACGGACTGTGGGGGCAGCGGCCCCCGGAGCAGAGTAGCGGCCAGGCCGCCCCCTGCACGCTCCAGGTGGCGCTGAGCTGCGGGAAGGAGAAGGGGGGAAGGTTCCCGCCGGGGCCCGCGCCCGGCCGCCCCCCGGAGGGCCCCTGGCCGTCCCCCACCGTTCCCCCGCCGCCCCCTGACGGTCCCCCGCCGCCCCCCCCGCCGCCCCCTAGCGGTCCCCCGGTGCCCCCGCCGACCTCTGGCGGTCCCTCGGTGTCCCCGTCGCCCCCTGGCGGTCCCCCGGAGTTCCCCCGCCGCCCCCTGGCGGTCCCCCGGAGTTCCCCCGCCGCCCCCTGGCGGTCCCCCGGCGGTCCCCCGCCGCCCCCTGGCGGTCCCCCGGAGTTCCCCCGCCGCCCCCTGGCGGTCCCCCGGAGTTCCCCCGCCGCCCCCTGGCGGTCCCCTGCCGTCTCTTCGCCGCCCCCTGACGGCGGTCCCCCGCGGTCCCCCGCCACCTCCCCGCCGCCCCCTGGCGGTCCCCTGCCGTCTCTTCGCCGCCCCCTGGAGGTCCCCCCGGTGCCCCCGCCGCCCCCTGACGGTCCCCCGCCATCCCCTGGCGGTCCCCCGCCGTCCCCCCGGCGCCCCCTGGCCGTCCCCCCGGCGCCCCCTGGCGGTCCCTCGCCGTCCCCCCGCCGTCTCTTCGCCGCCCCCTGTTGGTCCCCCGCCGTCCCCCCGCCGCCCCCTGGCGGTCCCCCGCCACCTCCCCGCCGCCCCCTGACGGTCCCCTGCCGTCTCTTCGCCGCCCCCTGGCGGTCCCCCGGTGCCCCCGCCGCCCCCTGACGGTCCCCCGCCGTCCCCTGGCGGTCCCCCGCCGTCCCCCCGGCGCCCCCTGGCGGTCCCCCGCCGCCCCCTGACGGTCCCTCGCCGTCCCCCCGCCGTCTCTTCGCCGCCCCCTGGCGGTCCCCCGCCGTCCCGCCGGCGCCCCCTGGCGGTCCCCCGCCGCCGCCTCCCCGCCGCGGTCCCCCCGCCGCGGTCCCCCCGGCGGCCCCGGCCTCACCGAAGCCGAACATCCGGTCCCAGTCCCGCTGCAGCCGTCGCCGGGGTCCGGGCAGCAGGCGGGGCACCACCATGGCCAGCAGCGCCCCTTCCAGGGCGGAGCCCACCGCGAGGATGAACGCGGCCGTGTCCGCCGGCGGCGGCCCCGCGGGCTCCAGGCAGCCCAGGCGGGAGCCCAGCAGCACCGCCGCCATGGCTGGGGGAGGAGGGCAAGGGGGCAAGGGGTCAGGGGGTTAGGGGGTCAGGGGGTTAGGGGGTCAGGGGCCCACCCTCACTAGACTACACTAGACTAGACTACACTGCCAGCCCGCCGTTGGGTAGGGACCGTCTCTCTATGTTGCCAACTTGGACTTCCCAAGCGCTGAGTACAGTGCTCCGCACACAGTAAGCGCTCAGTCAATACGATTGAATGAAACCCACCGCCACGGCTCGGGGAGGAGGTGTTATTCAGTCGTATTTATAATAATAATAATAATAATTTTGGTATTTGTTAAGCGCGTAGCACAGTGCTAAGCGCTTAGTACAGTGCTCTGCACACTGCAAGCGCTCAATAAATACGATTGATTAAGCGCTTACTCATCATCAATCATCAGTCGTATTTATTGAGCGCTTACTATGTGCAGAGCACTGTACTCAGCGCTTGGGAAGTACAAATTGGCAACATATAGAGACAGTCCCTACCCAACATTGGGCTCAGTCTATGGGCTCACATTGGGCTCACAGTTTACTATGTGCAAGGCACTGTTCTAAGCGCTGGGGAGGATACAAGGTGATCAGGTTGTCCCCCATGGGGCTCACGGTCTTCATCCCCATTTTACAGATGAGGGAACTGAGGCCCAGAGAAGTGAAGTGACTTCATCATCATCATCATCAATCGTATTTATTGAGCACTTACTATGTGCAGAGCACTGTACTAAGCGCTTGGGAAGTACAAATTGGCAACATATAGAGACAGTCCCTACCCAACAGTGGGCTCACAGTCTATGGGCTCACATTGGGCTCACAGTCTACTATGTGCAAAGCACTGTTCTAAGCGCTGGGGAGGATACAAGGTGATCAGGTTGTCCCCCATGGGGCTCACAGATGACATTTTACAGATTTTACAGATGAGGGAACTGAGGCCCAGAGAAGCGAAGTGACTTGCCCAAAGTCACACAGCTGACAATGGGCGTAGCCGGGATTTGAACCCATGACCATTATTTTATTTTGTCAGTATGTTTGGTTTTGTTCTCTGTCTCCCCCTTTTAGACTGTGAGCCCACTGTTGGGTAGGGACTGTCTCTCTATGTTGCCAGTTTGGACTTCCCAAGCGCTTAGTCCAGTGCTCTGCACATAGTAAGCGCTCAATAAATACGATTGATGATGATGCCCTCTGACTCCAAAGCCCGGGCTCTTCCTGTGTGCTGAGCCCCGTACTGAGCGCTCGGAGGGGGGGAGCCCGGACCGCAGGGCCCCCGGCCGGACTTACCTTCGAGGCCGAACTTGTAGAGCTCCCCGGCCACGTCGCTGACCAAGGCGGGCGGCCCGGCCCGGCCCCGGCCCCGGCCCCCGCCCCCGCCCCCGGCCCGGCCCCGCTGCCTCCGGAGCCGCACCACCAAGTCACGGACGACGCTGTCCAGGGGCTCCGCGAAGGCCAAGGCCGCCTCGGGCCGGAGCAGGAGCGGGGCCAGGAGGCTGCGGAGCTCCTCCCACTCGCGACCTTCCCTGGGGGCGGACGCCGGAAGGCTCGCGTTATTATAAAATAATACTAATACTACTACTAATAATAGCATTCCCAGACTGAGCCCCTTCCTTCCTCTCCCCCTCGTCCCCCTCTCCATCCCCCTCATCTTACCTCCTTCCCTTTCCCACAGCACCTGTATATATGTTTGTACATATTTATTACCCTATTTATTTTACTTGTACATATCTATTCTATTTATTTTACTTGTACATAGCTATCCTATTTATTTTATTTTACTTTATTTTGTTAGTATGTTTGGTTTTGTTCTCTGTCTCCCCCTTTCAGACTGCGAGCCCGCTGTTGGGTAGGGACTGTCTCTGTACGTTGCCAACTTGGACTTTCCAAGCGCTTAGTACAGTGTTCTGCACACAGTGAGCGCTCAATAAATACGACTGATTGATTGATTCGTTGAGCGCTTACTATGTGTCAGGCACTGTACTAAGCACTGGGGCGGACACCATGGAGGGGTATTGGACACAGTCCCTGTCCCACGTGGGGCTCACGGTCTCAATCCCCGTTTTACAGAGGAGGGAAATGAAGCCCAGAGAAGTGACTTGGCCAAGGTCACACGGCAGACAAGTGGTGCAGTCGGCATTAGAACTCATGACCTCCTAACTCCCAGGCCCGGGCTGTAGCCACTACGCCACGGGGCTTCCCCGGTTATGGCCGGGGCCGGACCGGACCCATAACAGGGGGGTGTCCCCGAGGCTCCGCAGCCTGTCCCGCCCCCGGCCGGCTCATTTAATCAATCAATCAATCAGTCGTATTTATTGAGCGCTTACTGTGTGCAGAGCACTGTACTAAGCACTTGGGAAGTCCAAGTTGGCAACATCTAGAGACAGTCCCTACCCAACAGTGGGCTCACAGTCTAAAAGGGGGAGGCAGAGAACGAAACCAAACATATTAACAAAATAAAAGATATGTACAAGTAAAATAGTGTAATAAATATGTACAAACATATATACATGTGCTGTGGGGAAGGGAAGGAGGTAAGATGGGGGGATGGAGAGGGGGACGAGGGGGAGAGGGAGGAAGGAAGGGGCTCAGTCTGGGAAGGAGGGACTGTCTCTCTATGTTGCCAGCTTGTACTTCCCAAGCGCTTAGTACAGTGCTCTGCACACAGTAAGCGCTCAATAAACACGACTGATGATGATGATGGAGGAGGTGAGCTCTCAGTAGGGGCTTGCAAAATAGGGACCGCTTCACGAATTTGCGCGTCGTTCCCGGGGTGTTGGGCGGCGGCCTTGGGGCCGGTGAGGGGCCGGGGTGGCGGGCCTCACTCACGCGGTGAGCAGCCCGCAGGCCCGGGGCCCCCGGCGGCGCAGCTCGGTCCAGGGCGAGAGGCGGCAGCGCTCGGGCCACGGGCCTTCCTGCCGCAGGACCTGCTCCACCAGCGCCGCCGCCGCCACGTGCACCGTCCGCACCGGCCCGAACCGGGCGGCCCACACCGGCCCGAACTCCGCACGGCCCCGCAGCTGCGGGAAAGAAACCCAAGCCTCCGGGAAGCCCCCGCGGCTCCCCCTTGTCCGGCCCGCCCGCCCCTCCCGGGCCCCGGGGCTCCGGGCCCCGCCACTCCCTTGGTGCAGCCCCCCGTACCTGCAGCTCGTGCAGGCGGCCCAGCCCTCCCCCAAACAGGAGCTCGGCCGCGAAGGCGGGGCCCGAGGGTCCCGGGATGTCGGCCAGGCCCCCGGGCCCCGAGGCGGTGGCGTTGGAGGCGGCGGCCCGACCCCGCGGGAGCCCCCGGAACCAGGCCCCGACCCGCGGCAGCCCCTGCACCAGATCCACGACGCTTGGCATAGCGCTGACCCCCCTCTCGTGCAAGACAGGGCAAGACGGGACCGACTCCCGGCCCTTTAAACCGCCCTTAGGGCCCGCCCACCCTATCTCCCCGCGAGCTTCACATTGGCAAATTTGTATTTCCCACCCGCTGTTACTCCCCCCCGGGTTGCGGTCCCTCCATCACCCCCCCCGCCGGAGGACAAGGGGGCAGGGACCGAGTAAAGTAAAAAAAAAAAAAAAGGAGTAGACAAACTGGCTAACTCTCACGCGCTGGCACCTCTGGGCTCGGTCCTCACCCACCCCTAAGACCCTCCAGGGGCTCCTTGGGCAGCGAGTAATGGTAATGATGGCATTTATTAAGCGCTTACTATGTGCCAAGCACTGTTCTAAGCACCGGGCTAATCAGGTGGTCCCATGTGGGGCTCACAGTCTGAATCCCCATTTTACAGATGAGGTAACTGACTGAGGCACAGAGAAGTTAAGTGACTTGCCCAGAGTCACACAGCTAAGTGGCAGAGTCTGGATTAGAACCCACAACCTCTAACTCCCAAGCCCGTGCTCTTTCCACTAAGCCACGCTGCCTTAGAAACTTCCAAACTGCGGCTCTGGTCGACGTTCTCCAGCAGCTTTTGCTCTCTCCTCCTTCATCCCCTCTTCCCTCTCGTAAGTCTCCCTCACTCCCTCACATGTCCCTTTTACTCAAGCTTATTCCCCTGGCCTGGAGGACTCCCACTTTCCTAAAACCCAATAGACCCTTTCTTCAGAGCCTCCTGAAAACCCATTTCCAACTAGCCTTCTCCAATTAATCCCAAAACCCTGTATCAGAGCCCACCCTGGCCCTCCGGCACCCAATACCTGTAGCATGTATAGATTTATTTAATCTAGTGCTTAGTACAGTGCCTGGCATATAGTAAACGCTTAACAAATACAATCGTTATTTATTATAATTAATGTGTACTGTCCTCGGCATTTATGTACATGTATTCAATTATTTAGTCTTATTCCATCTTGTAGTCATACGTTGGTCTCCCTATCTTTGGGAAGCAAACTTGTGTGTAGGGAACACGTCTTCTTGATGATGATGATGATGGCATTTATTAAGCGCTTACTATGTGCAAAGCACTGTTCTAAGCGCTGGGGGGATACAAGGTCATGAGGTTGTCCCACGTGGGGCTCACAGTCTTCATCCCCATTTTACAGATGAGGGAACTGAGGCCCAGAGAAGTGAAGTGACTTGCCCAAAGTCACACAGCTGACAAGTGGCTGAGCTGGGATTTGAGCCCATGACCTCTGACTCCAAAGCCCGGGCTCTTTCCCACTGAGCCACGCTGCTTCTCCGCTGCACTTCCCCTAGTGCTTGGCACAGTGTACGGTGCGCAGCAGCCGCTCAGTATATACTATTTCCACGCCTACTGGACTAGGATCAGAGGTCAGCTCAGGCGAGGTGGGGCAGGATGGAGAAAAACTCAAAGGAGAAGAAGGAACAGTTTTAATCCACTG
Source organism: Tachyglossus aculeatus (assembly GCF_015852505.1). NCBI lineage: Eukaryota > Metazoa > Chordata > Mammalia > Monotremata > Tachyglossidae > Tachyglossus > Tachyglossus aculeatus. The sequence goes on from NC_052075.1 coordinate 60,148,436, forward strand.
CAGACGGTGCCGTGGCTGCCGGCCACCAAGGATGGAACGAGCTGCTGGAAGCCCAGGATCCTGGGGGTCCCAATGCTTCCCCGTGAGTCGGTGGTCTCCCAGCTGCCGGTGGGGGGGAGGCCTCTGTCCAGGCTCAGAAGGAGGCAGCTTTAGCCCGTGGGGAGGCTGGGGCAGGTGGTAGAGGCTGACGCCAGGTCCGTGGAGCGGTCAGCGTTCGGCTCTAGTTCCGTGGGACGGAAGGTCAGCGTCCAACAAGTGATGGCGCGTCCACCCCAGAACCCGGGGGTGGAGGTGAGTGTCCAGGCTGTGGTGGTGGTGAAGGGTCAGTTTTGGGCCGGGGACTCTCCGACTCTCCGGAAGACGGCTGGAAACGTCTGGCCTCCGGTGCGCCCGACTTTCTTCCCCTCCTCTGTCGAGGTGTCGAGCCTCTTCACGATGGGGTCGTCACTCTGGGTGATCGGAGGCAGAGCGCCAGAATGGTCACCCCTGTCCTTCTCTGTCCCTCCCCGCCTTCACCCTTCCCTCCTTCCAGCCCCCGCCCTCTCACCAGCATTTCCAGGGGTACACGCTCAAACAGCGGGTGTTCCTCAAAGTGAGTACAGATCCAGGAATGCAAGTCCGACACATCTGTGACCGTGTACACCAGCCCCTGTCCGAGACGATTCCCCCCAACAAAGCAAGTTCCCGGTCAGCCTGGCCTGAGCCGGAAAGTCTCCGGTCCCATAGCGGCTGGGCTGACCGAGGCCAGCGCGTGCTGAGGCCGCCGGCCAAGGGGCCCCTCCGTCTCCCCGTGCTCACGGATGCCGGGCGGGCCTCACCCCGAGGGCCAGCACGTAGGCGTACTCTGCCAGCAGCGTGGGGCTGATGATCCGCCACTTGTGTTTTGTCCGCTTGAAGTGAGGGTCCGGGAACAGGAAGAACATCTTCGTCAACTGGGAGCGACAGGCTGGTGAGAGGAGGCCCCTTCCCCTCCTTCCCACGGCCTCCACCCCCTGGCACTCTGTGGCTCTCCCAGTTCCTTCCCGCGGCCACCCTGCTCCCGGCCCTGTACGGCTCCCCGTATCCACGCTGGCCCCGTGAGACTCCCTCCGTCCCCGTCCCGCTCCCACCCAACCTCGTGTGCCCCCTCCGCCCCCGACCTGTCCTTTTCGGAAGAAGTTGGGGAGGTGCTTCATAGCATTGCTGCGCAGACAGGCGATGTTCTGGTATCCGCCCGTGGAGGCTGCCCTCAGGGCCCGGATGCGGTCCTGGACGTAGTCCGAGACCTTCACTCTGATCTCCAGCCCCAGCATCAGTGTGGATGGGAACAGGGGGGACAGTTCCACTGTAGAGACATGAGGAGGTGTTGGGGGAGGAAGACAGTGCCACTGTAGAAGCTGGGGTGGGGGGCAGTTCCACCGTAGGGACATGGGTGGGGTGTAGTTGCCTTGTAGAGAGCTGGTGGAGGGGAGAGTACCCACTGGAGAGAGCTGGGGGAAAGGGTCCATTTGGGGGAAGCGGGGCCCGAGTGTGCCAGCCGGCCTGTTCTGCTTCACTGGCTTAGCTAGCTGCAGGGGGCCGCCCTGACCCGCTGGCCCTGACCTGCTCACTGACCCACTCACTGAGTTGCCCGGGACAGGTACCGCTCCGGGCTCTGAGTAGACGGAGGCGGCTCAGCCCGGGTGGCCCCGTCAGCCCCTCCCCCCGGCCCCCGGTGACGGTCCGTGCGGTTGGGGCCGGGGCTCCGGGAGAGCGGAGCGGACCGCTCTGACGTCAGGGAGCCACGCGCCCGGGTCCGAAGGGGAAAGGCCACGGGGCAGCGCAACCTCCCCAAACCTGCCAAGGCAGCAGAACCCGTCCAGTCTAGGAGGGCCGGCGGGGACAGAGGAGAAGGGGCGGGGGCCGTGGCGGGACTCACCTAAGAGGCCTCCGTAGCCACAGCCGATGTCTGCGAACTCCACACGGGCAGGGGCCCGCCCCTCCTCCTTCTGCTTTGTCAGTGGAGGGCAGAAAGCGGGGAACAGCTCAGACCAGTCCATGTCCTCAGGGCGCACTGGGCTGGAGGAGGACATTATCACCAAGGGGAATTCAACGTATGCCAGGGGGAGCCGGGAACCCGCAGAGGTCTGAGTCACTGGACAGAGCGGAGGGAGGGAGGGAGGAGCCGACCCTACAGGGGCTTTGGAGTCTGCCGCAGGCCAGGAGGGTTTCCCTGAGTCAAAGTGTCTCTCGTCCCCCCTCCCCATCCCGGGGGGCGGTCGGTTCACAGAGTGAGGAACTTTGCAAATCAATCAATCAATAGTATTTATTGGGCACTTACTATGTGCAGAGCACTGTACTAAGCGCTGGGGAGAGTACAAGACAATAAAGCTAGTAGACATGTTCTCTACCCTCAGGGCTCTTGCAGTCCACACTGGGAGACAGCCATTAAAGTGAATTACAGATTGATACATAAATGCTGAGGGTGGGGTGAATATCAAGTGCTTTAAGGGGATAGGGTGAGTCAGAAGGGAGAGGAGATAGGGGAAATGAGGACTTAGTTGGGGAAGGCCTCTTGAAGGGGATCTGATTTTAATTAGACCTTAAAGAGGGGGAGAGTGGTGGGCCGTTGGATATGAAGGGAGAAGGCGTCCCAGGCCAGGGGCAGGTCGTGGGTGAGAGGCTGACGGCGAGATACATGAGATACAGACAGTTGATTGGCATTAGAAGAGCAAAGTGAGCAGGCTGGGTTGTAGTAAGAAATCATGGAGGTGAAGTCGGAAGGGGTGGGCTGATCGAGTGCTTTAAAGCCTAGGGTAAGGAGCTTCTGTTTGCTGTGAAGATGGATGGGCAACCACTGGAGATTCTAGAGGACTGAGGAGGTGCACAGTGAATGTTTTTTCCAAAAGACAAAACAAAACATTCTTTACAGTTCAGTGCTCTGCCCACAGTAAGCCCTTGCTAAATATCATTGATTGGCAAACTCAGAGATGAGTAGATCACCTCTTTTCCAAGTTGATCTCCCACCTCCAATTCAGCAAGATTGGGGGTCGGGGGCCATCTCCACCCTTCCCATTTCCCCAAGCATCCTCGGCCGGCATTTCCTAGAAATCAAGCATTGAAGGCCAGGGTCAAACAGCCACCGATCAGCCAGTCGCTGGTCTCCTACTCCGGCCCTAGTGGCTCCTCTAATGCTAACTTAGTCGCTTTTCCTCCATCTCATCTATCCCGCCACTGACCCCTCGCCCACGTCCTGCTTCTGGCCTGGAACACCCTCCCCCTTTATATCTGTCAGTCAGACTTCCTACCACTCTCCTATCTTTAAAACCCACCTCGAAGCACATCTCCTCCAAGACGCCTGCCCTGACTAAGCCCTCATTTCCCCTATCAGCCCTTTGGAGTCGGCTGTGCTCTCCTTAAGCACTTTGATTCTCTCCCCTGTCCCACTTCTCACTGTGCCTTGTTCTCGCCAGTCCCGCTGTCGAACCCTGGCCCATGTCCTACCTCTGGCCCGGAATGTCCTCTCTCCTCAAATCCGCCAAACAGTCACACTTCCCCCCTTCAAAGCCCTATGGAAGGCTCACCTCCTCCAAGACGCCTTCCCAGACTAGCTTTTAGACTGTGAGCCCACTGTTGGGTAGGGACTGTTTCTATATGTTGCCAAATTGTACTTCCCAAGCGCTTAGTACAGTGCTCTGCACACAGTAAGTGCTCAATAAATACGATTGATTGATTAAGCCCCCCTTTTTCTCAGCTCCCTCTCCCCTCGCCCCGACTCGCTCCCTTTGCTCTATCCCCCTTCCCTACCCCACAGCACTTGTGCAAATATGCACATGCCCATAATTCTATTTATTTATATTAATGCCCGTTTACTTGTTTTGATGTGTATATAGCTATAATTCTATTTATTTATATTGATGCTACTGATGCCCGTTTACTTGTTTTGATATCTGTATCCCCCCCTTCTAGACTGTAAGCCCGTTGTGGACAGGGATCGTCTCTGTTGCTGAACTGTACTTCCCAAGTGCTTAGTACAGTGCTCTGCACACAGTCCTCAGTAAATACGACTGAATGAATGAACAACACTTAGGTCCACGTCCTTATACTCTACACCAGTTCCCCTAGCTGTAATTAATCTTAACGCCTGTCTCCCCCTGTAGACGGCCAGCTCTTTGTGGGAAGGGATCACGAACTGTACTTCCCAAGCGCTTAGTACAGTGCTCTGCACACAGTAAGCGCTCAAAAAATACGACTGAATGAATGAATGAAAGGGATCATTCTTAGCAGCTCAGCCACAGTGTAGAAGCAGCGTGGCTTAGGGGCTAGAACCAGCCCATTGTTGGGTAGGGTCCGTCTCTATATGTTACCAACTTGTACTTCCCAAGCGCTTAGTACAGTGCTCTGCACACAGTAATCGCTCAATAAATACGCCTGAATGAATGAATAAATACGACTGAATAAATACGAATGAATGAATGAATGAAAGGGATCATTCTTAGCAGCTCGGCCACAGCGTAGAAGCAGCGTGGCTTAGGGGCTAGAACCAGCCCGTTGTTGGGTAGGGACCGTCTCTATATGTTGCCAACTTGTACTTCCCAAGCGCTTAGTAATAGTGGTGGCATTTATTAAGCACGTACTATGTGCAAAGCACTGTTCTAAGCACTAGGGAGGTTACGAATAATAATAATGTTGGCATTTGTTAAGCGCTTACTATGTGCAAAGCACTGTTCTAAGTGCTGGGGGGGGGGATACAAAGTGATCAGGTTGTCCCATGTGGGGTTCACAGTCTTAAGCCCCATTTTACAGATGAGGGAACTGAGGCTCCGAGAAGTGAAGTGACTTGCCCAAGGTCACACAGCAGACATGTAGCGGAGCCGGGATTTGAACCCCTGACCTCTGACTCCAAAGCCCGGGCTCTTTCCACTGAGCCACGCTGCTTCTCACGAAGTGATCAGGTTGTCCCACGGAGAGCTCAGTCAATCCCCATTCTACAGATGAGGGAACTGAGGCCCAGAGAAGTGAAGGGACTTGCCCCAAGTCACCCAGCTGCCAAGCGGCGGGGCCGGGATTTGAACCCCTGACCTCGGACTCAACATGTCGAGTTTAACATGTGTTAAGCTCAACATGTCGAAGACTGAACTCCTTGTCTTCCCTCCCAAACCCTGCCCTCTCCCTGACTTTCCCATCTCTGTTGACGGCACTTCCACCCTTCCCGTCTCACAAGCCCGCAACCTTGGTGTCATCCTCGACTCCGCTCTCTCATTCACCCCTCACATCCAAGCCGTCACCAAAACCTGCCGGTCTCAGCTTCACAACATTGCCAAGATCCGCCCTTTCCTCTCCATCCAAACCGCTACCCTGCTAATTCAAGCTCTCATCCTATCCCGTCTGGACTACTGCACCAGCCTTCTCTCTGATCTCCCATCCTCGTGTCTCTCCCCACTTCAATCCATACTTCATGCCGCTGCCCGGATTGTCTTTGTCCAGAAACGCTCTGGGCATGTTACTCCCCTCCTCAAAAATCTCCAGTGGCTACCAATCAATCTGTGCATCAGGCAGAAACTCCTCACCCCGGGCTTCAAGGCTGTCCATCACCTCGCCCCCTCCTACCTCCCCTCCCTTCTCTCCTTCTCCAGCCCAGCCCGCACCCTCCGCTCCTCCGCCGCTGATCTCCTCACTGTACCTCGCTCTCGCCTGTCCCGCCATCGACCCCCGGCCCACGTCCTCCCCCGGGCCTGGAATGCCCCCAATCCCTCTGCCCCTCCGCCAAGCTGGCTCTCTTCCTCCCTTCAAGGCCCTGCTGAGAGCTCACCTCCTCCAGGAGGCCTTCCCACACTCAGCCCCTTCCTTCCTCTCCCCCTCGTCCCCCTCTCCATCCCCCCACCTTACCTCCTTCCCTTCCCCACAGCACCTGTATATATGTATGTATGCTTGTACATATTTATTACTCTATTCATTTCACTTGTACATATCTATCCTATTTATTTCATTTTGTTAGTATGTTTGGTTTTATTCTCTGTCTCCCCCTTTTAGACTGTGAGCCCACCGTTGGGTAGGGACCGTCTCTATGTGTTGCCAATTTGGACTTCCCAAGCGCTTCGTCCAGTGCTCTGCACACAGTAAGCGTTCAATAAATACGACTGATTGATTCCTCTCCCCCTCGTCCCCCCTCCATCCCCCATCTTACCTCCTTCCCTTCCCCACAGCACCTGTATATATGGATATATGCTTGTACATATTTATTACTCTATTTATTTGACTTGTACCTGTCTATCCTATATATTTTATTTTGTTAGTATGTTTGGTTTTATTCTCCGTCTCCCCCTTTTAGACTGTAAGCCCACTGTTGGGTAGGGACCGTCTCTAGATGTTGCCAATTTGTACTTCCCAAGCGCTCAGTCCAGTGCTCCGCACATAGTAAGCGCTCAATAAATACGATTGATTGATTGATTGATTGAGCCAGGCTGGGTGGGAGGCGGGCGGGGCGACTCACTAGCGCAGGGTGTGGTCCGCCATGGGGTTGGAGTGCGCCCGCTGACGGTAGAACCGTTTCTGGGGCGGAGGAGCGCCGGCCATGGCCGGTCCGGGCCGGTCCGATCCGGTCCTATCCGGTCCGATCCGGTCCGCCGCACGTGCAGCCCGAGCCGCCGGCGCAACCGAGTGACGCCCGACCCTGGAGGGCGCGCACGCACGCGCCTCCCTCGGTCAGGCCCCGCCCCTCCGGCGGGCGCGCGCGCGCCTCCGTCGGCCAGGCCCCGCCCCTCCAGTGGGCGCGCTCGCCTCCCTCGGCCAGGCCCCGCCCCTCCGCCGGGCGCGCGCGTGGGCGGCCGCGCGCCCCCCCCCCGGCCGGGCGCTGGGCTTCAGGGGCTGCTGCCCGCGCGCCGCGGAAGCCGCCCTCCCATTGGCTCCTGCCGGAGCGCGCGCGCGCGCGTGTGTGCGTGCGCGCCCCCGCCCCCCACGGACGTCGCCTTCCGGATGGCGGAGCGGGAGGGGTCGGTGGAGCCGGAGCTCCCCCTGGCGGCCGGGCTGTTCGCCGACAGTTTCCCGGAGGAGGCCCGTTTCCGGTTCTGCGGGCACCGGCTGAGCATCGCGCAGCGGTTCGGGGCGCGCCTCGGGGTGGCGGCGCCCGTCTGGGACGCGGTGAGGCCCGGGACACGCGCGCAGCCGCACGTCGGCCGCGGGGTTTTTTTTTTTTTTTTTGGGTGGCACTTATTAAGCGCTTCCTCTGTGCAGAGCGCTGTTCTAAGCGCTGGGGAGGCTACAAGGTGTGGGAAGCAGCGTGGCTCGCCACGTGGTTTTTGGTTTTTTTTGGATGGCACTTATTAAGCTCTTCCTATGTGCAAAGCACCGTTCTAAGCGCTGGGGAGGTTACAAGATAATCAGGTTGTCCCACAGGGGGCCCACAGTCTTCATCCCCATTTTACAGATGAGGGAACTGAGGTCCAGAGAAGTGAAGTGACTTGCCCAAAGTCACACAGCCGACAAGTGGCGGAGCCGGGATTTGAACCCATGACCTCTGACTCCAAAGCCCGGGCTCTTTCTGTGTGTAAAGCACCGTTCTAAGCGCTGGGGAGGTTACAAGGTGATCAGGTTGTCCCACAGGGGGCTCACAGTCTTTTAATCCCCTTTTTACAGATGAGGGAACTGAGGTCCAGAGAAGTGAAGTGACTTGCCCAAAGTCACACAGCCGACAAGTGGCGGAGCCGGGATTTGAACCCATGACCTCTGACTCCAAAGCCCGGGCTCTTTCTGTGTGTAAAGCACCGTTCTAAGCGCTGGGGAGGTTACAAGGTGATCAGGTTGTCCCACAGGGGGCTCACAGTCTTAATCCCCTTTTTACAGATGAGGGAACTGAGGTCCAGAGAAGTGAAGTGACTTGCCCAAAGTCACACAGCCGACAAGTGGCGGAGCCGGGATTTGAACCCATGACCTCTGACTCCAAAGCCCGGGTTCTTTCCACTGAGCCACACTGCTTCTCTGCTTCGTGTTTGTACATATTTATTACTCTATTTACTTATTTATTTATTTTACTTGTACATATCTATTCTATTTATTTTATTTTGTTAGTATGTTTGGTTTTGTTCTCTGTCTTCCCCTTCTAGACTGCGAGCCCACTGTTGGGTAGGGACTGTGTCTATGTGTTGCCAACTTGTACTTCCCAAGCGCTTAGTACAGTGCTCTGCACACAGTAAGCGCTCAATAAATATGATTGATTGATTGATTGATTCGTGGTTCAATGAATCGATCCATCTGTGGCATTTATTGAGGGCCTGCTATGTGCAGAGCACTGTTCTAAGCGTTTGGGAGACTACACTACAACAGCATTAGCATTCATTCAATCGTATTTGTTGAGCGCTTACTCTGGGCAGAGCCCTATACTAAGCGCTTGGGAAGTTCCCTACACATTACGAGTTATTTCTTCTTCTTCTTCTTCTTATTTATTTACGAGTTAAATACGATTGATGATGATTACGAGTTACCACCTGGAGGAGGCCTCGCTGGGTCACTTGGGGAGAATCAGGGGTGGAGGGTGGCCCGCGCTGGGTCACTGAGGGGAATCAGGGATTGTTGGGTGGCCCGCGCTGGGTCACTGAGGGGAATATCAGGGATTGTTGGGTGGCCCGCGCTGGGTCACTGAGGGGAATCAGGGATTGTTGGGTGGCCCGCGCTGGGTCACTGAGGGGAATCAGGGATTGTTGGGTGGCCCGCGCTGGGTCACTGAGGGGAATCAGGGATTGTTGGGTGGTCCGTGTTGGGTCACGGGGGAGGATCAGGGGTGCTGGGCGGTCCGTGCCGGGTCACGGGGGAGGATCGGGTTCCGGGCGGTCCGGGCTGGGTCGCTGGGGGAAAAGTCCAGGATGTTGTTTGCTCCATTCCTCCCCTTGAGGGTGGGCGTCCAGGAAGGCTGAAGAAGTTCCCGGCCAGTGGGGAATCTCCAGCCCTCCAATTTGATAGGCAGTTGTCTCAGCTGGGGTTCAGTAAGGTTTTTCTGCTGCCCAGTGGGCCCGGTGATTTAGAGAAATCCCCCTGGCCTGGAATGCCCTCCCTCTGCCCATCCGCCAAACTAGCTCTCTTCCTTCCTTCAAGGCCCTACCGAGAGCTCACCTCCTCCAGGGGGCCTTCCCAGATTGAGCCCCTTCCTTCCTCTCCCCCTCGTCCCCCTCTCCATCCCCCCATCTTACCTCCTTCCCTTCCCCACAGCACCTGTATATATGTTTGTACATATTTATTACTTTATTTATTTATTTTACTTGTACATATCTATTCTATTTATTTTATTTTGTTAGTATGTTTGGTTTTGTTCTCTATCTCCCCCTTTTAGACTGTGAGCCCACTGTTGGGTACGACTGTCTCTATATGTTGCCAACTTGGACTTCCCAAGCGCTTAGTACAGTGCTCCCTTTTTTTCTCCGTTTTTGTAGATCACAGTGCTCTGCACACAGTAAGCGCTCAATAAATACGATTGATGATGATGATGATGAGAAATGCTAGCTCCTCTGCCAGCCCATCCAGTAATCAGTCATACTCACTGAGCGTTTATTCAATAGCAAGCACAATACGAAACCCCTTGAAGGGTTTTAGAAGCAGCGTGGCTCAGTGGAGAAGAGCACGGGCTTTGGACTCAGAGGTCATGGGTTCAAACCCCGGCTCCGCCAATTGTCAGCTGTGTGACTTTGGGCAAGTCACTTAACTTCTCTGGGCCTCAGTTCCCTCATCTGTAAAGTGGGGATTGAGACTGTGAGCCCCACGTGGGACAACCTGATCACCTTGTAACCTCCCCAGTGCTTAGAACAGTGCTTTGCACATAGTAAGCACTTAATAAATGCCATCATTATTATTATTAGCATTGAAGGGGATAGTAGAGTTAATGGAAATGATCCTTGCTCTCCAGAGCCTTACAGTCAAGCCCCTCTGTCCTGGTAACCCTCTCTTCAGCCATGAGTGGCTGCCCCCGCTCCAGACAGTAGCCAGCCCAAGCACACGCCCTCCCGCTTTTATCCACACACAGACAGTGTCAGGTGTGTAGACGACATCGTGTCATACATCATGAGCCCCGTGGAGACCAGTCCACCGGAGGTGATCCTGGGTCCCTCTTCTGCAGGCCAGGCCCCGAGGATCCCCTGCGTTTGCACCCTGTTGCGTCCTGTTAGGCCCTTAGAGACTACAAACTTAGACTTAGAGCCTTCCACGCTCTGTATCTTCACCGCTGGAGACGGACCATCTTGGGTTGTCTTCTGGGGCCAGAGACCCGAGAGGAGCTGGCTGTCTCAGCTTCCAGAGGTGATAATAATAATAATAACAATAATAATGGCATTAAGCGCTTACTATGTGCAAAGGACTGTTCTAAGCGCTGGGGAGGTTACAAGGTGATCAGGTTGTCCCACGGGGGGCTCACAGTCTTAGTCCCCATTTTACAGATGAGGGAACTGGGGCACAGAGAAGTGAAGTGACTTGCCCAAAGTCACACAGCTGACAATTGGCGGAGCCGGGATTCGAACCCGTGACCTCTGACTCCAAAGCCCGTGCTCTGTCCTCTGAGCCACACTGCTACTGTGCTCTGCACACAGTAATAATAATAATAATAATAATGGTGGCATTTAGACTGTGAGCCCACTGTTGGGTAGGGACTGTCTCTATGTGATGCCAATTTGTACTTCCCAAGCGCTTAGTACAGTGCTCTGCACATAGTAAGCGCTCAATAAATACGATTGATTGATTGATTGATTGATTTATTAAGCACTTACTAAAGCACTGTTCTAAGCGCTGGGGAGGTTACAAGGTGAACAGGTTGTCCCACAGAGGGCTCACAGTCTTAATCCCCATTTTACAGATGAGGGAACTGGAGCACAGAGAATCAATCAATCGTATTTATTGATGAATGACATCGCCGGGTTCCTGGTTCCTGGTGGCTGTCAGCCCTGACTTCGGGCTGCCCTCCAGAGGGGCTCCCATGGGGAAATGGGGATTTTGGGGAATTTGAGTCCAGTCTGGGGTCTTAACTGCCCAGGGTGGAACTCAGCAACAGTCTTGCTTTTCCCTCGTAGATAAAGGAAAAGGTAAATAGCATTCTCCCATTGCTTCCTGTCCTCCCACCCGCGCTCCCGCATGCATACGCATGCCTGCAGATATGCGCACACACACTCATGCCCGTCCCCCACAGGGGCGGCCAACCTATCCCCTACTTTCTTGACTCTTGAGAGCCCTGTATGGGGGCCAGATCAGATTTCTAGCTTGTTCCCAAAGGCCGTACCCAAAGTCACCCCCTCAGGAGCAGGAAAATGCCAGGGGAGCAGAGAGGGCGGCAGCCCTTCCCCTCCCCCGGACCCGTCGGGAACGTCGGGCTAGTTTGCCCACTGGCATGTTTCAGGTGCCAGGGGTGAACCTGGTACCTGTGTTTTCTCAGCCTGCCCTGTGGGGCCTGGAGATTCCTCTCCCGGTTTCTAGTGGGTGCGGGTTTGGATCCAGGGACCATCAATAGCACCGTTCCAGCCTCCTGGGGCTCCTGTTGGAGGCAGATGGGGCCCTGGGCTGGACGGGCCGGCCGGGGGCGGGCACCGCGGGGCTGCTGGCGGGCTTTCTGCCCTCGGAGTCAACCGACACCGTTCGCTGCCCCCTTTGCCCAGCTCACTCCATCTCACACCTTCTGTCCCTCCCAGGCCCTCAGCTTGTGTGGCTACTTTGAGCAGCAGCAGTTGGACTTTGGCGGAAAGAGGGTGATTGAACTGGGGGCCGGGACCGGTGTCGTGGGCATCTTGGCTGCATTACTGGGTGGGTCCGGGGGGCTGCCGGGGGCCAGTGGGGCGGGGAGAGGGGTGGGTATATCCTGTCAGGTACCATCGACTGTCTCCCCAGTCAGATCCCCGGGGGCAGGGACCGTATCTCTTCCCTCTGTTCCTCTCCCAGTACTGAGCACAGTGTGTGTGGGGGTGTGGGGGTGTGTGTCTGTCTCCCCCATAAGACTGGCAGCCTCTTGAGGCCAGGGACCAGGTCTCTCTCCCCTCTCTGACCCTCCCAGCCCAGGACTCCAACTAGGGGTGCCTCCAGAGATCAGACCCGGGATGGACCCTGACCCTCTTCCATCTGGCCCCTCTGTGTCCTCCCCCAGGGGGTGACGTGACCATCACCGACCTGCCCCTGGCCCTGGAGCAGATCCAGTGCAACGTGCGAGCCAACGTGCCGCCCGCCGGCCGGGCGCGGGTCCGGGCCCTGCGCTGGGGGCAGGACCAGGAGCTGTTCCCGGACGACTTCGACCTGGTGCTTGGCGCAGACATCGTCTACCTGGAGCCCGAGTTCCCGCAGCTGCTGGCCACTCTGCAACACCTGTGTGGGCCCCGCGGCACCGTACTCCTGGCCGCCAAGATGCGCGAGGAGCACGGCACGGGACGCTTTTTCCACTGCCTGCTGCCCCGTGCCTTCCACGTGGAGCTGGTGCAATGCGACCAGGAGCAGAACATCCACATCTACAGGGCCACGCCCAGGGGGGCCGGACCCCCGGCCTGAATGGGTCATACCCGACCCCTGTGTCCCCAGCAAGGGCCGGGCAGGGGCGTCCCCGCCCCGGAATCTTGCCCACCGCAATGGCTCTCCGGTTTCTGCCCTCCCGTGGGGGAGGCAGGCCAGGAGCACAGCCGAACGGTGGTCGAGTGGTCCCGGGAGAGGAGGCCCGGCCGGTAGGCCGTCACCGGGCCCCTTCGGACGCGTTGGGCATTAAAAGCCTCCTGGAACCTCAGGGTGTTTCTTCCTTGCTGTGTGGGTCCATGGCCCGGCCGTGGAAGTGGAAAGGCGGCGGCGGTTTGGCGGGGGAGGGTAGGGAAAGGTGGCCCATGGGGCTGGTCAGCAGGATGACCGGAGACTGATTAGACCTACTCCACCTCCTCCAGGAGGCCTTCCCAGACTGAGCCCCTTCCTTCCTCTCCCCCTCGTCCCCCTCTCCATCCCCCCACATCTTACCTCCTTCCCTTCCCCACTGCACCTGTATATATGTATATATGTTTGTACATATTTGTTACTCTATTTATTTATTTATTTATTTTACTTGTGCCTATCTATTCTATTTATTCTATTTTGTTAGTATGTTTGGTTTTGTTCTCTGTCTCCCCCTTTTAGACTGTGAGCCCACTGTTGGGTAGGGACTGTCTCTATATGTTGCCAACTTGTACTTCCCAAGCGCTTAGTACAGTGCTCTGCACACAGTAAGCGCTCAATAAATACGATTGATGATGATGATGATGATGATTAGACTTTGTCTTGGCAGCACCCAGGCCCCCAGGAACAGGTCGAACTTCGGCTCCCACTGGTCATGTTCAGTCAGCAAGCAGGTATCATCTGGAAAGTGGCTGTGGTTCCACTGCCTAACTGCTCCTCAGTTTTGTTCGCAGGCTCCTCTCTTCCTCACGACCCCCCCTACCCGGCCGTCTCTTCCCTTGGCTCTAGGAGTCTCCCAAGGCTCCGCCGGGTCCCCTGCTTCCCTCCCTGTATCCCCAGGAGGGGAGCTCATCTGCTTGCCCGCTTGGTTTCAGCTGCCAACTCCATTATTATTGTTATCGTGGTATTTGTTAAGCTCTTAGTATGTGTTGAGCATTCTCTTGGGGGGAGATCCAATCAATCAATCAATCGTATTTATTGAGTGCTTACTGTGTGCAGAGCACTGTACTAAGCGCTTGGGAAGTACAAGTTGGCAACATATAGAGACAGTCCCTACCCAACAGTGGGCTCACAGTCTAAAAGATCCAAGGTAATCAGGTCGGATTGCCATGCGGGCAATTCCTTAATCTCTGGCCCTACTTTCTCATCTGACTGGCAGTCTCTTAAACTGGAAGCCCCACTGGGACAGGAACTGGGTCCAACTTCAGTGCTTAGAACAGTGCTTAGCACATTGTGCTTAACAAGTACCATTTATTCATTCAATCATATTTATTGAGCGCTTACTGTGTGCAGAGCACTGTACTAAACGCTTGGGAAGTACAAGTCGGCAACATATAGAGACAGTCCCTACCCAACAACGGGCTCACAGTCTAGAAGGGGGAGACAGACAACAAAACAAAGCATGTAGACCATCATCATCCATCCATCCATTGTGCATCTCCTCTTGCTTTCAGGACGTATCCATCCCGATAATTCTACCAAAATCTCAAACTCAACAGGCCGAAGAATGGACGATTCTCTATTTTCCTCCAGAATTTCCTCCTCCCCTTTAGCTTTCTTGCTTGAGTCAGTGCCACCGCCCACCCTCCCTGTCTCAGAAGCTTGCAGCTTCAGCGTCATCCTAGAACCCCTGCTCCCCTTCAGCTCGCCTCGCTCAATCTGCTGGCAAAATACTGTCTGTTCTCCACTGTCCCCTAGGCCCCACCTCCAATGGTCAGGACTGTTTTGTTGCCTTTCTTGCCTCCTTTCTCTCCTCCATCCCTGACCTCAGCTTCCACCTGGATGTTTCTGAAGGTGTGCCAGCCTCCCGCTTCCCCTAACTCCCCAGCCCTGCTGACTCCCTGCCACATCATACCTCATCCCCTCACCAGCGTGGGCACGCACCGGAGCTCCTCCCCATCATCATCTCTGGTCAGCGGACAGTCTTTAACCCGTCAACCCTGTATGACCACAGACCCTTGTCTGACCACAGCCTCCTCACCTGCCTTCTCTGTGACACAACTCCTTCCTGAAAAACTCACAGAGATCCGCCATTTACGCCAGGCCACCAGACTCCCTTAGGGCGACCTCCCCAACGTCCCATCTCTCGACACACACGTCCACAGTCTCCACTCTGCGCTCCACGCTGAACTCGACTCCCGTCCCTCCGACCTGGCCCCTCCCAGCTCAAACATGGAGGTCTGGTTCGCCCCCGTCCTCCCTTCTCTAACCCGCAGGCCTGGGAAGCCCCCACAGTCGCTTCCTCTGCTCAAGCGCTCATCCCACGGAGCCCTGCCCTGAGGGAGGAGGAAAATAATAATGATGGCATTTGTTAAGCACTTATTATGTGCAAAGCGCTGTTCTAAGCGCTAGGGAGGACACAAGGTGATCAGGTTGTCCCAAGTCACTTCACTTCTCTGGGCCTCAGTTCCCTCATCTGTAAAATGGGAATTAAGACTTTGAGCCCCACGTGGGACAACCTGATCACGTTGTATCCCCCCAGCGCTTAGAACAGTGCATGGTGCATTGTAAGCGCTTAACAAATACCATCATTATTATTATTATTTAAGAACTTCCGGAGGTCAATGTGGGTCTGTGTTGGGCGTACTTGGGAGAGCTGGGAAAATGCCCATTCTTCCCGAGTCCTTCCTGAGCAGGTCATTGAGAAGCAGTGTGGAGCAAGGATCTGGGTTCTAATCCCGGTTCTGCCGCATGTCTGCCGTGTGACCGTGGGCCAGTCCCTTCTGGGCCTCAGTGACCTCATCTGTAAAATGGGGATAAAGACTGTGAGTCCCCCGTGGGACTGTCCAACCTGCTTAACCTACATCTACGCTGAGAAGCAGCGTGGCTCAGTGGAAAAGAGCACGGGCTTTGGAGTCAGAGGTGAGGGTTCAAATCCCGGCTCTGCCAATTGTCAGCTGTGTGACTTTGGGCAAGTCACTTAACTTCTCTGTGCCTCAGTTACCTCATCTGGAAAATGGGGATTAAGACTGTGAGCCCCCCGTGGGACAACCTGATCACCTTGTAACCTCCTCAGTGCTTAGAACAGTGCTTTGCAAATAGTAAGCGCTTAATAAATGCCATTATTATTATTACTATTATCCCCTCTCTCCTCTTTCCAGATGCTTCTCAAGAGGAGGTCTCCAGCCTTCTTTCAAAGCCTGAGAAGCAGTGTGGCCTAGTGGATAGAGCCCAGGCTTAGAAATCAGAAGGACCTGGCTTTCAATCCCAGCCCCACCACTTGTCTTCTGTGTGATCTTGGGCAAGTCACTTCACTTCTCTGGTCTTCAGTTACCTCATCTGTAAAATCTGTAAAATGTAAAATAGCCTGTGAGCCCCATATGGGACAGGGACTGTGTCCAACCTGATTTGCTTGTATCCACCGCAGTGCTTAGCACGTTGTAAATGCATAACATACCAAAATTATTATTATTATTATAACTTCTCTATGCCTCAGTTATCTCATCTGTAAAATGGGGATTAAAACTGAACCTTATGTGGGACAGGGACTGTCTCCAATATGATTATCTTGTATCTATCTCAGAGTTTAGTACAGTGCCTGGCACATAGTAAGTGCTTAACAAATACCATTAAAAAAAAATGCTGCCTCTGATCCCGTCCCTCTGCACCTTGTGGACAGGGAATGTGTCTGCTTATTGTTATATTGTACTCTCCCAAGTGCTTAGTATAGTGCTCTGCACACAGGAAGCACTCAATAAATATGATTGAATGAATGTGTGCATTAAAACGTTCTCTCCCTCTCTGACCACCATCTTCAACTGCTCACTCACCAATGGTCCCACCCCTCTGCATTCAAACGTACCCTCATCACTCCTAGCCTAGTCTCCCCCACTTCAAAGCCTTAGTGAAGGCTCATCTCCTCCAAGAGGTCTTCTCTAAGCCCCCCTTTCCTCTTCTCCCACTCCCTTCTGCATTGCCCTGACTTTCTCCCTTTGTTCTTCCCCGCTCCCAGTCCCACAGAACTTATATACATATCTGTATTTGTATTGGTGTCTGTCTCCCCCAGTCTAGGCTGTAAGCTCACTGTGGGCAGGGAATATGACTGCTTATTATTGTACTCTCCCAAGTGCCTAGTACAGTGCTCTGTACACAGTAAGCACTCAGTAAATATGATTGAATGAAAAGTATGCAAAAAGTGTCTTCAAAATAGTGCTAGTAATCCAAACTGATCCTTAACATGAACTCATTTTTACAAAGATTGTCATTAAAAATTTGGGTGGTAGGCTTTAAGCTCCTTATGGGCAGGGAACGTGTCTACCAACCCTGTCCTCAAAAATCTCCAGTGGCTACCAATCAACCTACGCATCAGGCAGAAACTCCTCACCCTGGGCTTCAAGGTTGTCCATCACCTCACCCCCTCCTACCTTACCTCCTTTCTTTCCTTCTCCAGCCCAGCCCGCACCCTCCGTTCCTCTGCCGCTAATCTCCTCACCGGGCCTCGATCTCGCCTGTCCCGCTGTCGACCCCCGGCCCACGTCATCCCCGGGGCCTGGAATGCCCCCGATCCCTCTGCCCATCCGCCAAGCTCGCTCTCTTCCTCCCTTCAAGGCCCTGCTGAGAGCTCACCTCCTCCAGGAGGCCATCCCAGACTGAGCCCCCTCCTTCCTCTCCCCCTCCTCCCCTTCTCCATTCCCCCGCCTTACCTCCTTCCCCTCCCCACAGTACCTGTATATATGTATGTATGTTCGTATGTATTACTCTATTTTATTTGTACATATTTATTCTATTTATTTTATTTTGTTAATATGTTTTGTTTTGTTGTCTGTCTCCCCCTTCTAGACTGTGAGGCCACTGTTGGGCAGGGACTGTCTCCATATGTTGCGAACGTGTACTTCCCAAGCACTTAGTCCAGTGCTCTGCTCCCAGTAAGCGCTCAGTAAATATGAATGAACGAACGAACCCTGTTGTACTGTGCTGTCTTAGTACAGTACTCTGCAGACAATAAGTGCTCAGTAAATATGGTTGAGTAGCAGAATGGGCTGTGGCATAAGGACTCAGTTGGAGGTCGGTCAAAGCAGAAGCTTTATTCCTTTAGCTAGAGAGATAACACCGACAGAAGCAGAACCTCCATCCTAATTGTGAATTCTGGGTAGCACAGCTTGGGCCTCATTATACAGTGATATTTGCACATCACTTGGTAGTCGTGGAACAAAAGGAGGAAACTGTGGTTACAGTTGGCCATTGAGAGCACAGCCTCCAGGTGAGGAAAGCAATTGTTTCACAGAAAGGAGAGGGAAACTGAAGGTGCAGGTTTTGGACATTTTCTACAAGGGGAGGTCCAGAGGAGTGCCTAGGCCTGGTATTTTTTTTAACCCTAAAGGACGTGCCACTGGGGGTTCTGGGCCCCAGGGTCCAGGGGCTCGGCTTGCCATTTGGGGTTCTGGAGTCGTCATCATCATCATCAATCGTATTTATTGAGCGCTTACTGTGTGCAGAGCACTGTACTAAGCGCTTGGGAAGTCCAAGTTGGCAACATATAGAGACAGTCCCTACCCAACAGTGGGCTCACAGTCTAAAAGGGGGAGACAGAGAACAAAACCAAACATACTAACAGAATAAAATAAAATTAAAATAAAATAAAATAAAATAAAATGGAGTCCAGGGTCCAGGAGTTCGGCTTGGCTTTCAGGGTTCTGGGCTCCAGGGTCCAGAGGCTCGGCTTGCCATTCGGGGTTTGGGCCCCAAGGTCCAGGGGCCTGAACCTCGACAATTGATGGGTTGATGTTGATAAATAAATGTTGATAAATAAATAGAGTAATAAATATGTACAAACAACAAATATGTATTTATTACTCTATTTTACTTGTACATATCTATTCTAGTTATTTTATTTTGTTAGTATCTTTGGTTTTGTTCTCTGTCTTCCCCTTTTAGACTGTGAGCCACTGTTGGGTAGGGACTGTCTCTATATGTTGCCAACTTGGACTTCCCAGTGCTCTGCACACAGTAAGCGCTCAATAAATACGATTGATTGATTGATTGATATAATTTACATGATTTGGGTTCTAAACCATACGCATTTCAGCAAATTCTTTACTGCTACAGAAGTGTATGCCCAAATGTTCCAGAAGATTTCCGCTAAATATCCTGCTGCCTTTGAACATCTGCTTCATTAAAACAAGCAATAGGCTCTCAGGGTCATTTTTCCTGTTCCTTTTTTGTTGGGGCCACCTTCTTTTCAAGCTTCACCATCAGTGGAAGAATGAGTTCTCGACACGACCTAGAGGAAGAGCATGGGCCTGGGATTCAGAAGACCTAGGTTCCAGTCTGCTGTGTGACCTTGGGCAAGTCACTTAACTTCTCTGTTCATCGCTTTCCTCATCTGTCAAGTCGAGGTTAAATTCTCCCTTCTAATGAGACTGCGAGCCCGTTGTGAGATAGGG
Source organism: Tachyglossus aculeatus (assembly GCF_015852505.1). Lineage (NCBI taxonomy): Eukaryota > Metazoa > Chordata > Mammalia > Monotremata > Tachyglossidae > Tachyglossus > Tachyglossus aculeatus. Next base: position 60,167,422 of record NC_052075.1, read on the forward strand.
ACTATGTCCAACATGATTATCTCGTATTTACCCCAGAACTTAGTCTACTGCTTGGGACATAGTGAGCTAAGACTTAACAAGTATCATTATTATTATTATTCATTCATTCAATTGTATTTATTGGGCGCTTACTGTGTGCAGAGCACTCTACTAAGCGCTTGAAAACTACAATTCAACAGCATATTAAGCCAGAGGACCTGGGAGCTAATCAGAGAAGCAGCGTGGCTCAGTGGAAAGAGCCCGGGCTTTGGCGTCAGAGGTCCTGGGTTCAAACCCCAGCTCCGCCAACTGTCAGCTGGGTGACTTTGGGCAAGTCACTTCACTTCTCTGTGCCTCAGTCCCCTCATCTGTAAAATGGGGATTAAGACTGGGAGCCCCACGTGGGCCAACCTGATCACCTTGCAACCTCCCCAGCGCTTAGAACAGTGCTTGGCACATAGTAAGCGCTTAACAAATGCCATCATTATTATTAATAAATGCCATTATTATTATTATTGATTCCCAAGCGCTTAGTCCAATGCTCCGCACACAGTAAGCGCTCAGTGCAGTGCTCCGCACCCAGTAAGCGCTCAATAAATACGATTGAGTGAATGAAAGGATGGATTGATTGATTGATAGTACAAGAAGCAGCGTGGCTCAGTGGAAAAGAGCCCGGGCTTTGGAGTCAGAGGTCGTGGGTTCAAATCCCGGCTCTGCCAATTGTCAGCTGTGTGACTTTGGGCAAGTCACTTAACTTCTCTGGGCCTCAGTTACCTCATCTGTAAAACGGGGATGATGACTGTGAGCCCCCCGTGGGACAACCTGATCACCTTGTAACCTCCCCAGCGCTTAGAACAGTGCTTTGCACATAGTAAGCGCTTAATAAATGCCATTAAAAAAAAAAAAAAAAAAAGTCCGCGGCGGCCGGTGGAGCAAACTCGTTTGCAGCGGCCCTCCGGCCGCCAGGGGGCAGCACGCGCGCACCCAGCCGCTCCTGTTCCTCTGACGGCAGCAGGCTGGCCGCTCTGGCCCCGGGCGCTCGCGCATGCGCTCCTGATGCGCCGGAGGGCTGGTTGCTCTCTCCTGGGCGGCCGGCAGGGGTCGCGTGCGCGTGTGCGTGTGCGCGCGCTTATCGTGGGGGTCGCGGGGTGGCGCGCGCGCGCGGGCGGGCGGGCGTGAGGCGATGGCGCTGCTGCGGCCCAGTCGGGGCCTGGTCCCCGTCCTGTGGGTCCTGTGGGTCCGGGGCCGGCGGCCCGGGGCCCCGCTGCCCGGGGGCCGCGCGCTTCGGTCCGGCCCGTCGGAGCCCCCGGGGCCCCCGGAGCCCCGGAAGAAGGAGCCCCCCGCCGGCGCGGGGCCCCGGAAGGAGCTGCTGCTGCGGCTGCGGCGGCGGACCGGCTTCTCCTTCGTCAACTGCAAGAAGGCGCTGGAGGCCTGCGGAGGGGACCACCGGCGGGTCAGTGTGGCCTCTCTCTTCCTCCCTTCAAGGCCCTGCTGAGCGCTCACCTCCTCCAGGAGGCCTTCCCACACTCAGCCCCTTCCTTCCTCTCCCCCTCGACCCCCTCTCCATCCCCCTCATCAATCAATCAATCAATCAATCGTATTTACTGAGCGCTTACTGTGTGCAGAGCACTGGACTAAGCGCTTGGGAAGTACAAGTCGGCAACGTACAGAGACGGTCCCTACCCAACAGCGGGCTCACAGGCTAGAAGGGGGAGGCAGAGAACAAAACCAAACATACTAATAAAATAAATAGAATAACCCTAACCCTCATCTTACCTCCCTCCCTTCCCCACAGCACCTGTACATATGTATGTACATAGTACTCTATTTATTTATTTTACTTGTACATATCTATTCTATTTATTTTATTTTGTTAGTAGGTTTGGTTTTGTTCTCTGTCTCCCCCTTCTAGACTGTGAGCCCGCTGTTGGGTAGGGACCGTCTCTAGATGTTACCAACTTGGACTTTCCAAGCGCCTAGTCCAGTGCTCTGCACACAGTAAGCGCTCAATAAATACGATTGATTGATTGATTCCTCTCCCCCTCGTCCCCCTCTCCATCCCCCCATCTTACCTCCTTCCCTTCCCCACAGCACCTGCATATATGTATATATGTTTGTACATATGTATTACTCTATTTATTTATTTTACTTGTACAGATCTATTCTATTTATTTTATTTTGTTAGTATGTTTGGTTTTGTTCTCTGTCTCCCCCTTTTAGACTGTGAGCCCACTGTTGGGTAGGGACTGTCTCTAGATGTTGCCAACTTGGACTTCCCAAGCGCTTAGTCCAGTGCTCTGCACACAGTAAGCGCTCAATAAATACGATTGATTGATATGTATATATGTTTGTACATATTTATTACTCTATTTTACTTGTACATATCTATTTATTTTATTTTGTTAGTATGTTTGGTTTTGTTCTCCGTCTCCCCCCTTTTAGACTGTGAGCCCGCTGTTGGGTAGGGACTGTCTCTGTATGTTGCCAACTTGTACTTCCCAAGCGCGTAGTACAGTGCTCTGCACACAGTAAGCACTCAATAAATACGATTGATTGATTGATTCCTCTCCCCCTCGTCCCCCTCTCCATCCCCCTCATCTTACCTCCTTCCCTTCCCCACAGCACCTGTATATATGTGTATATGTTTGTACATGTTTATTACTCTGTTTATTTCTTTTACTTGTATATTTCCATTCTATTTATTTTATTTTGTTAGTATGTTTGGTTTTGTTCTCTGTCTCCCCCTTTTAGACTGTGAGCCCACTGTTGGGTAGGGACCGTCTCTATATGTTGCCAACTTGTAGTTCCCAAGTGCTTAGTACAGTGCTCTGCACACAGTAAGCGCTCAATAAATACCATTGATTGATTTTACTTGTACATATCTATTCTATTTATTTTATTTTGTTAGTATGTGTGGTTTTGTTCTCTGTCTCTCCCTTTTAGACTGTGAGCCCATTGTTGGGTAGGGACCGCCTCTATATGTTGCCAACTTGTAGTTCCCAAGCGCTTAGTACAGTGCTCTGCACACAGTAAGCGCTCAATAAATACTATTGATTGATTTTACTTGTACATATCTATTCTATTTATTTTATTTTATTTTGTTAGTCTGTTTGGTTTTGTTCTCTGTCTCCCCCTTTTAGACTGTGAGCCCACTGTTGGGTAGGGACCGTCTCTATATGTTGCCAACTTGGACTTCCCAAGCGCTTAGTACAGTGCTCTGCACACAGTAAGCACTCAATAAATACGATCGATTGATTTTACTTGTACATATCTATTCTACTTATTTTATTTTGTTAGTCTGTTTGGTTTTGTTCTCTGTCTCCCCCTTCTAGACTGTGAGCCCACTGTTGGGTAGGGACTGTCTCTATATGTTGCCAACTTGGACTTCCGAAGCGCTTAGTACAGTGTTCTGCACACAGTAAGTGCTCAATAAATACGATTGATTGATTATTTATGTGCGTGCGTGTGCGGTGCGCGCGCGCGAGACGCGGGTCCGAGGGTGCGGTAGCAGGGCCTGACAGGCCTGTGTATCTCTCTCTCTCTCTCTCTCTGTCTCTCTCTGTCTCTCTCTCTCTCTGTCTGTCTGTCTCTCTCTCTCTCTCTGTGTGTGTGTGTGTGTGTGTGTGTGTGTGTGTGTACACACACACACGGTGCAGGCAGAGTTGTGGCTGCAGCAGCGGGCCCGGGAGGAAGGCTGGGTCCAGGCGACCAAGCTCCGCGGCCGGATCGCCAAGGAGGGGCTCGTCGGCCTCCTGGAGGAGGGCAACGCGGCCGTGCTGGTGGAGGTGAGACAACAGACGCCGGAGAAGCGGCGTGGCTCCGTGGAAAGAGCCCGGGCTTTGGAGTCAGAGGTCATGGGTTCAAATCCCGGCCCCGCCGGTTCTCAGCTGGGGGACTCTGGGCGAGTCACTTCACTTCTCCGGGCCTCAGTTCCCTCATCTGGAAAATGGGGATGAAGACTGGGAGCCCCACATGGGACAACCTGATTACCTTGTAACCTCCCCAGCGCTTAGAACAGTGCTTTGCACGTAGTAAGCACTTAATAAATGCTGTTATTATTATTATAAGAGAACCCCCCCTCGTTCATTCATTCATTCAATCGTATTTATTGAGCACTGACTGTGTGCAGAGCACTGTACTAAGCGCCTGGGAAGTACAAGTTGGCAACATGTAGAGACGCTCCCTACCCCCAACCCTCTCCGCCCCCTCCTCCACGCCTCCCGTCTCCTCCCCTCTCCCACGCCCTTCACTGCCCTCGACTCCCCCACGCCTCCCATCCCCTCCTCTCCATCCCCCACATCTTCCCTTCCCTCCTCCGCGCCTCCCATCCCCCCCTCCCTGTTCTCAGGCCTCCCATCTCCCCTTCTCCTTCTCCACGTCTCCCATCTCCCACAGTTTCTAGACTGTGAGCCCACTGCTGGGTAGGGACCGTCTCTAAATGTTGCCAACTTGTACTTCCCAAGCGCTTAGTACAGTGCTCTTCACACAGCAAGCGCTCAATAAATACGATTGAAGAATTGAATCCCCTCTCCCTTCTCCTCCCATTCCCTCTTCCACATCTCTCCCTCCCTCCTGTCTGAGCAGGTGAACTGCGAGACAGATTTTGTGTCCAGGAATGCCAAGTTCCAGCAGCTGGTCCATCAGGTAGCCCTGGGGACGCTGCGCCACTGCCAGTCCCTGCAGCAGCCACTGTCTACGTACAGTAAGGTAACGGGGTGGTGGGACCGGGGATGGGGGCGGGGCAGCGGGATGCCCCTCGGTGGGGACGGGAAGGAAGCAGCTTCTTAGAGAAGCAGTGTGGCTCAATGGAAAGAGCCCGGGCTTTGGAGTCTGAGGTCGTGGGTTCAAATCCCGACTCTGCCAATTGTCAGCTGTGTGACTTTGGCCAATTCACTTCACTTCTCTGTGCCTCAGTTACCTCATCTGTAAAATGGGGAATAAGGCTGTGAGCCCCCTGTGGGACAATCTGATCACCTTGTATCCTCCCCAGCGCTTAGAACAGTGCTTTGCACATAGTAAGTGCTTAATAAATGCCATTATTATTATTATTATTATTATTGCTATTCTAGGCTGGGGCTTCAGGCTCCCCCGAGACGGAGTCTGCCCCACACCGGAAGCCCCAAAAGGAATCAGCTCGGGCAGGAGGGATTGGGCGGGCGGAGCTGCTGGGCCGCAGGGGTGCCCTCGCCTCTCTCCCTTGTGCTCATCCTCTCTGCCCCCCACCCCTTTGTGCCCCTAGGGCTGTTTGCACGGCCCTGAGCTGTGTGACCTTAGCTCTGGGCCCGGCAGAGATGGCTCCCTCGGGGACCAGCTGGCCCTGACCATCGGTGAGTGGGTGCACGAGTGACACAGGCCAGTGGGCGGGACACGGGGGCGGGGGCCGGGCCGTCAGTGGGGCTGGGGGCGGGGCGGACGGCCCCTCAATGGGTAGGTGGGAACGGTGCTGCCTCCGCCACTGCAAGGGGATGCCCATCCTGGGCTTCGCTTTGTCCTGTGGCCCTGTCTGTCTGTCTGTTCCCAGGGAGAGGTGAAGCGTGGTCAGATTTTCGGACCACCCCCCGGCCCAGGATTAGTAGTCAGGCCGGGGCAGGGGTCTTAGGCTTCAGTGTACATCGGCTGCTAAGCAAGGGCGCTTTCTCCGGAATGGAGATGCATCTCGGGAGTGGAGGGCCCGGTGGCTTTTGGAAGTGAGACTCGATGGTTCCATTTCCAGCTGCCCCCACCCTAAAGCTCTTTCTGGATTTCCATGGGAAACTCTTCCCTGGAGGCGGCCCTGCCTGAAGCCAGCGAGCACCCTGATCTCTCTCCGGGCTGGACTGGGTGGTTGTTGGGGAAGAAGGCCCTGGATTTGTGTGGGTTGTCCCTGGCGGAGCGGCCAGGGGTAGGGGGACTGGGAGCCTGGGATTCCGGGAGCAGAAGGGCTGGGGGCGTGGGTTTCCGGGGTCGGAGGGTCCGGGGCCAGCGGGGTTAGGGTGACCGGCCGCGCTGTCGTACACCAGGTTCCCTGGGAGAGAACGTGCTGCTCCGCCGTGCCGCGTGGCTCATGGTGCCTCCCGGCTTCCTCATCGGCTCGTACGTGCACGGGACCGTGGAGGGACCCTCCGCCCCCACCGCCCCAGCCGCCGCCGCCGCGCTGGGCAAATACGGGGCCCTCGTCGTCTGCCGGGCCCCCGACCCGACCCCCGACCGGACCCCTGACCTGGCCTGGCTGGGCCGGAGGCTGGGCCAGCACGTGGTGGGCATGGCCCCTCTGTCCGTGGGCTCTCCGGACGACCCTCCCGGTGGGGAGGCGGAGACCCGCATGTTGGCCCAGCCCTACTTGCTGGACCCTGGCCTGACGCTGGGCCAGTTCGTGCAGCCGCACGGCGTCACCGTGCTGGACTTTGTACGCTTCGAGTGCGGGGACGAGGGCGGGGGCGAAGGCGAGAGCTTGGGTGCGGTGGCTAGCGCCGGGTAGCGCCTGCGATGGCTGGGGCCAGGGCCTGGGCCCGGGCGAGGGTCGGGGCAGGCCTCAGATGAGTTGGGGGAGCCGGGCCCTCGGCGCCGGCCGGGGTGAAAATAAAAACTGTCTCGGATGGCGCCCCAGTTGGTGGTCTAACTCTTCCTGCTCGGGGTGGGGCTGGACGGAGATGGCCCGGTTCCACTGGCCTGGGTTTCACTGAGGGGCGTCGCGCCAAGGCGAGGAGCCGGAGGGCTGAGGTAGGGGGAGTCTTGTCTCTCCCTGTCTTCCTCTCTGGCTGTGGAGCTATCGGGTGGGCTGGCATTGGAGGAACGTTGCCCCTTTTCAAGGGGTGGTGGCCCGCTCCCCCATCATCCCCACTGTTGGGGGCCCTGCCCCACTCATTTCGGGCTCATTCCCCCCCCCCCCCCCCCCCCCCCCCCCCGCCATTCCCTCCGTTTCTGTTTCATTTCCACTTGCACCTGTCGGGCCCAGGGCTCAGTGCTTGGGTCTGGTTGTGGGTGATGAGCTGGAGTGACCCCAGGTGCAGGCAGTGGGGCAGGGCCAGCATCGAGGGCTGTTGCCAGGGATCATGACAGTGCTTTCACTGGCTTCCTCTATCCCCTTCAGCCCTGCTCCCTCTTCCAGCCTGCAGCCTGCAGGCTAGCCCTGTGCGCCCCCCTCCCTCCCCCGACCCAGGTCCCCCTCCCGCATCCTTCTTCCCCATCACCATCTCTGTTAGGACCCTATCAGGCCAGTTATCTTGAGCCGGTCATACTCAGCAGGCACCCAGCTAATCCTGGAGTGGGGTGGGGGTCAAACACCCAAAGGTTTGGCCGTCTTCGGGGGCAGGACGGAGTTGGGACCCACGCGGACTCCCCGCGCCAACCACGAGGTTGCCAAGTTGGGATGGTCGAGGCAGGATGGGGTCTGCCCTTGGGAAAGGGGTCTTGTCTGTTGTTGGCCCAAGCAGGCAAGGAGCAGGGCCCTCGGGAGCGGCAGATACCCACCTGTAAGGTGACCCTGGCCGGGTGCATGCAACAGGTTGGGTGTGGGTCTGGCCAGGGGCAGGTTTGGCATGCAGGTGTGCAGGTTTGGGCCCCGCCAGCTGAGGGCTGTGCCTGCAGGATAGAGATGAGCGGGCGGTGGCGGTCTCTTCCAGCACCAGCAGCCTGGTGGAGGTGCCCCATGCCATCCCTCGCCCCGCTGTCGCACCTGGCCTCAGGGAGGCTCTGTGGCAGCCCACTTCCCCTCCTACTCCCACCCCAGTGGGGACCATTGCTACCCTGGAAACTGCCTGGGGGCCAGTAGAGGGGTTCACTGAGAGGACCACGTGCCGGTGCCCCATGAGGGAGGCCTGGCCGGGGGCTGCCGTGGGCCCACATCTTCATCCGTTTTGAGGGAGGCCGAAGAGTGGAAACCCTGCAAGAGGTGAAAGTCGGCCGCACATCCTTCCCTGGGCCCACTCCGTGAAGACCACCGTGACACCGCACCACAAAGCACCGCATGGCACGGCTCGTTGCTGCACAGGGTATGGAAAGAGGTGGTTGTGATTTTTGGGGTGGAGTCTCATTCATTCATTCATTGTCGTATTTATTGAGCACTTACTGTGTGCAGAGCACTGTACTAAGCGCTTGGGAAGTACAAGTCGGCAACATATAGAGACGGTCCCTACCCAGCGATGGGCTCACGGTCTAGAAGGGGGAGACAGACAACAAAACAGAACATGTAGGCAGGTGTCAAAATCGTCAGAACAAATAGAATTGAAGCTATATGCACATCCTTAACAAAATGAATAGTATGTACAAGTAAAATAGAGTAATAAATCTGTACAAATATATATATACAAGTGCTGTGGGGAGGGGAAGGAGGTAGGGTGGGGGGGATGGGGAGGAGAAGAGGAAAATGGGGGCTCAGTCTGGTCTCCCTCTGCTCCTTCTGCCAATCTTGCAGCTTCCCCCCATGGGGACTCTCAACTCCAGTCTCTCTCACTCAACTCACTCAACTCAACTCACTCGCTCCCCTTTCCCTTCGCCGCTGTCGTACCACTGACCCACAGCCCTGGATCACTGCCACTGTCCGCCTCCTTTGCTCTTATGCTCGAGCTGCTGAACGCTGCTGGCGAAAGTCTAAACATCAAGCCAACCTTGTTCACTTCAAGTTTATCCTTTCCTGCCCTAACTCTGCCCTCTTCTCTTCCAGGCAAAACTTTCTCTTCCCTTATCGACACCCATGCCCAGCATCCCCGTCAGCTCTTCCGTACATTTAACTCCCTTCTCAGGCCCCTTTTTCCTCCCCCTCCTCCATCCCTCACCCCCAACGATCTGGCCTCCTACTTCATTAGTAAAATTAACTCCATCAGGTCTGAGCTCCCCAAAGTCACTCCTCCCCCTTCTCCAACACCCCCCTGCTCTCAACCCTCTCCACTTCTCTCCCATCCTTCCCAGCAGTATCTTCAGATGAGATCTCCCTCCTCTCAAGTGCTACTCCAGCCACCTGTGCTTCATACCCCATTCCCTCTCATCTTATCAGATCTCTCGCCCCTTCCCTCCCCACCTCCTTCACTTCCATCTTCAACCGCTCATGTCCACTGGCTCCTTCCCCTCTGCCTTCAAACATGCCCACGTCTCCCCCACCCTAAAAAAACGCTGTCTTGACCCCACCTCCCCTTCCAGTTATCACCCTATCTCCCTCCTACCCTTCCTTTCCAAACTCCTAGAATGAGTCATCTACACCCCCGCCTCGAATTCCTCAGTGCCAACTCTCTCCTTGACCTCCTCCAATCTGGCTTCCGTCCCCTACACTCCACCAAAACTGCTCTCTAGAAGGTCACCAGTGACCTCCTTCTTGCCAAATCAGATGGCTCCTACCCTATCCTAATCCTCCTCGACCTCTCAGCTGCCTTCGAAACTGTGGACCACCCCCTTCTCAACACGCTGTCCAACCTCGGCTTCACAGACTCCGTCCTCTCCTGGTTCTCCTTTTATCTCCTCGGCTGTTCATTCTCAGTCTCCTTTGCGGGCTCCTCCTCCCCCTGCCATCCCCTTACTGTAGGGGTTCCTCAAGGGTCAGTTCTTGGTCCCCTTCTGTTCTCTATCTACACTCACTCCTTTGGTGAACTCAGTCGCTCCCACGGCTTCAACTATCATCTCTACACTGATGACACCCAAATCTACATCTCTGCCCCTGCTCTCTCTCTCTCTCCCTCCCTCCAGGCTCGTGTCTCCTCCTGCCTTCAGGACATCTCCATCTGGATGTCTGCCCGCCATCTAAAACTCAGTATGTCCAAGACTGAACTCCTTATCTTCCCTCCCAAACCCTGCCCTCTCCCTGACTTTCCCGTCACTGTAGATGGCACCACCATCCTTCCCATCTCACAAGCCCACAACCTTGGTGTCTTCCTCGACTCCGCTCTCTCGTTCACCCCACACATCCAATCCGTCACCAAAACCTGCCGGTCTCGCCTCCACAACATCTCCAAGATCTGCCCTTTCCTCTCCATCCAAACTGCTACCTTCCTGGTTCAATCTCTCATTCTATCCCGACTGGATTACTGCATCAGCCTTATCTCTGATCTCCCATCCTCCTATCTCTCCCCAGTTCACTCTGCTGCCCAGATCATCTTTGTACAGAAACGCTCTGGGCACGTTACTCCCCTCCTCAAATATCTCCAGTGGCTGCTTGTCAACCTACAAATCAAGCAAAAACTCACTCTCAGCTTCAAGGTTCTCCATCATTTCGCCTCCTCTTACCTCACCTCTCTTCTCTTCTTCTCCAGCCCAGCCCGCACCCTCTGCTCCTCTGCCGCTAACCCCCTCACTGTACCTGGTTCTCGCCTGTCCCGCCGTCGACCCCCGGCCCACGTCCTTCCCCTGGTCTGGAATGCCCTCCCTCCACACATCCTCCAAGCTTCCTCTCTTCCTCCCTTTAAAGACCTACTGAGAGCTCACCTCCTCCAGAAGGCCTTCCCAGACTGAGCCCCCCTTTTCCTCTCCTCCTCCCCATACCCCCCACCCTACCTCCTTCCCCTCCCCACAGCACTTGTATATGTATATCTGTACAGATTTATTACTCTATTTTACTTGTACATATTTACTTTTCTATTTATTTTGTTAATGATGTGCATATAGGCTTTAATTCTATTTGTTCTGACGATTTTGACACCCGTCTACATGTTTTGTTTTGTTGTCTTTCTCCCCCTTCTAGACTGTGAGCCCGTCGTTGGGTAGGGACCGTCTCTATATGTTGCCGACTTGTACTTCCCAAGCGCTTAGTCCAGTGCTCTGCACACAGTAAGTGCTCAGTAAATACGATTGAATGAATGAATGAATGAATGACAGACTCTGGAACAAGTGAGGGGAGAGCTCAAAAGCCAAGGTTCCCAATTAGTCACTGAGTGGTTATTTATTTAGCTCTTACTGTGTGCAAAGCACTGTTCTGAGTGCTTGGGAGAGTTCGCTACAGCAGAGTCGGTAGACAGGTCTCCTGCCCATAAAGAGCTAAATAAGTTCTGGGTATGTACGTTAAGTGGTGTGAGGTGAACAAGTCCCCAAAGGGTACAGACCCAAGTGCATAGGTGATGCAGAAGGGAGAGGGAGTTAGGGAAAAGAAAGCCTAATCGGGGAAGGCCTCATGGAGGAGATGTGGCCTTAATAAGGCTTTGAAGGTGGGGAAAGCGGTGGTCTGGCGTCAATGGAGAGGGGAGAGAGTCTGAGGGTAGAGGGGGGGCGCGGAAAGGGGGTCGGCGGTGAGGCAGACGAGACTGAGCCACGGTGAGCAAGTCGGTGCTAGAGGAGCAGGGTGTGTAGCCTGGGTTTCACTAGGAGAGTAGCGAGCAGTAGAGAGTAAGGTAGGAGGGGGCAAGGAGATTGAGTGCTTTAAAGCCTACTGTAAAGAGTTTCTGTTTCATGTGGAGGTGGGTGGGCGGTCACTGGAGGTTCTCGAGTGGGGAGACGTGGATGGAACATTTTTTTTTAGAAAAATAATGCCCAGCTGCCACCCGTCCTCTGTCGTCTGCTGAGGGCCCAGCATCAGGTAATGGGCCCCTGGCACAGCCACTCAGCTGCTCCTGCAGCCTTCGAGCGTGGCAGGGGGAGGGCAGGCATCGGGCCGGTCTCGTCCGGCTCAAATTTATCATTGACTGCTTGAACTCTGCTCTCTCCACCCAGCAGCATTATTTTTCCATCTTTGTTGTCTCCTTGACCTTACCCTCACCGATGTTTAGCTCCTTCCTCAAACTCCATCCTCCCGTCCCCACCCTCCCTTTTCCCCCTGTAACCTGGCCACGTGTTCTATTGAGAAAAATGAAACTATCAGGAGTAACTTCCATAAAATTTTGCCAGCTTCACCCCAGTCCCTCCCTCCTCTTGCCCCTTCTTTGACTCTTCCATCTTTCCTAGCAGTAGTTCAAGAGATCTCCTGTCTCCTCTCAGAATCCACCCCCTCCACCTGTGCCTCTAACCTCACTCATCCTTTTGCACTTTATCAAAAAAAACTTGTTCCCTCCCTCCCTGACCATCTTGATTCGCTTTCCAATAGCTTCTTCCCCCCTCTGCTTTAAAACCTGCTCACGTCTCCCCTGTCCAAAATACCCCAAAACCCTTCATTTGGCCCTATGGCTCATTCTAGTTATCTCCCCATCTCCCTCCTACTGTTCCTCTCCAAGCCCCTTGAGCGAGTTGTAGGCACTTTCTGCCTCCACTTCTCTAATTCTCTCCTTGAACCCCCTCCAGTCTGGCTTTCACCCCCTTCGCTCCCAGGAAACCGTCATCTCTAAGGTCACCAATGGCCTTCTGGTCTCATCTGGCAGTCGCTACTCCATCCCAATCCTCCTCCACCTCTCAGCTACCTTTGACACTGTGGACCACCCCCTTTGCCTGGAATCATCTAACTTTGGTTTCCCTGACACTGCCCTCTCCTGCTTCTCCTCCCCTCTCTCTCTGGTTGCTCATTCTCTGTCCCTTTGGTGGACTCTTCCTCTGCCTCCCACCCTCTGACAGTGGAGGTCCCTCAGGGGCTCAGTTCTGGGTCACCTTCCATTCTTCATCTACCTCCACTTCCTTGGAGAACTCATTGGTTCCCATGGTTTCGACTATCATCTCGAGGGGGGTGATTTCCCACTCTACCTCTCCAGCCATGACCTCTCTTTCTCTACAGTATCGCATTTCCTCCTGCCTCTAGGATATCTCTACTTGAATGTCCTGCCTATACCTCAAACTTAACCTGTCCAAAGCGAAACTCATCATCCTACCCAAACCCTCTGCTGACACCACTACTCATCTCCCTTTCTCACTAGTTCTTGACCATAGATGAGCTCTCTGACTCATCTATCCCATTCAACCCACGTATTGAATGAGTCTCTGAACCCTGCTGATGCTACCTTCCCAACATCACTGAAACCTGCCCTTTCCTCCTCAAACTACTGCTGCGCTGATCCAAACACTTATCCGCATCAGCCCCCTTGCTGACCTCCCTGCCTCCTGACCATCCTTTGCCCTCCTGCCTGGATCATTTTTCTAAAAAAAATGTTCAGCCCTTCTCCCCACTTCTCAGGAACCTCCCATGGTTGGCCATTTACTTTTCCATCAGACAGAAACTCCCAACCATCAGCTTTAAAGCAGCGTGGCTTAGTGGATAGAGCAGAAGCCTAGGAGTCAGAAAGACCTGGGTTCTAGTCCCAGCTCCGCCACTTGTCTGCTGTGTGACCTTGAGCTAGTCACCTGACTTCTCTGGGCCTCAGTTCCCTCACCTGTAACATGGGGACGAAGACTGCAAGGCCCATGTTGGACAGGGACGGCGTCCAACCTGATTAGCTTGTACCTACCTCAGCATTTAGGACTTGACACATAGTAAGCGCTTAACAAATAGCATAGTTAATTAAAGCAATCAGCTCACCCCTCCTCCCTTACCTCACTAATTTCCACACCTGAGCCGCTCCTCTGCCAAAATGCTCACTGCACTTCAATCTTGTCCGTCTTGCCACCTACCCTCTGCCCATGTCATCCTTCTGGCTTGGACCTCCCTCCCCCTGTAGAGGTGACTAAAGTCACAGGTCCTCCAAGAGACCTTCCCCAACCAAGGCCTCATTTTCCCTGACTCCCGCATCACCCCAGCACTTGGGTGTTTACCCTCTAAGTCCTTGATATCCACCCTACCTTCCGACCCTCAGCAGTTATGTCTGTGTCTATAATTTATTTTCATACATTGCCCAGTCTAGACTGTCAGCTGCTTGTGAGCAGGGATCCTATCTCCCTACTCAGATAGGCAGATAGGCTGCTTAGAGAAGCAGCATGGTTCAGTGGAAAGAGCGCGGGCTTTGGAGTCAGAGGTCATGGGTTCAAATCCCGGCTCTGCCAATTGTCAGCTGTGTGACTTTGGGCAAGTCATTTAACTTCTCTGTGCCTCAGTTACCTCATCTGTAAAACGGGGATGAAGACTGTGAGCCCCACGTGGGACAACCTGATCAACTTGTAACCTCCCCAGCGCTTAGAACAGTGCTTTGCACATAGTAAGCACTTAATAAATGCCATCATTATTATTATTACTCCAACGCGATGTCCTTCCTCAAGCAGTCAGTACTGTGCTTTGCACACAGTAAGTGCTCAATCAATAGCGTTGATGGATTGGAGGGAGCTGTTCTCTGGAGGCCTGTGGTGATACATTGTGCTGTAGGCATATTCTCTGTAGTCTGGGTGCTGGGCTGTGTGTGTACTCTACACTGGCTTGGGCTGTGCTTTTTGTGCATTCTATATATTGGCTGTGCACTGGGGGATTGGGTGGTCCAAAGTGCCTCTGGGGGAGGAGCAGAACAGAGAGTTCCCTGTGGAGGTGCCCAGGAGGCTGTGGGTGTTCTGGTGGAGAAGAGAGATGAGGTCGGGCGGGTGGGGGGTGGCAAAGCCGGCCCGCACCTCCCCCCAGCACTGTCCCCAGCCATGTAAATTTGGGCTGCAGCCCCTGTCCCGTTTGACCAACCTCCCCAGCTTCCTCCCGTGAGCCTGAGGCCCAGCGCTGCAGCCTTTACGGGCCCTCCCCACCTCCGGGTGTGATGCCCCTCGTCAGAGGCCGAGGCCACCCCAGAGCCTGACCCTACCGGTCGGACCACCGGATCTGTTCCTCTGTGAGCCCCCCCAACCAGTGACTCGCACAGGCACTGCCCTGCGGTTGGGGGTTCAGGCCCTAGCCAGGAGGCAGGGGGATGAGCACCTGACTTGGGCCACCCCTGCTGCAGTGGGGGTGTGTGTGTGTGTCCGTCTACCCCTCCCACAGTGCCCCCCTCCCGGGGGGCATCCCTGCCGACCCGGTACAGGTATGGCTGCAGGTGGTCGAGGAGTCGTTGCTCCTGTGTGTAAAACTTTATTCCGAGTCATATAAAGATTCCAAAAATAGAAAGTGTCGGCACTAGCGGCGCTTGGACCCTGAATGCACAGATTACCGGGGTGGGGTGGGGCAGGGCGATGGCCCAGGCCCAGGCAGCCCCGTCCCTGGAGAGAATCTGGAGGTTGCTGACATCACCAACCCCGTTTCTATTCCATTTGTAGGGTGGAGTGGGTTTAGCGGGGCCCCCGCCCCCCACCCCTATAAGGGGGACACAGACCCATGTCCGGCTCAGCTGCAGGGGCGGGTGCCCCTCCCAAGGCCACCGGGTCCCTGGGCACAGTCCCTCCCATCAGCTCAGGCCCCCGAGATGAATGAGGCAGCCCCGGAGGGGTCTCACCCAGGCCTTCCTCTTCCTCCCCCGCAGCCGCTGACTTGTCATCCCGGTGATGGAGCCATGAGGAGCCGAAAGGAGACTCCGGGTCCGGGAGAAGCGGTACAGGGGCGGAGAATGGTAAAGAGGAAGAAGCCAGAGGTGGGGGGGAAAGTCGGAGAGGAAGCATGTGGCTGGGTTTGTGCCTGGGGCTGCCACACGGCATGGATCCCGTGCCCGCGGGCAGCAGGAGCCAGTGAGAGACAGGGTAAGGTGTCTGGCTGCCCCCACCCTGCCACACAGCATGGACCCTGTGCCTGCGGGCAGCAGGAGCCGGTGAGAATGCCCGGTTGGCTCCATCCTGCCACTTGGTCTGGGCCTGCCACACAGTACGGACCTTGTGCCCGTGGGTAGCAGGAGCCGGTGAGAGACTGGGGAGGTTTCCCGGCTGCCCCCGCCGCCCGCCACACAACATTGACCCTATGTCCATGGGCAGCAGGAGCTGTAAAGAGGCCACGGAGGGTACCCAGCCGCCGCCGCCGCCGCCCCGCCCCCCGGGAACGACGAGCCTGGGATTGTCGCTCGGTGCCTATGGGCCAAGGGTCCTGCTGCTGCTGCTACAAGGACCAGAAGGTCTGGCAGGAGGCTGGAGACTGAACATCTTGACCCCGCTCCTGGGGGGACTGGGGAGAGGGGAGGTGGGGATCACCCTGTGCCCCAAGGCCGCCCGGGTGAACCGAAGGGGCAAAGGGGCCGGCGAGGCAGACGGGCAGGCACTGGTGGGTGTGACGCAGGCTTGGCTACGGGCCACGCAGCTGGCCCAGACCGCGGTACACGTCATCGGCAGCGCTCAGCTCCTCAAACACCGGGATCAGGTTCAGCAGCTCCGTGTCGCTCATGTCGTCGAACCAGGACTGCACGGGCACCTGGGCCAGAGGTGAGAGGAACTTCACTGCCCTAGGATCCAGGGCCAGGTGCGGCAGGGGGATCGGGGGAGAGAAGGGGGAAGGCTTACATCTATCCTGACCCCACGGGTAAAGCAGGGGCGGGGGGGGGAGGGGGCAGCGGTAGCTGGGGGCCAAAAGGCAGAAAGGCTTCGGACTAAGGCCTCTGTGGGTACCCGGTGGGGCCCCCGCATCCAAGGGCAGGCTCTGTGTCCCCCACCCGGCCCCCACCCCCGGGGCGATGTCGTACCGCGTTGGCCGGGTGGAAGGTGTAGGAGGCCGGAGAGTTGTCGAGAATGAGGGTTTTGTGCAGGTCCCGCCCCAGGCGGCTGAGGTCCTTGACATAGCAGCCCTGGTGGAACACGCAGGCCTCGCGGAACAGCCGAGAGCGGAACACGCCGCAGCGGTCCAGCAGGTCCGTCACCGGGTCCGCGTACTGAGACGGGCAGACAGATGCAGATGGAGGACCCGGCGCTGCCCCCGTGAACCCCCCTGACCTCTCCCGGGCCCCCAGCTCCGCCTTGGCCAGACTGGCACTGAAGAGCGCACGCTACCGATCAGCTCCACCCCCAGGCCCCGGCCCCTTCCCCTGCCCTCACCAGGCTGCTGGTGAAGAGCGCACCCTAACAGCTCCACCCCCAGCCTCCTCCTCGTCCCAGGCCCCGGCCCCACCTTGGCCAGGCTGGCGGTGCAGGGCGCACTCTAGCAGCTCGTCCCTGGCCCCCCTGGCTTCCAGCCCCCCCGCCCCCACCTTGGCCAGACTGGCAGTGAAGAGCACACACTCAAACAGTTCCCCCATTCGTCTCAGGAACTCGTCCACGTGAGGCCGCTTGAGCACATACACCTGAGGGGAGAGGCAGAGGGGTCTGGCTGGGGGCGGGGGGGCCTGGCAGGGGCACGGGGGCAGCGGCCCGGATGGACGGCGGGGTGGAGTCCAGGGCAGACAGACCGGGCCAGAAGCTGCTTTCGGCCCCGCTCGCCGAGCCGGGGTGACGGGCATCCCGGCTCAGGGAAGAGCCCCCGCCCACCCTGTGCCCCCAAACTTGCACGGAGGCCCTTCCCCAGGGGCCGGGCGTCGGGGTGTGGGCGGCCACCTCCCGAGACAAGTAACCGAGGACAGGCCGTGGTGCCGACAGCCTATCCTGGATTACTTGAACCGGGTGGGAGCCACGAGATTACCCGGACCCCGGGCTGGAAGCGCCCTACCCATCTCCGCTCTCAGTTCCCCCTCCTCCACCGCCGTGCCCACCTCGGCCCTGGCACCCGGTTCAGCAGATAGCAGTACCTAGCCCGGTGTGCTGACACCGCTCCACCACCACCACTGCTACGCTCCGAGCAGGGCTCTGGCTGGACCGGCCCCTCCTCCACCGCCCGCTGGCCATGGGGAGGGGACCTCACAGTGCCCGCCTGCTGGGCCGGGTCGCCGGGCCCCGGCCGCGCCAGAGCCGGTGTGGGCTGCCGTGCCCGGGCCGTGCCGGAGCTGGTGCGGGCTGCCTTGCCAGAGCCATCCCGGAGCCGGTGCGGGCCCCATCCCGCTCACCTGGTGAGTGGTGCCCTCAATCTCAACGGGGACGATGAAGTCAGCATTGTTGACCGGCTGTAAGACAGGGGCCTGGGCTGGCACCAGCCTGGCAGGACAGAGCCCATGGGGGCTCTCACCCCACCCCACCCCCGGCCCAAGGAGAAGCTGGAGTCCCCGCTGTTGGGGAGCTGCCGGCCCCCTCCCCGACTCACAGCCCAGTCCCCACCTTGGGAGTCTGTGGGAGAGGTGAGGTAGCCCTAGCCAGCCCCTGACCGGCCCCCCCCGGCCCGCCCCCAGCTGACGCACCTTGAAGGAGCTGTGCACGAGCGTCTCGTCCAGATCGATGACCACGCAGATCCTGCCCTGATCCTGTCGGGCCACCTCCGGCAGCAGGTTAGACCCTGGCACCTGAAATGAGAAGGCAACCCTGTGGTCGCCAGCCCTGGCCCCCGCCCCATCCCTCCCATCTCAGCCCAACCCCCGCCCATCGTGACCCACCCCCAGCTGTGGGAGCAGAGCCCGGGACTCCCCCAAGAGCCCCCCAGTCTCTGTACCTGGTAAAACTGGTACTGAAGGCATTGGAGCAAGTCAGACTGGTGGGCGGGGGGAGGGAGGAGAAAGGGGGTGGGGGAGAAAAGGGAGGGCAGGAGAAGAGAAGTCAGCATGGCTGCTTGCAAAGCTGGCCCAAGACCCGACCCCCTCCTCTCCACGGTCGCCCGGGTGGCTGGCTGAGGAGTCGGGGTTCAAGTCTGGAGAAGCCCGCGCGGTGGCAAAATCTCTCTGCAGGTGGCCAGGGTTGAGCCTGTGGGTGTGGCTGAAGCTGGGGCCAAGGGGAAGCCAGGCCCGAAGCAAATTCTTCCGGGGGGCCCCCATCCCACAGGGAAAAAAGTGGGAACAGAGAGGCCCCAGTTGAGGGCTCTGGGCCGCCCGGCAGGTAAGGGCCGAATTCGAATCCAAAGCCTCAGGGTCCCAGCTCTGGCCTGTTAGGAGGAGGCCACTGCTGCCTCCTCGTGGGCAGGAGCCGCATTACATGCAGGGAAGAGCAGTCCCGAAAACCGGACCGGAGTCCCCAAGCCGAGCGGAGCGGAGCGGAGCGGAGTGGAGCAGCCCACGGGGTGAGCGGCAGCGACGGTAAGAGTATTGGTTAGGCGCTTACTGTGTGCACGGCACTGTACTGAACGCTGGGAAAGAATACAGCGCGGGGGCGGGGATCTGACACGGTCCCCGAGGGGCTCCGTAATCTAAAATGGGGTGCGAGGCGCTGACCCAGGCTGTGGGCAGGGGGTCCGTCGGGAGGGATGGAAGGCGGACCTCGGCCTCCCCCAGCAGATCTATGGGGCTTCTGGTCACGGGGGACTGGTGGGGCGGGTGGACTCCCGGTCAGCTCATCCCAGTCCTTCCCACCACCCCGCCGCGTCCACTACCTTGGCGATGATGCTGGCCTCCTCCTTGCAGGCGGTGAACTGGCCGCCACTGCTGGGGCCCCCAGGCCGCCTGCCATGCTGGGCCCGGAAGCAGCACAGAAGGTTCTGGAAGATGCTCCGACCACGGGGCTTGTGTGCAGAGGGTGCGGGCACCAGGCCTGGACAGGAAGAGGGACAGGCATCACACCGGGTTGGGACGAGACGCAAGCGCCAGGGGCTGGGCCACCCGGCTACTCTGACTGGGCTGCCCGGGAGTTCAACTGAGGCCTGGGCACCCTAGCTGCCCAAGGGCACAGCTGGGCCCTGGTGGGGGTTGGGGGGAAAGGGGGTTGGCCTGGGCCCAGCTCTGGACAACTGCTGGGGTGGCCTTGGAGAGGTCAGAGGTCAGATGCCTAGAGCAGACATCCGTTCCAAATCCTTGGCCTTGGGCTGTTCCTGGATTTGCCATGGCGCAGGGCAGTCTGGCAAGAAGGTGAGTGTGGCTGGGTGCTGACCCCTTTCCCCAGGGGCTGCTCAGGATGGAGGACAGAGCGCTGGGGGCTGGTCGCGAGGAAGGGGAAAGGGTCCAGTTGAGGTCGGCTCTAGCCTTGCGCTCTCTTCTCCTCTGCCAATCATTCTTCTGAACCTCCCTTCACTCTGCACTGGCCTGCTGGGATGGGAGACCTCACAGTGCTGTGACAGGAGGCCAGTTGATGACCAACTCCCACTAGACCTCGGCCCTGTCCCTGCACCATCTGTGACGGGATGGAGACAAGGTGCTTTAGAGACCAGGCGCAGGCTGCTCTCCTGGACACCAATCTCCGGGACCCTCATAATCAGGGACAGAATGTCCAACACCCCTGACTCTCCCCAGCGACCCAGCACGGACCATCCAGCTCCGACTCTCCCTAGTGACCCAGCACAGATCATCCCACACCCTTGCCTCTCCCCAGTGACCCAGCATGGACCATCCCACACCCCCGACCCTCCCCCAGCGACCCAGCAGAGACCATCCCACAACCTCGACTCTCCTCGAGTGAGCCACCACGGCCGGTCCAACACTCCCGACTCTTCTCCCGGTGACCCAGCGTGGACCTCCCACGACCTCTGACTCTCCCCATTGACCCAGCATGGACCACCCCACGCCTCTGACTCTCCTCACTGACCCACCATGGACCATCTCACATCCCTAACTTTCCCCCAGAGACACAGCTCAGACCATCTCACATCCCTAACTTTCCCCCAGAGACACAGCTCAGACCGTCTAACACCCCTGATTCCCTTCTCCCCATCCCCGACTCTCCCCCAGTGACCCAGCACGGAACGCCCCACACCCATAACTCTCCCAGCGGGGAACTCTCCAGACCCTCTAGACTGACCCTGAGTCGCCAGATGAATATTGTCCCTCATTCTGTGGTCTGATCTGGTTTCTGGGGGTTGGTCAAGAGGGACCTGGGGTGCAGCCAACCACAGTTCTATAGAGAAGCAGCGTGGCTCAGTGGAAAGAGCGAGGGCTTTGGAGTCAGAGGTCATGGGTTCAAATCCCAACAGCCAATTGTCAGCTGTGTGACTTTGGGCAAGTCACTTCACTTCTCTGTGCCTGTTACCTCATCTGTAAAATGGGGATGAAGACTGTGAGCCCCCCGTGGGACAACCTGATCACCTTGTAACCTCCCCAGTGCTTAGAACAGTGCTTTGCACATAGTAAGCGCTTAATAAATGACATTATTATTATTATTATTATTATTATTATTATAATCAAGCTCCGGTTCTCGCCCACATCCCTCATCCTGACTCTGAGCAACTCCCACCCAGGGGGGCAAGAGAGGAGAGCTGCGCACCCGATGCCTTTCCACCCAGATGCCTCCAGCGCGTTTGTCAGCAGAGGGTAAGAGGGAGAGTGGATCCCCAAGCCGCTATCGGTGGGTCAGTTGGTGTCGGGGGAGCCGGGGCCTTGGGTCCCCTCCATACGGGAAGCTGAGGAGTACATTGCGGGAGGAAGTGTTGCCCGTGCCTGCCAGGCGATGGGAGAAACTGGCAAGAGTCGAGGGAGGCCGGGAAAGTTGCGGGCGGGCCGCTGACCCCTCTCGATGACCACAGCCCCCTCTGCCATTTGCAGAGTTTATTCTTGACCCTTGGCTACTCTTCCTGCCCATGCAGACCTCGGCTCTGCCCGCGCAGACCCTGGCCCTGCCCCGCAGAGTGGCCCATCAAGCTGCCGGTGCGGGAGGAAAGCTAGGGAGCATTTCCGAAGACTCCGCACAGCCTTCTCTGTCCCACCCGGTCAGTGCCAGCTTCTCCTGAGCAACTCTCAGTATCCACCGTCCCCACAGACAGCCAGGACAGTCGAAGCTGGAACTTGATCAGCTCCTTGCTGGACTGATCTTTGGCTGGGAAGTGGGGAGTAACCGGGGGGAGTCTCGGGGCTCTCCTTTACAGGTCCAAGGCCCCAGGACCCTCCGGCCGCCCCGCGGACCAGTCCCGGGGGGCCACCTGATCCCTGACGGCTCGGCTCCCCGCTGCCCGGGGCATCGGACGCCGGCGTGGTTTCTCAAAAGAGGGGCCGGATTCCGGGTACTCCGTTTCAGTTTCCTTCGGATGGCTCCTCAGCCCGCACCTCCCGGCGGCCCCCGCCCAACTCTTGGAGGGGACGAAGCCAAGATCCAGGCAGGCCCTGCCCCCGGCTGGGGCACCGAATACGATTGATTGATTGATTGATCCCCCACGCCCTGAACCCTGCGCGAGGGGGTACGGGGATTCCCCAAGGGTTCCGCGGTAGTTCGATGTGGGAACAAATTGTCCTCAAGTGGCCAGTAAGGCCCGCCCCGGAGGCCATGGACTGGCGGGTGGGAGGATGGGCCCCGTCCCGATGGGGAGGGGAGAGGGTGCCATTCCCGGGAACGGGGCCCCGGGACCCGCTGTGATCCGGGAGTAGGGGGAGAGACAGAGAGGCAGCCTGAGGGTTAGGGTTAGGGTCACCCCTCCCCGGCCCCCTCCCCTTCGGGGGCTCTGCAGTGGCGGGCCTCTCCCGGACCGGACGGCTCCGGCCCCATCGAGGACTGGCCTTCCTCTCTCCCCCGTCCCCCATCTTACCTCCTTCCCTTCCCCACAGCACCTGTATATATGTATATATTTGTACATAATTATTACTCTATTTATTTTACTTGTCCATGTCTATTCTATTTATTTTATTTTGCTAGTATGTTTGGTTTTGTTCCCCGTCTCCCCCTTCTAGACTGCGAGCCCGCTGTTGGGTAGGGACCGTCTCTATGTGTTGCCGACTTGGACTTCCCAAGCGCTTAGTCCAGTGCTCGGCACACAGTAAGCGCTCAATAAATACGATCGATTGATTCCCGCCCCACCAGTGGCGGCCTCGAAGAGAGCCGGGGAAGGGCTGGCGGGCGCCCCCGCTGACGGGAGACCCGGCGGGGCCCAGGGGACCGGGGGGCCGGGGCCCGCAGAGCAGAGGATGGGTAGGGGCTGGAGAGGGGGGCGGCACAAGCCGAGACCCGGGCGACCGGGGGTCCCTCCCGCCCCCCGCCTCGCCTTTCTCGTGCCGCTCCCCCGCCCAGGAGGGGGTGTGTCCCGGGAGCGGCCCGCTCCGCCCGAAGGAGTCCTCGGCCTCGGTTTCCCCGCTGGGTCCCGAGCTGCCGGCGGACAGCGAACGGCCAGGCCCAGGCCCCGGACCCTTCTCCCTCCTCCCCCCCCCTCCCTCCCCGCCCTCCTCCTCCTCCTCCTCCTCCTCCTCCGGGCGGGGCAGGTCCCGGTTCCCGCCGCCTCGGGGCCCGCTCGGGGCGGGAGGGAGGGGTGTGTGTGTGTGTGTGTGCTGATGGGGGCGGGAGGGGGGAGGCCGGTGTCAGTCGGCGGGAGTTCCGCGGCCTCCCCGAGGCCTCCCGGGGGTCGGGTGGCGAAGTTCCTCCGGCTTCGCGTTGGGCCCCCGGGGGAAGGATCGGGGGCCCCGCCCCCGGCCCCGGCCTGGCGAGGTGTCAGCCCCCGCCGCCGCCAACGCCGCCGGCTTCGCCGCATACCCCGCCCCCCCCCCCCCCCCGGCGGCCCCGGCGGCCCCGGCGGGCCGCGGTTGGGGACACCCGGTGGGGGCGGGAAGGCGGCCCCGCAGCATCGGGCCGGGTCGGGTCGCGTCGGGGCCTGAGCGGCGGCGGAAGCGACGGCAAAGTTTGGGGGGAGTTGCCGCGCTTACCTTGCTTGCTGAGCCCCGGGGCGTCCCCCCTCGGCGCCTGGGTGATGATGGAGCCCCGTTCCATCTAACAGCTCCGGCGGCGGCGGCCGCTCACATGCCCCCCGGGGGCCCCCTCCCCGGACGGGGAAGGGGAGCGGCCTGACGGGCGGCGGGGAGGGCGGAGGGCGGAGGGCGGACGGCCGGACGGCCGGACGGCGGGAGGGTGGGTGGCCGGCTGGCTGGGTGGGCGGGCGGCCGCCGGCGGCCCGATCAGATCCACCCCTCCCAGGCCCCGATCCCCCGGAGGCAGCTCCGGGCTCCTCAGTTTGGGTCCAACATGGAGAATCCGGAGCGAAAACAAGAGGAGGAAATGGGACACGGGGCGGTTTCCAGGCCCCCCGCTCCCCACTCCAGATAAACAACCCGCGGCCGCTGCCCCCGCCCACCCGGCTCCCCCCACCTGCCGCCCGCCGACACCGACGCGGCCCGGCCCGGCCCGGCCCGGCCCGGGGGCTCCGAGGCGGAGGCGGCGGCGGCGGCGGCGGCGGCGGCGGCCCCCTCCTTCCTTCCTTCCCTCCCTCCCTCCGGGGACCCGGGGAACCCCTCCCCACCCCCACCCCCCGCTCCGTGCGCGCGCGCGGCGCGGGTGTCGATCCCGCCGGCCCTTCCTTATTTTGTAACAGAGAGAGCCACTCTAAAGGGGGAGGGGGGGAGGAGGGAGGGGGTGGGGTGGCGGACGGGGAGCCTTGAAACGGCTCCCGCTTCGCCATTGGCCCATCCCGGGGAAAGGGGGCGTGGCCCTCCTTTACTCTGCGCCGCGAACGCCCCACAACATTCCAGGCGCCGTGGCCCCGCCCCCCCCCGCCCCCTCGGCCTCCGCCTCTCGCCCCGCTCCGTTTAAACGGGTTTGCCGCGGGACCGCTTCCTCCTGCAAGGAGGACGAGGGGACGGCTGGGACTCCCCTCTCCCCCTCCTCCCCTCCTCCCCTCCTCCCCTCCTCCCCTCTCCCCCTCCTCCCCTCCTCCCCTTCCTCCCCTTCCTCCCTCCTCCCTCCCCCTCCCTCCCCCTCTCCCCTCCCCCTCTCCCCTCCTCCTCTCCCTCTCCCCTCTCCCCCCTCTCCCCTCCGTCCCCTCTCTCATCATCATCATCATCATCAATCGTATTTATTGAGCGCTTACTGTGTGCAGAGCACTGTACTAAGCACTTGGGAAGTACAAGTTGGCAACATCTAGAGACAGTCCGTCTCCCCTCTGTCCTCTCCCCTCCCCTCTCCCCCCTCTCCCCCCTCCTGTGCCGGGAGACAGTGGGACTAGGGCTGAGAAGCAGAGGGGACCAGGGCCGAGAGGCGGGGGGGGGGGGGGGGGGCGTGACCAGGTCCGAGAGGCAGAGGCCGGCCTGGGCTGGGAATTTGAGGGGGACCAGGTTCGGTAGACACAGGGATCAGGGCCGGGGGGTAGAGGGGACCCATGGGCGGGACCGAGAGAGACCCAGGGGCCTAGAGGTAGAGGGAGTCCAGGGCCGGGAGACAGAGGGGGACCAGGGCCAGGAGGCAGAGGTGCCTCGTTCTCACCTGTCCCGCCGTCGACCCCCGGCCCACGTCGTCCCCCTGGCCTGGAATGCCCCCAATCCCTCCGCACATCCACCAAGCTAGCTCTCTTCCTCCCTTCAAAGCCCTACTGAGAGCCCACCTCCTCCAGGAGGCCTTCCCAGACTGAGCCCCCTCCTTCCTCTCCCCCTCCTCCCCCTCCCCATCCCCCAGCTTACCTCCTTCCCCTCCCCACAGCACCTGTGTAAATGTAAATATGTTTGTACGTATTTATTACTCTATTTCTTTTTATTTTATTTGTACATATTTATTCTATTTATTTTATTTTGTTAATATGTTTGGTTTTGTTCTCTGTCTCCCCCTTCTAGACTGTGAGCCCACTGTTGAGTAGGGACCGTCTCTATATGTTGCCAACATGTACTTCCCAAGCGCTTAGTCCAGTGCTCTGCACACAGTAAGCGCTCAATAAATACGATTGAATGAATGAATGAATCTTCCCCCCTGGAATTTTAGAGGGTGGGAGGCAGAGGAGGAGCCCGCCAGAGGGACTGAAAGGAGTAGCAAGAGAGATTGGAGGACAACTAGGAGAAGACAGTGTGAGTGAAGCCAAGTTAGAGAATGTTTCCAGGAGAAGGGGTTGGTCTACAGAGTCATAGGCAGCCGTGAGGTCGAGGAGGATTAGGCTGGAATAGAGGCCGTTGGTTGGAACAAAACGAAGGTCATCGGTGACCTTAGGGTGGGCCGTTTCTGTAGTCAGGGGCTGAGGGAAGGTTTGGGGATCAGATGGCCATGGCCATGTGGGGAAGGTCAGACCTCGCTTGGGGGAGACCCTCCGGAGGTGGGGGGGCGCGGGCTCCAGCCAGAGGGTCTTGGGGGACTCGGACAGATGATGCCTCTGGAGGGAAGGGGATGTAGCTCAGTGGTAGAGCACCTGCTTTGCATGTATGAGGCCCCGGGTTTGATCCCCGGCATCTCTAATTATTCTCCCCCCCCATCTTACCTCCTTCCTTTCCCCACAGCACCTGTATATATGTTTGTACATATTTATTACTCTGTTTATTTATTTATTTTACTTGTACATATCTATTCTATTTTATTTTGTTAGTATGTTTGGTTTTGTTCTCTGTCTCCCCCTTTTAGACTGTGAGCCCACTGGTGGGCAGGGACTGTCTCTATATGTTGCCAATTTGTACTTCCCAAGCGCTTAGTACAGTGCTCTGCACACAGTAAGCACTCAATAAATACGATTGATGATGATGCCTCCCTGAGGTACCCGTGGATGGTGTGAGGTGGAGGACGCCTGCCCGCCCTCTCCTCTCTCTTTGTCTGCGGGTTTCTTCTCCCCTGCTCCCGCTAAGGTCAGGGTTCACCGAGGGCAGGGACATCTCGTCTCCGCCATGCAGCCCACAGCTCGGCACGGTGCTCGGTACCTCGTGTGCCCGGGGCCATCCCCTCCACCCCAGCCATCCCTGTCGCCACTCCGGCCCCCCGCCTCAACCACTGCAGCTGCGCTCGGCCCTTCGCTCCCATCCCTGCCAGGCCGCGGGCACTGATCTGACACGTGGGTCTCCTGTCTCTGGGGTTTCCCCTCCCCTCGGGGGTCGCCCCGTGCTCTTGGTGCTGACCTTCTCACTGTGCCTTGTTCTTGCCTGACCCGCTGTCGGCCCCTGGCCCTCGTCCTACTTCTGGCCTGGAACGCCCTCCCTCCTCACCTCCGCCCAACTAGCACACTTCCCCCCTTCAAAGCAGCGTGGCTCAGTGGAAAAAAGCATGGGCTTTGGAGTCAGAGGTGATGGGTTCAAATCCCGGCTCCATCACTTGTCAGCTGTGCGACTTTGGGCAAGTCACTTCACTTCTCTGGGCCTCAGTTCCCTCATCTGTAAAATGGGGATGAAGACTGTGAGCTCCACGTGGGACAACCTGATCACCTTGTAAATTCTCCAGCGCTTAGAACAGTGCTCTGCACATAGTAAGCGCTTAATAAATGCCATAAAAAAAAGCCCTACAGAAAGCTCACCTCCTCCAGGAGGCCTTCTCAGGCTAAGCCCCCCTTTCCCTCTGCTTCTCCTCCCCTCCCCATAACCCTGACTCCCTCCCTCAGCTCCAACCCCTTCCCCACCCCACAGCACTTGTGCGTATATGTCCATATTTATTATTCTATTTATTTTGTTAATGATATGTAGAGGTCTATAATTCTATTTATTTATATTGATGCTATTGATGCCTGTTTACTTGTTTGGATGTCTGTCTCCCCCCTTCTAGACTGTGAGCCCATTGCTGGGTAGGGATTGTCCCTATTTAACAAGAATAATAGTAACGATGGAATTTGTTAAGCGTTTATTATGTGTCAAGCACTGTTCTAAGTGCTGGGGGAGATACAAGGTAATCAGGTTGTCCCACGTGGGGCTCACAGTCTTAATCCCCATTTTACAGGTGAGGTAACTGAGGCACAGAGAAGTAACTTGCCCAAGGTCACACAGCTGCTGGGTGGCGGAGCCAGGGTTAGAACCCACGACCTCTGACTCCCAAACCCGTGCTCTTGCCACTAAGCCACGCTGAATTGTTCTTTTCAAGCGCTTAGTATAGTGCTCTGCATGCAGTGAGCGCTCAATAAATGCGATTGAATGAATGAATGATGGAAACTCCCTCGCTCTTCTGCTCTCCTGGTCCCTCCCAGGACTCTCTCCTCCTGCTGCTCACCAATTTCATTCATTCAGAAAAGCATCGTGGCTTAGTGGAAAGAGCACTGGCTTGGGAATCAGAGGTCATGGGTTCTAATCCCGGCTGCACCACCGCTATGTCTGCTATGTGAATTTGGGCAAGTCACTTCACTTCTCTGTGCCTCAGGTCCTTCATCTGTAAAATGGGGATTAAGACTGTGAGCCCCACATGGGACAACCTGATTACCTTGTATCCACCCCAGTGCTTAGAACACTGCTTGGCACAGAGTAGTCAGTTAATAAATAACTTAATTATTATTAGTAGTTATTATTCAAGCAGCGTGGCTCAGTGGGAAGAGAACGGGCTTTGGAGTCAGCGGTCATGGGTTCAAGCCCCGGCTCCACCAATTGTCAGCTGTGTGACTTTGGGCAAGTCACATCACTTCTCTGTGCCTCAGTTACCTCATCTGTAAAATGGGGATTAAAACTGTGAACCCCCCATGGGACAACCTGATCACCTTGTAACCTCCCCAGTGCTTAGAACAGTGCTTTGCACATAGTAAGCGCTTAATAAATGCCATTATTATTATTATTATTATTATTCATTCATTTGATCATATTTATTGAACACTTACTGGGTCCATGGCACTGTACTAAGTGCTTGGGAGAGTACAATACAAGAACAGACACATTTCCTGCCCAAAACAAGCTCGAACTTGAACTCTTCCTTTTCATTATCCCTTGCCAGCTCCCTTCAAATCTGACAGACCCCCCCAGCTCTCCCCATCTTCAAAGCCCACCTCTTCCAGGAAGCCTTCCCAACTAGGGTCCACCTTCCCAGGGCGCAAACATCTACTTTCTGCCCTTAATCCTGATGCATCTTCTTGACTTGGATGGCTCTGTCCAGTCTCTCAACAGCCCAGATCTTTTTGAATGGCTTGTGTCTGTCAGTTCCCCCTACCTGACTAAGCCTCTGATGGGCCGGGACCCTCTTAGCTCTGCTCTTGACTGCCCTCCTCCCACGCGTTGTAAATAGGGTTTTCTACCTAGGTGGTTTGTAAATTACTTGAGGGCTGTGGCTGTCTGTCATGCCTGTGCCCAACTCTCCCAAGTAAACACTGAGTGACTGAATGGCGCTGTCTTTAATAGTAATAATAAATAATAATAATAATAATAATAATAATGGAATTTCATCATCATCAGCAGCAATCGTATTTATTGAGCGCTTACTGTGTGCAGAGCACTGTACTAAGCGCTGGGGAAGTACAAGTTGGCAACATATAACATTTGTTAAGTGCTATGTGCCAAGCTCTGTTCTAAGCATCCTAGCTCACTTCTATTACTCTTCACTTATTATTCCAATTATTTTCTTAATGATGTGCATAGATCTATAATTTTATTTGTTTATATCGATGCTACTGCTGCCTGCTTACTTGTACCTGTTTTGTTTTGTTGTCTGTCTCCCCCCTTCTAGACTGTGAGCCCATTGTGGGGTAGGGATCGTGTCTATTTGTTGCTGAATTGTACTTTCCAAGCGCTTAGTACAGTGTTGTGCACACAATAAGCGCTCAATAAACACAACTGAATGAACTTCTGTCTCTGATTCTCCTTGAGGGAAATGCTCCTTTTTCAGTCTTCTAGCATATGTTTTGTGCTTCCTTGGCCCTAGGAGGGAGAGAGAAAGCCCAGTCCTAATCTCCTGGCCCTGCTTGTTCTAGAGCCTAGTGGAGGTGGTTTGTATCGAGGGGGCGGGGCAGGGGTGGCGTTTAGTCTGGGTCCTTTGGTGTGGTTTAGTTCTTTCAGTCCATCCGCCCAACCCTTGATGGAGCCGGGATTCAGCCGGCCTGGAGCTCTGCAGGTCTTTCTGGTACCAGGCCATTTCCTAACGTCTTTCCTGACTCTTCTGTAGATGCAACAAGCTGGTAGGGTTCGACTGGGACTCCCGGAACGACTGAGGAGAGACCCACCGACCGCTCCCTGGGGCCCTTTCCCGGCCACCTCTCGCTCTGCGGGTGTTGGACCCAGACTGTTGGGCCACTGTTTTCAGGTGGTTGTTGCTGTAGGAAAGAACTCGCAGACAAACAATTCGAATTGTCTTCAGCAGATGTTCTCTTCTGGGGCATTACAGCTGGCAGCACCTGGGCAGCAGAGGTAGGAGGGGCAGGGGAGGTTTCCAGCTTGGCATTTCTCCCAGGCCTGTTCCCATCAGATCTGGTATGCAGCTCTCAGACCCAGACAGCAACTCCCCAGCTCACGTTCCTCAATCGATACCTTCTTTCATGGTCAGTCTCCCCAGGTTAGACCGTAAATGCTTTAAAGGCAGGAGTTTGCATGGGTCATATCTACTAACTCATTCATTCATTCATTCATTCAATCGTATTTATTGAGTGCTTACTGTGTGCAGAGCACTGTACTAAGCGCTTGGGAAGTACAAGTTGGCAACATCTTTGTACTCTCCCTGGGGATGGTAGACCAGGATAATAACAACAATAATAATAATAATGTTAGTGTTTGTTGAGTACTCACTACGTGTGAAGTACTGAACTCATTCCCCGGGTAGATTCACGATCATCTGTTTGAATAACATCATCATCCCAGGTGGGGCTCACAATGTAAGGGGGAGGGAGAACAGGTGTGTGCTCAATACGTGGTTCTGGTGGATTTATTTCTCTCCTCTTCTTAGCTGCTAGGTCAGATTGTTTGGTAATAAACAGTAAGCCCAGAACCAAAGAATCACACCCCTCAAACCTTAAATTAAAAGGTTTGAAATTCTTGCCACGCTTCTCTCATTCCCTCCTTCCCTCCCTCCCTCTGAGAGCAGGTGCCAAGAACTACCTGTTGCTGCCGACCCCATCAGTAGCTCCCCAGGATTTGGGTTTCTGGGTCTGCTTCTTTGTTTTCTGTCTATAGGAGTGCGATTTGTGGGGTTTGAGATGGTGATTCGGGAGTTGTCCTCCTCCCCCTTCATCCCGCCCCTGTTCCCACTGTCTTCTAAAGCAGTCCTGGGCTGAATCCCTGCTCCACAAACAGACTCTCAAACTCCCTGACAGAGCTGTAAATCTAGTCTTCGGTGATCATCCAAGGAGCTTCACAAAACCCAATTTTTTCTTGGGTTTACGACCTCTTAAATGTTCACAGATTATGAGTTACTACCTTCTCATTCCCTCCTCACAACTATCACGTCAGTGCTTTGTCATTCGCTACAACACTTCTGCACACATCCATGCACGTGCTGTGCTGTCTAAGCATCCTATTTCCTTCCTTATTCACCTTTCTGTCTTCTAACAACACTTAGAATGAAACAACTATGGAATTTGGACTTGTCTGTTGTGCCCCATGGAGGGGATAAATTCCGTGTTCGCTCAGTCCCTTTCTCTTGTCAGTCTGGCACTGCGCGATCCTCCGGTATTACTGCCAAGTACAGCTTTTACGAATACCATCCCAATCATTGTGGTATGAAGTGCTTATTAATAATAATAATAATAATAATAATAATGACGATGATGGTATTTGTTAAGCACTTACTATGTGCCAAGCACTGTTCTAAGCGCTGGGGTAGATACAAGATTATCAGGTTGTCCCACATGGGGCTCACAGTCTTCATCCCCATTTTACAGATGAGATAACTGAGGCACCGAGAAGTTAAGTGACTTGCCCAAAGTCACACAGCTGACAGTGGCAGAGCCAGGATTAGAACCCATGACCTCTGACTTCCAAGCCCGTGCTCTTTCCACTAAGCCACATTGCTTCTCTTATAATAATGGTATTTGTTACGTGCTTACTACGTGCCAAGCACTGCTCTAATAGCTGGGGTGGATGCAAGGTCGTCAGGTTGTCCCAGGTGGGACTCACGGTCTTAAGCCAGTCAGTCCGTCAGTTGTATTTACTGAGCTACCATGCGCAGAGTACTATACTAAACGCTTGGGAGAGTTCAATCAATCAATCAATCATATTGAGCGGTTACTGTGTGCAGAGCACTGTACTAAGCGCTTGGGAAGTACAAGTTGGCAACATATAAAGACAGTCCCTACCCAACAGTGGGCTCACAGTCTAAAAGGGGGAGACAGAGAACAAAACCAAACATACTAACAAAATAAAATAAATAGAATAGATATGTACAAGTAAAATAAATAGAGTAATAAATATGTACAAACGTATGCATATATGCAGGTGCTGTGGGGAAGGGAAGGAGGTAAGATGGGGGGATGGAGAGGGGGAGAGGAAGGAAGGGGCTCAGTGTGGGAAGGCCTCCTGGAGGAGGTGAGCTCTCAGTAGGGCCTTGAAAGGAGGAAGAGAGCGAGCTTGGCGGATGGGCAGAGGGAGGGAGGGCATTCCAGGCCCGGGGGAGGACGTGGGCCGGGGGTGGACGGTGGGACAGGCGAGAACGAGGCCTAACGGTGAGGAGATTAGCGGCGGAGGAGCGGAGGGTGCGGGCCGGGCTGGAGAAGGAGAGAAGGGAGGTGAGGTAGGAGGGGGATGAAACAATGAAACAATATCCAAAAGCTCGGATAGCTTCAGTGCCGATGGGACCCAAACCCGTGGGGTCTGTCTGCGGGGGCGGCGAGCTCTCATTCTGGGATTTCTCTGGCTCCCTGGCAGCCCGCCAGGGAGGGACATTATGGGCGGGTGGAGGGCGGCGGCGGCGGCGGCCGCCTACTGGGAGCCCTCCTTTCCCCGCAGCGGCCCTCTAGCTCAGTTTCCCAACCCCTGCCGCCTGGCCCTGGGGCCGGGCAGGGACGCTCAGCACGACGGGCTGTGGACGGAAAAGAGGCGTTTAATAGGCGTCCGAGCCCCTCACCAGCCTGTTGGAAGGGAGACGCAGCCTGGCGTAGTGGCTAGAGCACAGGCCTGGGAGACAGAATAATAGTAATGGTGTTATTTGTTAAGCGCTTACTATGTGCAAAGCACTGTTCTAAGCACTGGGGGATACAAGGTGATCAGGTTGTCCTACTTGGGGCTCACAGTCTTAATCCCCATTTCACAGATGAGGTAACTGAGGCACAGAGAAGTTAAGTGGCTTGCCCAAGGTCACACAGCTGACAAGTGGCGGAGCTGGGATTTGAACCCACGACCTCTGACTCCCAAGCCCGCACTCTTTCCACTGAGCCACGCTGCTTCCCAAGGACTTGGGTTCTAATTCCTGCTCCGCCAAATTTGTTTTGTGGTCTCTCTCCCCTTTCTAGCCTGTGAGCCCGTTGTTGGGTATGGACCATCTCTATCATCTGTTGCCAAATTGTACTTTCCAAGCGCTTAGTACAGTGCTCTGCGCACAATATGCCCTCAGTAAATACGATTGAATGAATTACTGTGGGCGACCTTCTCTGTGCCTCAGTTACCTCTTCTATAAAATGGGGATTGAGATGGTGAGCCCCACGTGGGACAGGGACTGCGCCCAACCCAATTTGCTTATATCCACCCCAGCGATTAGTACAGTGCCTCACACATAGTAAGCACTTTAACAGATACCATTATTATTTATTATTATTATTAGTGTCTCTGCCCTTCCCTCTGAGCAGATCCCTCACGGCCCGGTCGTCTACCTGGGAGCTGACCCGGCCTCTCTTGGGTTGATGGCCGCAGTCGGAGCTGGGGTTCCCGGCCCCTGTACCCGTCGGGGGTCGGGATGAAGGCTGGGTACCGGGCACCGGGTACCGG
Organism: Tachyglossus aculeatus; assembly: GCF_015852505.1. Taxonomy (NCBI): domain Eukaryota; kingdom Metazoa; phylum Chordata; class Mammalia; order Monotremata; family Tachyglossidae; genus Tachyglossus; species Tachyglossus aculeatus. Next base: position 60,200,433 of record NC_052075.1, read on the forward strand.
GCTGCAGGAGATAGTGGAGGGGGAAGGGGCCTCTAGTACAGGGCGCTGTGGCGTGCACAGAGCGTCCTGGATCCCACGGACCCCACCAACCCCACAGCCCCGTCCGGCCGGCGGCCCCTGTAGGATTGATTCCCTCAGCGGGGGCCAGGGGCTGCCCTTCTCTTTGTCTTCGTTTGTTTGTTCGTTCATTCATTCATTCATTCATTCATTCATTCATTCATTCATTCATTCATTCATATTTATTGAGCGCTTACTGTGTGCAGAGCTCACAGCGGCATGGCTGCGTGGGAAGAGCCCGGGCTTGGGAGTCGGAGGTCAGGGGCTCTAATCCCAGCTCCGCCAATTGTCAGCTGTGTGACTTTAGGCAAGTCACTTCACTGGGCCTCAGTTCCCTCATCTGTAAAACGGGGATTAAGGTTGTCCCCGTGGGACAACCTGATCACCTTGTAACCTCCCCAGCGCTTAGAACAGTGCTTTACACCTAGTAAGTGCTTAATAAATACCATCATCAGAGCACTGTACTAGGCAATTGGAAAGTACAGTTCAATAACAAATAGAATCCCTGCCCACCACGGGCTTACTGCTCACAGTCTCGGGGCGGGCTGTGTGTGTCAGGCATCAAAACAAGTAAACAGGCATCAATAGCATCAATATAAATAGAATTATAGATACATATACGTCATTAATATGAATAAATAGAATTATAGACATGTACCTATATACACGAGTGCTGTGAGAGGGGGAGGAGGGTGGAGCAAAGGGTGCGAGTCGGGGCGAGGGGGGGCAGGGGCAAAGGGGGGCTCCTCGGAAGGCTGACCGGCTCCGAGCGGCTGGGGGTGGCTGTCCAGGAGGTGCTGACCATGGCCAGAGAGAAAGTGTGCGGCTACTCTACTCTCTGCCCCACGCAGGTCCGCCGCCTCGCTCCATAAATACGATTGAGTGAGTGAATGAATGAACATCCCGTTCACCCACGCCTCACACATACATATAGACGCACAGTTTTCCTTCTTTTTCCACTGCTCTTCCCCTCGCTCCCCTTTTCAACCCCACTGGGTGCTCAGCGCTTTGCATCCAGAGGAGGCCCTGACGCTGGTCTTCCGTGCTCCTTGTCTTTTTGCCCTTTGCCACGTGAAGTTCTGCGTTCATTTTGCGAACAAAGCAGCGTGGCTCAGTGGAAAGAGCATGGGCTTTGGAGTCAGAGGTCATGGGTTCGAATACCGACTCCACCACAAGTCTGCTGTGTGACCTTGGTGCAGTCACTTAACTTCTCTGAGCCTCAGTTGCCTCATCTGTAAAAAATGGGGATTAAGACTGTGCGCCCCACGTGGGACAGCTTGATCACATTGTGTCCCCCCCTCCAGCGCTTAGAACAGTGCTTTGCACATAGTAAGCGCTTAACAAATGCCATCATTATTATTAGAGAAGCAGCGTGGCTCAGTGGAAAGAGCACGGGCTTTGGAGTCAGAGGTTATGGGTTCGAATTCCGACTCCACCAGATGTCTGCTATGTGGCCTTGGGCAAGTCACTTAACTTCTCTGAGCCTAAATTACCTCATCTGTAAAATGGGGATTAAGACTGTGAGCCTCACGTGGGACAACCTGATCACCTTGTAACCTCCCCAGCGCTTAGAACAGTGCTTTGCACATAGTAAGCGCTTAACAAATGCCATCATTATTATTATTTCCAGCTGGAGCCACTTTGCTCCGGGAGGCTGCGCCTCCTATCGCCCCCTGGTGGTAGTACACGTCATTCTGGGAGGTGGCGCTCATCGATCGCCCTCTGGTGGCCTCGGACGTTGGTTTGGGGGGCTGCGCCCCACGTGGGACAACTTGATCACATTGTGTCCCCCCCCCAGCGCTTAGAACAGTGCTTTGCACATAGTAAGCGCCTAACAAATGCCATCATTATTATTATTTCCAGCTGGAGCCACTTTGCTCTGGGACGCTGCGCCTTCTATCGCCCCCTGGTGGTACTACACGTCATTCTGGGAGGTGGCGCTCATCGATCGCCCTCTGGTGGCGTCGGGCGTTGGTTTGGGAGGCTGCGCCCCACGTGGGACAACTTGATCACATTGTGTCCCCCCCCAGCGCTTAGAACAGTGCTTTGCACATAGTAAGCGCTTAACAAATGCCATCATTATTATTATTTCCAGCTGGAGCCACTTTGCTCCGGGAGGCTGCGCCTCTATCGCCCCCTGGTGGTGCTACACGTCATTCTGGGAGGTGGCGCTCATCGATCTGTATATATGTATCTATGCTTGTACATATTTACTACTCTGCGTATTTATTTTACTTGTACATATTTATTCTATTTATCTTATTTTGTTAGTATGTTTGGTTTTGTTCTCTGTCTCCCCCATTTAGACTGTGAGCCCACTGTTGGATAGGGACTGTCTCTATATGTTGCCAACTTGTGCTTCCCAAGCGCTTAGTACAGTGCTCTGCACACAGTAAGCGCTCAATAAATACGATTGATGATGATCGCCCTCTGGTGGCCCCGGGCGTTGGTTTGGGAGGCTGCGCCCCCTAGTGGCGAATGAATGCTCGCGCACTGAAATACTGTTCCGTTTTTCTCCACCTTCCAACGGCCAGCGTAGAATTCAGTGGGCAGGCTCTTGTGAGCCCCCGCTCCCCTGTATTTCTGGGGACTTGGTGAGTGAGGGGAGGCTTGGGGGCTGTCTTAGCCGTTTCACTGTTAGCTGGGGTAGGAGCTGCTGCTCTGTCGGAGTTTGGAAGGTTGAGCCTGAGCGAGAGCGTGGGCGGTTTCTTGCAACTTTGGTGTGTATGTGGGGATGGGGCTGCCCCGGGTTTGGGCCCTGAGGACAGGATGACCCACCTGCCTCTGTCACCGTATGGCTGCACTAGTTCCGGCTGACTCAATTTCGGTCTTTGTTTTCAGAGCCTTTGGGTGACTTGGCTGTTTCTAATCAACCCCTGCAGATGAGTAACTTGAATGCTCTCTTTCCTCTTCCTTCATCTATCTTTCCCTGCATCCAGTCTCCTTAACTAGCTGTCATGTCATGTCGTGAAGAAGCCTGGCTCAGTGGAAAGAGCACGGGCTTTGGAGTCAGAGGTCATGGGTTCAAATCCCAGCTCTGCCAATTGTTGGCTGTGTGACTTTGGGCAAATCACTTAACTTCTCTGGGCCTCAGTTACCTCATCTGCAAAATGGGGATTAAGACTGTGAGCCCCCCGTGGGACAACCTGATCACCTTGTAACCTCCCCAGCACTTAGAACAGTGCTTTGCACATAGCACTTAATAAATGCCTTTATTATTATTATTATTATTATGTTAAGTCTCTTTCTGACCTCTTTCATCTTTCATCTCACCCCTGCAGTTAGCTTCCATTCACCTTCCACATTTTTAGCTCTGTCAGGACAGAGACTAGCCGATTCTCCTCTATGAAGCAGCGTGGCCTAGTGATAAGAGCACGGGTTTCAGAGTCAGACAAGTCTGCCACTTGTCTGCTGTGTGACCTTCGCAAGTCACTTAGCTTCTCTGTACCTCAGTTATGTCATCTGTAAAATGGGGAATAAGACTGTGAGCCACACATGGGACAACCTGATTACCTTGTGTCTACCCCACTATGCTCTGCTACTTATCAGCTGTGCATATGTTAAGCGCTTAACAAATCCCATAATTATTGGCACGGAGTAAGCACTTAACAAATACCATCATCATCATTATTATTGTCACTTTGTTTCTCTGTGCCTCAGTTATGTTATCTGTAAAATAGAGATTGAGACTGCGAGCCCCACGTGGGACAAAGACTGTCTAGCCTGATTTACTTGTATTCACCCCACTGTTTAGTACAGTGCCTGTCACATAGCAGCGTGGCTCAGTGGAAAGAGCACTGGCTTGGGAGTCAGAGGTCATGGGTTCTAATCCTGCTCCACCACTTATCAGCTGTGTGACTTTGGGCAAGTCACTTCTCTGTGCCTCAGTTACCTCATCTGTAAAATAGGGATTAAGACTGTGAGCCCCATGTGGGACAATCTGATCACCTTGTGACCTCCCAGTGCTTAGAACAGTGCTTTGCATATAGTAAGCGCTTAACAAATACCATCAGCATCATCATTAAATATCGGCCGTATATGTGTACATGGGGAACATGGGGCTGGGCCTAAGACCCTCCATCAGCTGCCCATCGACCTCCACATTCATCAGAAACTCCTCACCCCCGAGTGCCCATCTGGCTTGGTGCCATGAAACTCACATTTGAGTCTCCCCATTTGGGTCTTCACATCCCAGTCACAGGGAAGAATGGTAAGAACATGGTGACGTACCCTGAAGGAGAGGGTTTATCTGTAGGCACTTGGATCTAGATGCGGTAAAATGAAACAACACAAATGAATCGAGTCTCGCTATGAAAGCTAGAGGTTGAATGTGCAAACCTACGAAAGCTGTGGCTTTAATGCACAAAACATACACAAACCGTGAGCATTTCTACGCAGGTCTTGAGTTTGGTGCTAAATAGCTCAGGTGCAAATTTTTTATGATCCTCAATCAGTTTATATCTAGTAAGTGGTCTTGCGGTGGGTGCACCACAGACAAATCTGCAATAGAACTAGAGTAGTAGAGCATTTTACTGAATGCCCACGGGATGCGATGCACTGAACTTAGCATGTGAAGTAAGAACAAAAAAGTTACATGTTCCCTGGATTAAAAAAGATCTTTCATGCTAAGGGGGGAGACAGGCATAAACATATGTACAAGGTCTGGAGGTAAACAACTGAATGCACAATTAGATAAACATATATAAAAAAGCTGGACCAAGCTCCTCAGACTCTGGGCTTCCAGAACATTTCATAAGGGGCATAATCTAGGGGCAGAGTGCATTTGATCTTTTCTTAAAACTTTGGTTTAGGCAGTATGACCAAATGGGAAGAATCCAGGCCCTGGGAGTCAGAGGGCCTGGGGGTTTGAATCTGATGGAAGCTGTTTTGCCTAGGTTATTCCCTCCGTAAACACAAAGCCACCCCCTCCCCAAATCCTCCTCCACGTCCTCATTCCAGTTAAAACCCCACTTCCATCCCTGCCTCTCCCGTGTGCTGTCCCGGATTTAAAAGAAAGTGGAGCAAATAGGAACTGGTCTCGGTGGCGGTTTTCCCGAGACCGAGGACGGCCTGGGCCCCGGAGGAGGCCTAGCTCAGGCTCTGGGGTGGTTCTCCAGGGGCTGGGGCCTCACCCCTCGGACCAAGGTGGGGTGAGTGGTGGTGGTCTTGGGATGTGAGGGGACAGGAAGTAAAGGATAGCCAGCAAGATAGATAAGTGGGGGTAGTGTAAGAAGGTGGGCATTAGCGGAACTAAGTGGGCAGGCTAGACTGTGAGCTCGTTGTGGGTAGGGATTGTCACTCTTTTGTTGTTTTATTGTGCTTTCCCAAGCGCTTGGTACAGTGCTCTGCACAGTAAGCGCTCAGTAAATACAATTGAATGAATAAATGAATGAATCCCAGTTCTGTCCCTTTCTTGCAACCCTAACACTGGTACTCGGACTAGGACCCTTTATTCATCCCACTCTCACCCCCGCAACACTTATGTACATTTTCCATAACCCTAACCCTGGGAATCAGAGGACCTGCGTTTTAATCCCAGCTGTTCCTTATCTGCTATGCGACCAAACTCTAATCCCAGATTAAACTCCCTTTTGGGATCCTCACAGTCCAGGCAGGTCTGGAAAGAACAATAAAAATATGGGTCCTGGTAAATGGGGCACTGCCTTCAAGCCATGAACCCCAGATAAGACTTCTCTCTAGCAGCTTCACAGCCCAGATGCCAGGAAAGTGATAAAAATAAGTATGCTAGCAAAATGTTGGCTGACTTCATGCTATGACCCCAGATTTGAGTCTTTGTATATGGATCTTTGCAGCTCAGTTTTAGGGAAAGAACAATAAAAATATGGCTTCTGACAAAAGCAGGGCAGGTCGCAAGACTTATTTGGAGTCTTCCCAGTTGGGTATTTACAGCCCAGGAGCGGGGAAGAAAAATAGAAACTTGGTGACGGCTTTTGTGCCATGAACTGAGGATTGGTATCTGCTCCTTTGGGTCTTCATGGCCCAGGCACCCCAAAGAACAGTAACAGGGCTACCAGCAAAAGGGGGTGGGGATCTCTTCACACCATAAAGAACTTGAGAATCAGGACTTGATTCTCGCAATTGTGGAGAGTGAAGATGGCTTTCGCTTCATCATTTTCCCCTTAATTTGAGTCTGTTCTTAGGTTTTGAAAATTGGGCCACATTTGAGGTCCAACAGCTTGAAGAGCTTCCTGCTAATTCAGGCAACGATCACCAGAAGACTTTCCACCTGGATCTTTTCCACCAACCCACTCTCCTGTCTTTACAATTTACACATGGGTCAAGTTTCTCAGATTCTGAGCCTCCTGAACAGATCAGAGAGGGTGTGATCTTTGAGCAGCGTGCATTTTACCATTTCTTAAAGGTTTAGTTTGGGCAGTGTAACTGAGCGGGAAGAGTCCGGACCTTGGAATCAGAGGAGCTGTGTTCTACTCCCGGCTCTGCCTCTTGCCTGCTGTGACCGTGGTCAAGTCACTTAACTTCTTTGTGCCACAATAAAATGTTGATTGAATACCTGCACCTGGGTTTGCTCCATCAATAGAGTCACCCCTCCCTCAATACCACAGCACTCAAGTCCATAGCTATCACTGATTATTTTAATGTCTGGCTTTCCTTTCTCACAACGAACTTACAGTCTAGAGGGGATGAATCTACCAACTCTGTGCTATTGTCCTCTCCCAAGCTCTCAGTATAGTATTCTGCAAGAAGTAAGCACTCAGTAAATATCACGGATGGACTGACTGTTCTCCCTTTCATTTAAAACACGAGCCCCATGTGGGACAGAGGATCAATCAATCAATCAATCGTATTTATTGAGCACTTACTGTGTGCAGAGCACTGTACTAAGCGTTTGGGAAGTGCAAGTTGGCAACATATAGAGACGGTCCCTACCCAACAGTGGGCTCACAGTCTAGAGATAATAATGGCATTTATTGAGCACTTACTATGTGCAAGGCACTGTTCTAAGCACTGGGGAGGTTACAAGGTGATCAGGTTGTCCCACGGGGGGCTCACAGTCTTAATCCCCATTTTACAGATGAGGTAACTGAGGCACAGAGAAGTTAAGTGACTTGCCCAAAGTCACACAGCTGACAATTGGCAGAGCTGGGATTTGGACCCATGACCTCTGACTCCAAAACCCGTGCTCTTTCCACTGAGCCACGCTGCTTCTCCAAAGCACTGTTCTGTGTGCAATGTGTGCAATCTGTTTATCTCATATCTCCCCCAGTGCTTAGTAAGTGCCCTGTACCTAACAAGTTCTTAATGAAGGCCATTATTCTTATTTCTAGTATGCTTTCTGGGTGCAGGCGCTGTGCTGAGCACCCAGTGAAGTACAAGGGAGGAGCAGGGGTATGTGCCATGGTGGTACTTCGGATTGCACCCTCTATTCACCCCACCCTCAGCTTCACAGTACTTACGTATGTATCCCTAATTTAGTTATAATAATAATGATAATTATGGTACCTGTTTAGAGCTTACTAGGTATCAAAGACAGCTCTAAGCACTGGTGTAGATAAAAGTTAACCAGGTTGGACCCTGTCCCTGTCCCACATGGGACTCTAAGTCTAAGTAGGACCAAGTAGGATTTAATCCCCGTGTTCCAGATGAAGTCACTGAGGCATAGAGAAGTGAAGTGACCTGCCCAAGGACACAGAACAGAAACGTGGCAGAGCCAGGATTAGAACCCAGGTCTTCTGGCTCCCGGCGCTGTGCTCTTTCCACCAGGCCATGTTGTTTCTCCCCCACTAGAATGTCAGCTCCTGGTGGGCAGGGATTGTGTCTAAAAATATTGGGTAGCAAGAACTGACAAACTGAACATGGGGGTTGAAAGAGAACCTTCTAGAGAAGCAGCGTGGCTTAGTGGAAAGAGCACGGGCTTGGGAGTCAGAGGACATGAATTGTAATCCCGGCTCCGCCACTTGTCTGCTGTGTGACCTTGGGCAAGCCGCTTAACTTCTCTGTGCCTCAGTTACCTCATCTGTAAAATGGGGATTAAGACTGTGAGCCCCACGTGGGACGAACTGATTATCTAGTATCTACCCCAGCATTTAGAACAGTGCTTAGCACATAAGTTCTTAACAAATACCATTATTATTATTATTATTAATAAGAGAGAGGAGTAAAGAATAAAACCAAGTTTGTGGGCTTGTGGGATGGGGAAAATGATTATGTTGTCTACAGCACCTATCCCACAAGCCCACAACCTTGGCATTATGCTCAATCATCTCACTAATTCAGTCATCATGATCGTCATCATCGTCGTCACCAGCGGTGGTATGTATTTATTGAACCCTTACTGTGTGCAGAGCACTTGAGAGAGTACAATACAACAGAACTGTTAAACAAGAGCCCTATCCACAGTGAGTTTCCAGTCTAGAGGGGGAGACAGACATTAATAGAAATAAATCATTTATAATTTAATGCATCTATTCAATCTGTCATCAACTCCTGTCGGTTCCGTCTTCACAACACCACTAAAATCCTCCCTTTCTTCTCTATCCAACATGCTTAACATGATTATCCAACCCCTTAGCCTATCCCACCTTGGCTACTGCTTTAATCTCCTCGCTGACCTCCCTGCCTCCTGCCTCTCCCCACTTCAGTCCATACTTCACTCTGCTGCCCGGATCACTGTTCTAAAATAAGTATTCAGTCCATGTCTCCCACTCCTCAAGAGCCTCCAGAGGTTGGTCGTCCACTCTGCATCAATCAATCGATCGATCAATAGTATGTATTAAGCACTTACTGTGTTCAGAGCACTGTACTCCATGTTTGGGAGAGTACAATGCAACAGAATTGGTAGACATGGTCCCTACCCACAGTGAGCTTACAGTCTGCATCGGATAGAAACTTCTTATCACTGGCTTTAAGGCCCTCGGTTGGCTTGCCCCTTCCTACCTTACCTCGACCTCCTACTGTAACCCAGCTCCTCACCTTCAAAGCCTTATTAAAAGTGAATCCATTCATTCAGTTTTATTAATTGAGCACTTACTTTGTGCAGAGCACTGTTCTAAGTGCTTGGGAGACTACAATATAGCAATAAGCAGACACAATCCCTGCCCACATCGAGCTTACAGACTAGACGGAGAGACAGGCATTAATAGAAATAAATGACAGATATGTACGTAAGTGTTGTGGGTTTGGGGGGCGGGGATGAATAAAGGAAGCAAGTCAGGGTGATGCAGAAGGGAGTGGGAAAAAAGGAAAGAAGAGCTTTGTCAGAGAAGGCCTCTTGAAGGAGATATGCCTTCATTAAGGCTTTGAAGGAGGGGAGAATAATTGTCTGTCAGATTTGAGGAGGGAGGGCATTCCAGGCCAGAGACAGGAGGTGGGCAAGGGGTTGCGGCAAGATAGACGAGATCAAGATACAGTTGAGAAGGTTAGCACTAGAGGAGTCAAGTGTGTGGGCCTGGTTGTAGTAGGAGAGTAGTGAGGTGAGTTAGCAGGGAGCAAGGTGACTGAATGCTTTACAGCCGTCTCCAAGAAGCCTTCCCTGACCAAAACCTCATTTCCCCTTCTCCCCCTCCCTTCTGCCTCATCCTTGTACTTGAATTAGCATCGTTTTTATCCCCCTCACCCTCAGCTCCATGGTCCTTATATATATATATATATATATACATATATATATATACATAATATATCCCATATATATCCTTATATCTATCTATCTCTCTATCTATCTCTCTATCTATCTATCTATTGATCAATCCATTATTTATTTATAGTAAAATCTATCTCCCCTTTAGGTTGTAAGCTCATTGTGGACAGGGAGGGTGCCTACCAACTCTGATAATAATAATAACAACAATGGTACTTGTTAAGTGCTTACTATGTGCCCGGCACTGTACTAGTTACGAGGGTAGATGCAAGCAAATTAGGTTGTACACAGTTCCAGTCCTATGTGGAGCTCAGTCTCAATCCCCATTTTACAGATGAGGTAACTGGCGGCACAGAGAAGTCAAGTGACTTGCCCAAGGATTAGAATCCATGACCTTCTGTCTCCCAGGCCCATGCTCTATCTGCTTCACCCAGCTGCTTCTCACACTGCCTCTCAAACTGTTGTACTGGACTCTTCCGAGCACTTAGTATAGTACAGTGCTCTGCACCCAGTAAATGCAAAAATAAATACCACTGATTGATTAATTAGACTATGAGTTCATTGTGGGCAGGGATTGTCTTTCTTTATTGCTGTACTTTACTTTCCCAAGTGCTTCATACAGTGCTTTGCACACAGTAAGCGCTCAACAAATACGATTGAATGAATGAATGATTGAACGAATAATGTCTCTCTCCCCCTTTAGACTCCAAGCATGTGTGCAGGGAAGGTGTCTACAAACTCTCTTACATCATACTTTCCCAAGCGCTTAGTAGAGTGCTCTGCACACAGTAAGAGCTCAATACATACGATTGAATGAATAAATATGTTTGAATGATTGATTGATTGGTTGACTGATTGATCAATCCCACTTCCACAAAGAGTTCCCTCGGGGCAGAACCCTCTGCTGGCCTGGTGTTAAAGAACAGAGAGGAGCTCAGGGATTTGCAATGTTGCAGGGCAGCCCGGTCCCCAGCCCCAATCAATTCAGGTGTTTCTAATTAAGGTGAGGCGGCACTGCCCCTTTATGGCCAATGGGGCCCGGCCCTATATAAGGCTCCTGAGCCAGCCCCACCCCAGTTTGCAAGAGGATAGGAGACAGAGCGTGGCCCGCCGTGGGTCCAGGTAAGGAGGGGGGCTCTGGCTGGTCCAGCCACCCCCCCCCCCCCTTTTTTAGGGTGGGTGTGGGACTGAGATTGCTGGGATTGCTGATGACTACTGGATTGATGATGATGAAGGTGGGGGAGGGCGGGTGGGCTATTAGGGTTGGGCGGGTGGGGTGGAGAAGGGGGCTGGGGAGGGGTTGATTCCAGGGTTTCAGAAATGCCTTAAATGTACATGTTGCGGGGCAAAGGAGGGGTTTTGGGGCGCCTAATGGGTTGTGACATTGCTAATGATGTGTATATGATGTGCGTTGCCTGGGGTTGGGGAGGATTTGGGAAATTGGGGAGGGAGTGTGGAGGGATGATTATTTTTGTTGGTTCAGGGCTGGGGGAAGGTCTGAGGAGGGAGGGGCCAGAGGCTGAGAGCTGCCCTTACTGGTTGCGGGGTCTTGGTTGGGGGACGGTATTGGGATCAGATAACCTTGGTTTTGGGGAAAACCTGTCCTGGTTTTAGGGTGACCGATGGACCGCGGGTCGAGGGTACCTGGGACCCTCCGTCCCTGGGACAGAGGACGCCTTACTGACGGACGCATGGGGTGTGTGGGTTGAGTGTCAGGTGATGCATGCTCACTGTCTGTCTGTCTATGTCAGTTTGTCTACACCGCTGTGTGTCTGAATGTTGGTCTATCTGCTCCACTCCCTTTAATAATAATAATAACGATGATGGTATTTGTTAAGCACTTATCATGTACCAAGCCCCGTTCTAAGCATTAGGGTAGATATAGGGTAATCAAGTCTTATGTGGGGCCCACAGTCATCATTTTGCAGGTGAGGTAACTGAGGCACAGAGAAGTTAAGTGACTTGCCCAAAGTCACACAGTTGATAAGTAGTGGAGCAGGGGTTAGAACCCACAACTTCTGACTCCCAAACCCAAGCTCTTTCTACTAAGCCACGTTGCTTCTCTAGTAAGAGGGCTGGGGCACTGTCCTCTCCATCCAAGAGAAGCAGCATGGTCTAGTGGGTAGAGCACGGGCCTGGAGTCAGAAAGACCTGTATTCTAATCCCAAATCTGCCACTTGTCTGCTGTGTGAGTTTGGGTGAGTCACTTCACTTCCCTGTGCCTGTTACCTCATCTGTAAAATTGGGATTAAGATTGGGAGTCCCATGTGGGACATGATCTAATACTAATAGATCTAATAATAACTAATAATAAAATATAACATTATAATTATATTATTATAAGTATATAATATACTACACATCATATATGACTGTACAGTCTAATCTATAATTATACTACCATATAATTATAGTACAATCATAATCATAGATTATATTGTATTATTATATGATATATGTAATATTCAATATATCACAATATATCGTATAATCATACAATACATAATCTATAATATTATATTATACAATCATGATAATCATAATTATAAATTATATTGCATAATCATATCACAACATGCATAAATGTATCATGCGATAAGCAATATGCTCTATGATAAGTAATATGCTCTATGATAAGCAATACGTCACATTATATAATGCACAGCGTCACATTATATAATGCACAGCGTCACATTATATAATGCACAGCGTCACATCATAAAATAAGTGTGTTATCTAATATATAATCATACAACATACAACCTATAATTATAATATAACCATAATGATAACAATAGTAAATAATAATAATAATAATAATAATAATGATCTAATAGTAATAGAATGTGTCAAGCACTGTTTTAGGCTCTGGGGTAGATACAAGGTAATCATGTTGGACACGGTCCAATAAGCTTGTATCTATCTTTATGCTTATTAGAGCGCCTGACACACAGGACACATTTAACAGCTCTCGTAAACAAAGAACCCAGAACTCAAAACCGTGCCCGTTGTCCAGTATGTACCAGTGGAGGGTGGAGAGGGCCCGCCCCTGCCGTGGCTGCGGTATGGGGCTCGCGTATAGGGGCCTGTCCCACCCCTGCAGGGTTGTGGGCGAGGAGCCCGGGCCCCTGGGCACAGACCGTGCGTCGCCTCCTCGGTTCTGGGAGTGGGGAGTGAGAGGGTGGGGGGCTGCTTCCCGCTCTAGCTCTGTTTTCCACTCTCTTCTCTTCCAACCAGTTGGAAGGAATTACAGACAACAGAGAAGCAGTGTGGCCTGCTGGATAGAACTTGGATCTGGAAGTCAGAAGGACCTGGATTCTAATCCCAGCTCTGCCATGTGTTTTCTCCGACACCTTGGGCAAGGCTGCTCTCTGCCTCAGTTGCATTTCCTTTTAGACTGTGAGCCCACTGTTGGGTCGGGACTGTCTCTATATGTTGCCAATTTGTACTTCCCAAGCGCTTACTACAGTGCTCTGCACTGCATTGATGATGATTTCCTGTAAAACTGTGATTAACACCGTGAGCCCCTTGGAGCACAGGGATTGTGTCGAAACTGATAAATTATGCCTCTAATAATGATGGCATTTGCTAAGCGCTTACTGTGTGCCAAGCACTGTCCTAAGCACCTATCTCAGCACTTAGTACCGTGCCTGGTAAATAGTAAGAACTTTACAAATGCTGTAAAAAAAAAATCATAATGCTTGTGTCCCTTCAAAGCAGTCAGTGGTATTTAAGCACTTTATATGTGCAGGGCACTGAATTAAGCATGTGGGAGAGTAATAATAATGGCATATATTAAGCGCTTACTATGTGCAAAGCACTGTTCTAAGTGCTGGGGAGGTTACAAGGTGATCAGGTTGTTCCACGGGGGGCTCACAGTCTTAATCCCCATTTTACAGATGAGGTAACTGAGGCCCAGAGAAGTGAAGTGACTTGCCCAAAGTCACACAGCTGACAATTGGCGGGCTCTTTCCACTGAGCCGTACAATGAATCCATGGTATTTATTGCACACGTGCTGTGTGCCGAGGACTTGTAAACTCCTGAAGCACAGTGGTGGGGTGTGTTTGTGCAGAATCTTCCCAAAAGTTTAGCGCACAACGTGTAAAATTGTGCTTACTCTAGTGTTCCGGGCTCTCTGTCGCACCCAGTGAGCCCCCTTAAGGGTGGACCACCACAACCTGGGACCCGTCGGGCATGGTGAACCCACTGAGGGCAGGGTGGCCGGCCGTTATCTGTGGCTGTCGGCCCCTTCCCCACCCACCGCCGCCGAGGGCAAGGCTGCCACAACTGTGGAGTGGTCTGAAGCTATGAGCCCATCCAGGGCAGAGCCGCCATGGTGTTGTGCCTGGGTGATACTGGGAGCCCGCCGAGGGCTGGGCTGCCACAACGTTGGACCCGTTGAATGCTGTGAGTCGCCGCCCGAAGGTAGGGCCACAAAAATGTGCTGACCTTGTGACACTGTGAGCCCATCCAGAGCAGAACCGCCATCGTGTTGTGCCCGTGTGACACTGTGAGCCCTCGAGAGCAGGGCCGCTCCAACACTGGACCCGTCGGGTACTGTGAGTCCCTCCCCCCACGAAGGTAGGGCCACAAAAATGTTCTGACCGTGTGACACTGTGAGCCCATCCAGAGCAGAACTGCCATCATGTTGTACACATGTGACACTGTGAGCCCTCGAGAGCAGGGCCACTCAAACATTGGACCTGTTGGACACTGTGAGTCCCCCCCCCCCCCCCCCCCCCCCCGAGGGCAGGGCCACAAAAATGCTCTGCCCGTGTGACACTGTGAGACTGTGAGCCTACCCAGAGCAGAACCGCTGTGATGTTATATGGCCCTGCCCTAACAACGTTATACCTGTGTAGCACTCCAAGGCTTTAGTGCCTGGGTGCTGGGAAGAATGATTAAAAATATGGGTGGCGGCAAAAGGGGACTGGCTTTAGTCTTCCCATTTGGATCTTCTTGTTCTGAGCACTGGGAAGAACAAACAGAAATCTGGATGCTAGAAAAAGAGGGTTGGCTTGATGTCATGAACCCCAGATTTAGGTCATCCCGGGAAGAACAACAACATGGGTACCCTCAAAAATGGGGACTAGCTTCATGTCCCAACCCCCACATTTAAATTTTCCCATTTTGAGTCTTTATGGCCCAGCCACTGGGAAGAAAAATGAAAATATGGATGCCAGCAAAATTGGGGAGTAGCTTCATGCCATGAACCCCAGATTTCAATGTTCCCATTTGGGTCTTCATGGCCCAGGTATCGGGAAGAATAATAAAAATATGGGTGCCGGCCCAAGGAGGGAATGGCTTCATCCCAAGGACCCCAGATTTCAATGTTCCCATTTGGGTCTTCAAGGCTCAAGTTCCGGGAAGAACAATGAAAATATGAGTGCCAGCAAAAGGGGGTCCTGGCTTCATGCCAAGAGCCCCAGACTTCAGTGTGCCCATTTGGGTTTTCGTGGTCCAGCTGCCAGGAAGAACACTGAAAATATGGGTGCCGGCAAATGAGGGGGACTGGCTTCATGCGAAGAACCCCAGATTTCAATGTTCCCATTTGGGTCTTCATGGCCTGGGTGCCGGGGAGTGTAATGAAAAATATGGGTGCCGGCAAAGTGGGGGAACTGGCTTCATGCCAAAGCCCCCGGATTTGTGTCTTCCCATTTGGGTCTTCATGGCCCAGGTGCCGGGAAGAACACTGAAAATATGGATGCCGGCAAATGAGGGGGACTGGCTTCATGCCAAGAACTCCAGATTTCAATGTTCCCCTTTGGGTCTTCATGGCCTGGGTGCTGGGGAGAGTAATGAAAAATAGGGGTGCCGGCAAAGGGGGGACTGGCTTCATGCCAAACCCCCCAAATTGGTGTCTTCCCATTTGGGTCTTCATGGCCCAGGCTTTGAGGAAAAACAATGAAAATATGGATGCCGGTAAAAGTTGGGGGGGGCACTGGCTTCAAGCCAAGAACCCCAGATTTGTGTCTTCCCATTTGGGTCTTCATGGCCTGGGCAGCAGGGAAAATAATAAAAAAATTTTGGTGCCGACAAAAAGGAGTTGTGGCTTCATGCCATGAACCCCAGGTTTGAGTCTTCCCATTTGGGTCTTCATGGCCCGGGCACTGAGGAGAACAATTAAAAAATTTGGGTGCCGGCAAAATGGGGTAGGGGCTTCATGCCACGAACCCCATATTTGACTCTTCCCATTTGGGTCTTCATGGCCCAGGCACCGGGAACAACAATAACGACATGGGTGCCGGCAAAAGGGGGAATTGGCTTCATGCCACGAACCCCAGATTTGAGTCTTGCCATTTGGGGCTTTGTGACCCAGGAACCGGGAAGAACAATGATAACGTGAGTGCTGGCAAAAGGCCGTACTACCTCCATATCATATACCCAGGTTTTGACGGTACCCATTTGGATATTCCCGGCCTGGGTGCCCGGAAGCACACTAAAAATACTAGTCTGCAAAAGGGGGCCGGCTTCGTGCCTCGGACTCATGCGCCTTTCTGACACTCTGAACTCCGCCGCAACGTTGTGCCCGTCTGAAACCAAGGAGCCGCCGCCACCCCCCTCCCACCCCCAAGCCCCCAGCAGCGCACGAGGGCCAGGGCCGCCGCGACTGACGGCAGGCCTGTCTGAGCTCCCTGGGGGCAGGGCTGCTGTGTTGTTGTGCCCGTTCGACACACTGAGCGCCCACCTGGGGCAGGGCTGCCGCATCGTTGGACCTGCCCGGCACTGGCACTGTAAGCATATCTCTAGACTGTAAACTGACTGTGGGATGGGAATGCGTCTGCTTATTGTTGTACTCTCCCAAGTGCTTAGTACAATGATTTGCACACAGTCAGTGCCCAATAAATACGATTGAATGAATGAAAGAATGTGTGACATTATGAGCCTCCTGGGGGTAGGATTAGGGTTAGGCAGCCACTACCATTGTGCCTGTGACACTTGGAGCCCCCCCACACCGCACCGAGGGGCAGGGCCACCACAACTGACAATGGGCTTGTCAGACACTCTGAGCTCCCTGGAGGCAGGGCTGCCATGATGTTGTGCCCACCTGACACTCTGAGCACCCCCCTGGGGCAGGGCCGCCGTAATGTTGTGCCTTTCTGACATTGTGATACCCCTGCACCGCACCGAGGCGGCAGGGCCACCACAACTGACAGCGGGCTTGTCAGACAATCTGAGCGCCCCCCTGGGGCAGCGCTGCCGCAACATTGTGCCTATCTGGCATTGTGAGCCCCCTGCACCGCACCGATGCGGCAGGGACACCACAACTGACAGTGGGTTTGTCAGACACTCTGAGCTCCCTGGAGGCAGGGCTGCCATGATGTTGTGCCCATCTGACACTCTGAGTGCCCCCCCGGGGCAGGGCCACCGTAACGTTGTTCCTATCTGGCATTGTGAGCCCCCTGCACCGCACTGAGGTGGCAGTGCCACCACAACTGACAATGGGTTTGTCAGACACTCTGAGCTCCCTGGAGGCAGGGCTGCCATGATGTTGTGCCCATCTGACACTTTGAGCGCCACCCCCGGGGCAGGGCCACCGTAACGTCGTGTCTGTTGGGCATTGTGAGCCCCCTGCACCGCACCGAGGCGGCAGGGCCACCACAACTGACAATGGGTTTGTCAGACACTCTAAGCTCCCTGGAGGCAGGGCTGCCGCAACATTGTGCCTATCTGGCATTGTGAGCCCCCTGCACCGCACCGATGCGGCAGGGCCACCACAACTGACAATGGGTTTGTCAGACACTCTGAGCTCCCTGGAGGCAGGGCTGCCATGATGTTGTGCCCATCTGATGCTCTGAGTGCCCCCCCGGGGCAGGGCCGCCATAACCTTGTGCCTGTCTGGCATTGTGAGCCCCCTGCACCGCACCGATGCGGCAGGGCCACCACAACTGACAGTGGGTCTGTCAGACACTCTGAGCTCCCTGGGGGCAGGGCTGCCATGATGTTGTGCCCATCTGATGCTCTGAGTGCCCCCCCCGGGGCAGGGCTGCCATACCGTTGTGCCTGTCTGGCATTGTGAGCCCCCTGTACCGCACCGAGGCGGCAGGGCCACCACAACTGACAATGGGTTTGTCAGACACCCTGAGCTCCCTGGAGGCAGGGCTGCCATGATGTTGTGCCCACCTGACACTCTGAGCACCCCCCTGGGGCAGGGCCGCCGTAACGTTGTGCCTTTCTGGCATTGTGATACCCCTGCACCGCACCGAGGTGGCAGGGCCACCACAACAGACAACGGGCTTGTCAGACAATCTGAGCGCCCCCCTGGGGCAGGGCTGCCGCAACATTGTGCCTATCTGGCATTGTGAGCCCCCTGCACCGCACCGATGCGGCAGGGACACCACAACTGACAGTGGGTTTGTCAGACACTCTAAGCTCCCCCGGGGCAGGGCTGCCGTAACATTGTGCCTATCTGGCATTGTGAGCCCCCTGCACCGCACCGATGCGGCAGGGACACCACAACTGACAATGGGTTTGTCAGACACTCTGAGCTCCCTGGAGGCAGGGCTGCCATGATGTTGTGCCCATCTGACGCTCTGAGCGCCTCCCTGGAGTCAGGGCCGCCGTAACATTGTCCCTGTCAGGTATTGTGAGCCCCCTGAACCGCACCGAGGCGGCAGGGCCACCACAACTGACAACGGGCTTGTCAGACAATCTGAGCGCCCCCCTGGGGCAGGGCTGCCGCAACATTGTGCCTATCTGGCATTGTGAGCCCCCTGCACCGCACCGATGCGGCAGGGACACCACAACTGACAGTGGGTTTGTCAGACACTCTGAGCTCCCTGGAGGCAGGGCTGCCATGATGTTGTGCCCATCTGACACTCTGAGTGCCCCCCCGGGGCAGGGCCACCGTAACTTCGTGTCTGTTGGGCATTGTGAGCCCCCTGCACCGCACCGATGCAGCAGGGCCACCACAACTGACAATGGGTTTGTCAGACACTCTAAGCTCCCCCGGGGCAGGGCCGCCGTAACATTGTGCATGTCTGGCATTGTGAGCCCCCTGCACCGCACCGATGCGGCAGGGCCACCACAACTGACAATGGGTTTGTCAGACACTCTGAGCTCCCTGGAGGCAGGGCTGCCATGATGTTGTGCCCATCTGACGCTCTGAGCGCCTCCCTGGAGTCAGGGCCGCCGTAACATTGTCCCTGTCAGGTATTGTGAGCCCCCTGAACCACACCGATGCGGCAAGGCCACCGCAACTGACAATGGGCTCCCAAACACTCTGAGCTCCCTGGAGGCAGGGCTGCCATGATGTTGTGCCCATCTGACACTCTGAGTGCCTCCCCCGGGGCAGGGCTGCCGTAACGTTGTGCCTGTCTGGCATTGTGAGCTCCCTGTACCGCACCGAGGCGGCAGGGCCATCACAACTGACAATGGGTTTGTCAGACACTCTGAGCTCCCTGGGGGCAAGGCTGCCATGATGTTGTGCCCATCTGACATTCTGAGCGCCTCCCTGGGGCAGGGCCGCCGTAACGTTGTGCCTGTCTGGCATTGTGAGTCCCCTGCACCGCACCGATGCGGCAGGGCCACCACAAGTGACAATGGGCTCCCAAACACTCTGAGCTCCCTGGAGACAGGGCTGCCATGATGTTATGCCCATCTGACACCCCGAGTGCCCCCCCCGGGGAAGGGCTGCCGTAACGTTGTGCCTGTCTGGCACTGTGAGCCCCCTGTACTGCACCGAGGCAGCAGGGCCACCACAACTGACAATGGGTTTGTCAGACACTCTGAGCTCCCTGGGGGCAAGGCTGCCATGATGTTGTGCCCATCTGACGCTCTGAGCACCTCCCTGGGGCAGGGCCGCCGTAACGTTGTGCCTGTCTGGCATTGTGAGCTCCCTGCACCGCACCGAGGCGGCAGGGCCACCACAACTGACAATGGGTTTGTCAGACACTCTGAGCTCCCTGGAGGCAGGGCTGCTGTGATGTTGTGATCGTCTGACACTCTGAGAGGCCCCTGGGTCAGGGCTGCCATGATGTCGTACCTGTGTGACACTGCGAGTGCCCCCCTGGGGCAGGGCTACCCGATGTTGTTCCTGTCTGACCCTTGAGCCCCCACACTGCACCGAGGGGCAGGGCTGCCATGACAGATAATGGACCTGTCTGACCCTGTGAGGCTTCAGGGTCTGCTCATTGGGCAGTATGACTGAAAAAAGGGGGCTGGCTTTATGCCACAAACCCCAGATTAGTCTTCCCATTTGGGTCTTTGTGGCCCGTTGCCTGGAAGAACAATTAAAAATCTAGGTGCTGGAAAAAGGGAGAGCTGGTTTCATGCCACAAATCCCAGATTTGATTTCCCCTTTTGGGTCTTCATGGCCCAGGCTCCGGGAAGAGTGAAAAAGGTATGGGTGCTGAGAAAAGGGCACTGGCTTCATGCCACAAACCCCAGATTTGAATCTTCCCATTTGGGTCTTCATGGCCCAGGTGCAAGGCGGAACACTAAAAATATGGATGCCAGAAAAAGGGGTACTAGCTTCATGCTGTAAACCCCACATTTGAGTCTTCCCATTTAGGCCTTCATGGCCCAGGCACTGGGAAGAGTAATGACAAATATCGGTGCTGGCAAAAGGGGAAACCGGCTTCATGCCACAAACCCTATATTTGAGTCTTCCCATTTGGGTCTTCATGGCCCAGGCATTGGGAAGAAGAATAATCACATGTGTCCTGGCAAAAGGGGGTACTGGCTTCATGCCACACACCCCAGATATGAGTCTTCCCATTTAGGTCTTCATGGCCCAGGCATTGGGAAGAGTAATTACAAATATGCGTGCTGGCAAAAGAGGGTACTGGCTTCATGCCACAATCTCCAGATTTGAGTCTTCCCATTTGGGTCTTCATGACCTAGGCACTGGGAAGAGTAATTACAGATATGGGTACTGACCAAAGGGGGTACTGGATTCATGCCACAAACCCCAGATTTGAGTCTTCCCATTAGGGTCTTCATGGCCCAGATGCTGAGAAGAGTAATTACAAATATGGGTGCTGGCAAAAGGGGAATCTGGCTTCATGCCACAAATCCTATATTTGAGTCTTCCCATTTTGTTCTTCATGGCCCAGGTGCTGGGAAGAACAATAGTGACATGTATCCTGGCCAAAGCAGGTGCTGGCTTTATTCCACAAACCCTATATTTGAGTCTTCCCATTTGGGTGTTCATGGCCCAGGCACTGGGAAGAACAATAATGACATGTACCCTGGCAAAAGGGGGTACTGGCTTCATGCCACACACCCCAGATATGAGTCTTTCCATTTAGGTCTTCATGGCCCAGGCATTGGGAAGAGTAATTACAAATATGCGTGCTGGCAAAAGAGGGTACTGGCTTCATGCCACAATCTCCAGATTTGAGTCTTCCCATTTGGGTCTTCATGACCTAGGCACTGGGAAGAGTAATTACAGAGATGGGTACTGACCAAAGGGGGTACTGGCTTCATGCCACAAACCCCAGATTTGAGTCTTCCCATTAGGGTCTTCATGGCCCAGATGCTGAGAAGAGTAATTACAAATATGGGTGCTGGCAAAAGGGGAATCTGGCTTCATGCCACAAATCCTATATTTGAGTCTTCCCATTTTGTTCTTCATGGCCCAGGTGCTGGGAAGAACAATAGTGACATGTATCCTGGCCAAAGCAGGTGCTGGCTTTATTCCACAAACCCTATATTTGAGTCTTCCCATTTGGGTGTTCATGGCCCAGGCACTGGGAAGAACAATAATGACATGTACCCTGGCAAAAGGGGGTACTGGCTTCATGCCACACACCCCAGATATGAGTCTTCCCATTTAGGTCTTCATGACCCAGGCATTGGCAAGAGTAATTACAAATATGTGTGCTGGCAAAAGAGGGTACTGGCTTCATGCCACGAACTCCAGATTTGAGTCTTCCCATTTGGGTCTTCATGACCTAGGCACTGGGAAGAGTAATTACAGATATGGGTGCTGACCAAAGGGGGTACTGGCTTCATGCCACAATCCCCAGATTTGAGTCTTCCCATTAGGGTCTTCATGTCCCAGGTGCTGAGAAGAGTAATTACAAATATGGGTGCTGGCTAAAGGGGAATCTGGCTTCATGCCACAAATCCTATATTTGAGTCTTCCCATTTTGTTCTTCATGGCCCAGGTGCTGGGAAGAACAATAGTGACATGTATCCTGGCCAAAGCAGGTGCTGGCTTTATCTCACAAACCCTATATTTGAGTCTTCCCATTTGGGTGTTCATGGCCCAGGCACTGGGAAGAACAATAATGACATATATCCTGGTAAAAGGGGGTACTGGCTTCATGCCACACACCCCAGATTTGAGTCTTCCCATTTGGGTCTACACAGCTCATGTGCTGGGAAGAGTAATTACAAATATGGGTGCTGGCAAAGGGGAAACTGGCTTCATGCCACAAATCCTATATTTGAGTTTTCCCATTTGAGTCTTCATGGCCCACGCACTGGGAAGAGCAATAATGACATGTATCCTGGCCAAAGCGGGTGCTGGCTTTATGTCACAGACCCCCAGTTTGAGTCTTCCCATTTGGATCTTCACGACTGTGGTGCCAGAAAAAACTGAAAATATGGATGCCGGCAAAAGGAGGGGTCTGGCTTCATGCCACTAACCCCCAGTTTGAGTTTTCCCATTTGAGTCTTCACAGACCATGCACTGGAAACAACAATGAAACTGTGGCTGCCGGCAAAGGCATAACTGGTTTCATGCCATGAACCCCACATTTAAGTCCTCCACCTTGAGTCTTCATGACCGAGGTGCCAGGAAGAACAATTAAAAGAGGGATGCCGGCTAAAGTGGGGGCTGGCTTCATGCCACAAACCCTAGATTTAAGTCTTCCCATTTGGGTCCCCGTGGCCCGGGCACCGGGAAGAACAAAAAAAATGAGTGCTGGCAAAAGAGGGTGTGCAATGCATCCCAGATTTTATTTGTCTATTGGGTCTTCACGGCCCAGGTACCAGGGGAGAGGAAAAAATGTGGATGCTGGCAAAAGGGCCTTGTCTTCATGCCACGAACCCCAGATATGAACCTTCCTATTTGGGACTTCATGGCCCTGGCACTGGGAACAACAATAAAGATAGAGGGAACTGGCCTCAGGCTACAAACCCCAGATCTGAGTCTTCTCGTTTGGGTTTTCATGGCCTGGGTACTGGAGAAAAAAATTAAAAACTTTTAGGGCCAGCAAAAGGGGGTAGTGGCTTCATGCCATGAACCCCAGATTTGAGCCTTCCAATTTGGGTCTTCATGGCCTGTGAACTGGGGAGAATAACTAAAAAATTTGGGTGCTGGCAAAAGGGGGGTCTGGCTTCACGTCACGAACTCCAGATCTGAGCAGTTTCATTTGGGTCTTTTAACGGCCGGGGCCCCGGAACAAACAATAAAAATATGCCAGCAAAAGGGTGGTACTGGCTTCATGCTGCTAACCCCAGATTTCACTCCATTATTGGGTCTTCATGGCCCAGGTACCAGGGCGAGAGAGAAATATTGATGCCAGCAAGAAGGGGCATGACTTCATGCCATGAACCCTCGATGTGAGTCTTCCCATTTGGGTCTTCCAGGCTTGGGCACTGAGAAGAACAATAAAAATGAATGGTGGCAAAAGAGGGTGTGGCTTCATGAAATGAACCCCAGATGTGACTCCCTCTTGGGTCTTCATGGCCCAGGCATTTGAAAGCTTGATAATAACATGGGTTCTGGCAAAACAGGGGACTGGTTTCATGCCATGAATCCTATATTCAAGTCTTCCCAATTGGGTCTTCATGTCCCAGGCGAAAAAGGCAACAGATAATGTGAGTGCTGGCAAAATGTGGGCTGGTTTCCCACCACGAACCCCAGATTTGAGCCTTCCCATTTGGGTCTTCATGGCCCAGGCACAGGTAAGAACAATAATAACATGAGGGCTGGCAAAAGAGGGGCTGGCTTCATGCCATGAACCAAAAATTTGAGTTTTCCCATTTGGGTCTCTGTGGCCTCGGTGCCGGGAAGAACAATAGTAATGTGAGTGCTAGCAAAATGGAGGGCTGACTTCATGCCACAAACCCTATATTTGAGTGTTCCTATTTTGGGTCTTCACGGCCAAGGCGCCGAGAAGAATAAAAATGACGTGTGCCAGCAAAGGTGGGGATTGACTTCAGGCCATGACCCTCAGACATCAGTTTTCCCATTTGGGTCTTTATGGCCCAGGCACCGGCAAAAACAATGAAATAGGAATGTCAGCGAAAGGGGGCCGGCTTCATTCGCCGAACCCCAGATATGAGTCTTCCCCTGTGGGCCTTCACGGTCCGGGTGCCGGGAAGAACGATGAAAATATGAGTTCCAGCAAAAGCGGGGCCGACTTCGTGCCACGAACCCCAGATGCAACTCTCCCATTTGGGTCTAAACGGCCTGAGTATCGGGCAGAGCGAGAAAAATTTTGGTGTCAGAATAATGAGGGACTGGCTTTAGAACCTTGGGTAATTGATTCTCTCAATTTGGGTTTTTGGGCCTGGGCTTTAGGGAGAGGGAAGACGGCTTTGGCTTTGTCACTTTGCCCTCGGTCGGACTTTACCCTCGGTATTGGGGCTCAGCCATATTTGAGGCCCAACGGGTCGAAGAGCTTCCCGCTCATTCTGACGACGATCATCGGAAGAGTTTCCACCTGTATCATTCCCACCGGTCCGCTCTACTATCTTGGCAGTGACCGGATGGACCGTATTTCTCGGACTCTGGGCCTACCGAACAGGTTAGAAGCACCATGACCTTGGGGCAGGGTGCTTTTTATCTTTTCCTAAAACTTGGGTTTGGGCAGTGTTGCTGTGCAGGAAAGGTTCAGGCCTGGGCATTGGAGGACCTGGGTTCTAATCCCATCTCTTCCTCTTGCCCGCTCTGGGATCTTGGGCGAGTCACTTAACATTGCCGTGCCTCAGTTTCTTAGCCTGTAACATGTTGATTCAATACCTGCACTTGGATTTGCTCCCTTTATTCACCCCTCCTTCAACCCCATAGCACTCGATTGCACTTCCGGTGCCCCGATGCTTCACCGGTTCCAGCCCGGCGAAGGAGCCACGAGGGTCTTCAGTGTCCTCCCTGACGGCCAGAACCAGCAGCCCAACACGGCGTGGGGACCGGCTTCGAGACGTACCTATCTGGGAGAAGACTTGAGGTGGTGGCAAGGACCCCATGATACCCGTTGTTTGGCCTTGCCCAGGCTGGAGCTGCCCTGGAATCGGCGACAAGGAAGAGGGAAACCCCAGAGAGACCCTTCCTCAGGAGGAACAAAACCCCAGCTGAAGTTCAGCCTGTCTTTTTCAGCCTGCACTTCAGGATGGTAGAAGTCTCAAGGGTAAGTTTTTTCTGAGAAGCAGCGTGGCTCAGTGGAAAGAGCACGGGCTTTGGAGTCAGAGGTCATGGGTTCAAATCTCGGCTCCACCAACTGTCAGCTGTGTGACTTTGGGCAAGTCACTTAACTTCTCTGTGCCTCAGTTCCCTCATCTGTAAAATGGGGATTAAGACTGTGAGCCCCCCGTGGGACAACCTGCTCACTTTGTAACCTCCCCAGATCTTAGAACAGTGCTTTGCACGTAGTAAGCACTTAACAAATACCATTATTATTATTATTATTATTATTATTATTATTATTCTGGGAGAATGGCAGTCTGAGTTCTGAAGTCTTCAAAAAGGCTCCCAGAGTGCTATGATAATTATCTAGAGAAGCAGCGTGGCTCAGTGGAAAG